>NC_061509.1:37375781-37562967 GCF_022539505.1 Lolium rigidum
TCTCCAAACACAACATGTAGCATTACAAATAGATGATCTTGATCATGTTAGGCAGCTCACAAGATCTATAACAATGAAAGCATAAGCGGAGAAGACAACCATCTAGCTACTGCTATGGACCCATAGTCCAAGGATGAACTACTCACGCATCAATCCGGAGGCGGGCATGATGATGTAGAGCCCCTCCGGTGATGATTCCCCTCTCCGGCAGGGTGCCGGGGGCGATCTCCTGAATCCCCCGAGATGGGATTGGCTGCGGCGGCCTCTCATTAATGTTTTCCGTATCGTGGCTCTCGGTACAGGGGGGTTTCGCGACGGAGGCTTTAAGTAGGCGGAAGGGTAGGTCAAAGGGCGTTACGAGGCGCCGACACCACAGGGCCGCGCGGCCAGGTCCTGGGCCGCGCCGCCCTGGTGTCTGGCCACCTCGTGGCCCCACTTTGTCTCCTCTTCGGACTTCTGGAAGCTTCGTGCAAAAATAGGCCCCTGGGCGTTGATTTCGTCCAATTTCGAGAATATTTCCTTACTAGGATTTCGAAACCAAAAACAGCAGAAAAACGAGCAACGGCACTTCGGCATCTTGTTAATAGGTTAGTGCCGGAAAATGTAAAATAACGCTCGTAAAGTATGTGTAAAACACTCAAGTATTGTAATAAAAGTAGCATGGAACATAAGAAATTATAGATACGTTTGAGACGTATCCAGCATCCCTAAGCTTAGTTCCTACTCGTCCTCGAGTAGGTAAACGATAACACAAATAATTTCTGAAGTGACATGCTACCAACATAATCTTGATCAACATTATTGTAAAGCATATGAGATGAATGGAGTGATCTGAACAAAAGATTGCTAACAAAGATAATGACTAAGCAAATGAATCATATAGCAAAACTTTTCATGAATAGTACTTTCAAGACAAGTATCAATAAGAGTTGCATAAGAGCTAACTCATAAGCAATAAATTCATAGTAGAATGCATTGAAGCAACACAAAGGATGATTAAGTTTCAGCAATTGCTTTCAACTTGTAACATGTATATCTCATGGATATTTGTCAACATAGAGTAATATAACGAGTGCAATAAGTAAACATGTAAGAATCAATGCACATAGTTAACACAAGTGTTTGCTTCTAAGATAGAAGGGAATGGGTAAACTGACTCAACAATAAAGTAAAAGATTGGCCCTTCGCAGAGGGAAGCATGGATTACTATTTTTGTGCTAGAGCTTTTGTTTTGAAAACATAGAAACAATTTTGTCAACGGTAGTAATAATTCATATGTGCTATGCATAATACTTCCTACAAGTTGCATGTCTCATGCATAGAGTACGAATAGTGCTCGCACCTTGTCCTACTTAGCTCGGAAACACGGATTCTCATCGCATAACATATGCTTCAACCAAGTGTCACAAAGGGGTACCTCTATGCCGCTCGTACAAGTGTCTAAGGAGAAAGCACGCATTGGATTTCTCTCTTTTGATTATTCTCAACTTAGACATCCATACCGGGACAACATAGACAACAGATAATGGACTCCTCTTTTTAATGCTTAAGCATTCAACAATAGTTAATATTCTCATAAGAGATTGAGGTTGTATGTCCAAACTGAAACTTCCACCATGATACATGGCTTTAGTTAGCGGCCCAATGTTCTTCTCTAACATATGCATACTCAAACCATTTGATCATGAAGTCCACTTACTTTGGACAAGACGAACATGCATAGCATCTCACATGATATCCAACAAAGGTAAAGTTGATGGCGTCCCCAGAAAACATGGTTACCGCTCAACAAGCAACTTATAAGAATTAAGACACATAACTACATATTCATCACCACAATAGTTTTTAAGCTATTTGTCCCATGAGCTATATATTGTAAAGGTAGAGGAATGAAATTTAAAGGTAGCACTCAAGTAATTTACTTTGGAATGGCAGGAAATACCACATAGTAGGTAGATATGGTGGACACAAATGGCATGGTGTTTGGCTCAAGGTGTTTGGATGCACGAGAAGCATTTCCTCTCAGTACAAGGTTTGGGCTAGCAAGGTTGTTTGAAGCAAACACAAGTATGAACAGTACAGACAAAACTCACACAAGAACATATTGCAAGTATTATAAGGCTCTACACTATCTTCCTCGTTGTTCAAACACTTTACCCGAAAATATCTAGACTTAGAGAGATCAATCATGCAAACCAAATTAAACAAGCTCTACAGTAGTTCTTCATTAATGGATTAAACTACATGATGCAAGAGCTTAAACATGATCTATGAGAGCTCAAACAATTGCCAAATTGCCAAACCATATGCAGCATTTTCCAATTCCAACCAAATAGCAATCTAACGAAGCAATAAGCTTTCGCCATGAACATTAAAGCACAATTAAGAACACAAGTGTTCCATAAGAAAAAGCGGAGCGTAATATCTCCAATATAAGAATGGCGAGATCCAACTTTATACAAAACAAAACAAAAATAAAAACAAACCGATGCTCCAAGTAAAGAACATAAGGATGTGACGGAATAAAAATATAGTTTCACTAGAAGTGACCTGATAATGTTGTCGATGAAGAAGGGGATGCCTTGGGCATCCCCAAGATTAGATGCTTGAGTCTTCTTAAAATATGCAGGGATGAACCACCGGGGCATCCCCAAGCTTAGACCTTTCACTCTTCTTGATCATAGTATATCATCCTCTTCTCTTGACCCTTGAAAACTTCTTTCACACAAACTTCAAGCAAACTCATTAGAGGGTTAGTGCATAACCACAAATTCATATATTCAGAGGTGACACAATCATTCTTAACATTTCTGGACATTGCACAAAGCTTCTGAAAGTTAATGGAACAAAGAAACTCATTCAACATAGCAAAAGCGGCAATGCGAAATAAAAGACAGAATCTGTCAAAAACAGAACAGTCCGTAAAGATGCATCTGGACTGGGCACTTAACTTGCTAAAATGGAAAAACTCAAAACTAATGAAAGTTGCGTACATATCTGAGGATCACGCTCGTAAATTTGCAGATTTTTTCGAATTTTTTACAGAGACTTATGCCAGAATTCGTGACAGGCAGCAATGCTGTTTCTGCGCAGCGATCCCAAATATAACATCAACTTTAACATAGAAACTTTACTTGGCACAAAAACATGATAAGGAGAGGTTGCTACAGTAGTAAACAACTTCCAAGACTCAACAAAACAAAAATTGCTGTAGTAAAATAAACACATGGGTTATCTCCCAAGAAGTGCTTTTCTTTAACGCCTTTCAGCTAGGCGCAGAAAGTGCAAATCAAGTAACATCAAGAGATGAAGCATCAATGTTACCTCGGGCCTTACGCTTACCCTTCTTGTTCTTTTTCTTACTCTTTGGTTTAGGGAATATATGTCGGCCTCCTAATGGGATTTTTAGGGTGCCTTCTCCTGCATTTATGATTGCTCCCAATAGTTTCAGCAGGGATCTTCCAAGTGTGATTTGTCCAGTTCCTACACATTCAATAACAAGATAATCAGTGGATACCGTTCTTCCAAGAATGGTTGTATGCACACTCTCGGCTATTCCCTTGGGTACTATAACGGAGTTATCAATAAGAGTTATTCCTTCTCCCCCTTCAACAAGCCTCCAAAGTGTCAAAGATTTATAAATACTCTCAGGCATAAGACAAAATTCAGACATAATATCACAACGGACATGAAAAGTTTCACCACCAATAGTAACTTTGATAGTAGGATTCCACATTGAGGGTTGAGAGTTCACTAAAACTTCATCAAGACGGTTTCGAACATACCCACAACTTTCCTTCAAGTAAGATGCATTTGTCTCAAGAGTGTTTAATCTATTATAAATGCTAATAAGAGCTGAATCAAAGTTATTAGCCGAACTATGTGATGCAACCAATTTTTTTATGGCATTAAAAGCTTGATCACCGTTGCAATAAAGGAAATCTCCTCCCACTATAGCATCTAAGGCATATCTATAGCGAATCATAAGCCCAAAATAAAAATTACTAAGGAGCAAACTTAGAGTCATTTGAGGTTCAACTTTACGATAAGCATCAAAAATTCTAGACCAAGCATCTTTAAAACTCTCCTCATCCCCTTGTTTAAAAGTAAAGACTAATTCTTCAGGTGAAGAAGTAACAAGTACGGAACTAGACATGATAACAAAAGTAAACTAAGCAAATAAAGTAAAGACAAGTAACTAATTTTTTTGTGTGTTTTTGATATAAAGAACAAGACACTAAATAAAGTAAAACTAGCAACTAATTTTTTTGTGTTTTATTTAAGTGCAGCAAACAAAGTAGAAAATAAAATAAAGCAAGACAAAAACAAAGTAAAGAGATTGGAAGTGGAGACTCCCCTTGCAGCGTGTCTTGATCTCCCCGGCAACGGCGCCATAAATTTAGCTTGATACGCGTAGATGCACACGTCCGTTGGGAACCCCAAGTGGAAGGTATGATGCGTATAGAAGCAAGTTTCCCTCCGTATGAAACCAAGGTTATCGAACCAAGTAGGGAGCCAAGAAGCACGTGAAGGTTGTTGGTGGAGGAGTGTAGTGCGTCGCAACACCGGTGAAACCGGCGCCAACGTGGAACCTGCACAACACAATCAAAGTACTTTGCCCCAACGTAACAAGTGAGGTTGTCAATCTCACCGGCTTGCTGAAAACAAAGGATTAAACGTATCGAGTGGAAGATGGTGTTTGTTTGCAAAGAACAAGTAAAAGCCAGTAGAATGTATTCAAATGTAAAAGAATGGACCAGGGTCCACAGTTCACTAGTGGTGTCTCTCCAATAAGATAACTAACATGCTGGGTGAACAAATTACAGGCGAGCAATTGACAAATAAAGATTCAATATATATCAACGATGATTACTATGTGATTTAATCGGGGCATTACGACAAAGTACATAGACCGCTATCCAAGCATGCATCTATGCCTAAATAATCCACCTTCAGGTTATCATCCAAACCCCTTCCGGTATTAAGTTGCGAACAACGGATAATTGCATTAAGTATGGTGCGTAATGTAATCAACACAAATATCCTTAGACAAAGCATCAATGTTTTATCCCTAGTAGCAACAAGCACATCCACAACCTTAGAACTTTCTCGTCACTCGTCCCAGATTTAATGGAGGCATGAACCCACTATCGAGCATAATTACTCCCTCTTGGAGTTACAAGTATCAACTTGGCCAGAGCCTCTACTAGCAACGAAGAGCATTCAAGAACATAAACAACACATATATGATAGATTGATAATCAACTTAACATAATATTCTCTATTCATCGGATCTCACCAAACACAACATGTAGCATTACAAATAGATGATCTTGATCATGTTAGGCAGCTCACAAGATCTATAACAATGAAAGCACAAGCGGAGAAGAAAACCATCTAGCTACTGCTATGGACCCATAGTCCAAGGATGAACTACTCACGCATCAATCCGGAGGCGGGCATGATAATGTAGAGCCCCTCCGGTGATGATTCCCCTCTCCGGCAGGGTGCCGGGGCGATCTCCTGAATCCCCCAAGATGGGATTGGCGGCGGCCTCTCAGTAATGTTTTCCGTATCGTGGCTATCGGTACAGGGGGTTTCGCGACGGAGGCTTTAAGTAGGCGGAAGGGTAGGTCAAAGGGCGTCACGAGGCGCCGACACCACAGGGCCGCGCGGCCAGGGCCTGGGCCACGCCGCCCTGGTGTCTGGCCACCTCGTGGCCCCACTTCGTCTCCTCTTCGGACTTCTGGAAGCTTCGGGCAAAAATAGGCCCCTGGGCGTTGATTTCGTACAATTCCGAGAATATTTCCTTACTAGGATTTCTGAAACAAAAAACAGAAGAAAAACAGCAACTGGCACTTCGGCATCTTGTTAATAGGTTAGTGCCGGAAAATGTAAAATAACGCTGTAAAGTATGTGTAAAACACTCAAGTATTGTAATAAAAGTAGCATGGAACATAAGAAATTATAGATACGTTTGAGACGTATCATCCACTTTTATGGCAAACTGACTAAAGATCAAACGGCCATGTTCTATCGCCAACTGGATCTGCCGACGCAACTCTTTGCAGTCATTGGTGACATGAGTGAACGAGTGATGCCACTTGCAGTATGGTCTCCCGTTCATCTCTTGCGCCGTAGGGATTTTATGGCCTTCGGGTAACTTCAGCTGTTTCTCCTTGAGCAATAAATCGAATATCTGCTCAGCTTTGCTTATATCAAAGTCAAACCCTTTTTCAGGCCCTTGTGGCTTCACCCATTTGCAGGACACAGGAACTGCCCCCCGAGCCCATTCAGCCACGGCTACTTCCTGGTCTTCAGGGTCCTCAACATCTGCTGTCTCGACCAGGGTGATCGGGCGCTTGACAAACTTGTCTTGGTAAAATTCTGGATGGCGCTGCTCATACAAAGTTAATTTCTGGACCATGTGCGCCAGTGAGTTGTACTCCGCTTGTAAAGCCAGATCCTTGAGCGGCGCGGCGAGGCCCAACGCTGCCAGCTCGACTACTTCTTTTTCATTCAAACGAACCGAATAACATCGGTTCCTGACAGTCCTGAAGCGCTGAATGTACTCTGACACCGTTTCTCCTCGCTTCTGCCGTACCTGCGTCAGATCGGCAATGCCAGCTTCGGTAGCCTCTGAGTGATATTGCACGTGGAACTGCTCTTCGAGTTGCTTCCAGGTCCGGACTGAATCTGGTGGCAACGAGGTGTACCACCCAAAAGATGGTCCAGTGAGAGACTGCGCGAAAAATCTTACACGTAACTGGTCAGATGCTGAAATCATGCCTAGCTGTGCCAAATATCGGCTCACATGCTCAATTGAGCTAGATCCTTCTGACCCACTGAACTTTGAGAACTCAGGGAGCCGATATTTTGGTGGCAGTGGAATCAAATCATATTCATTGGGGTACGGCTTGGAATAGCCGATTGTTCTCCTCTTTGGCAAGATGCCAAATTGGTCTCTCAAGATTGTACTAATCTGTTCCACTGTATGAGCTGCAGGTGCCGAACTTTCATGACTCGTTCCGGTGGCATATTTAGCTAGCCACGCCTGTTTATCGGCATCTGCTCCAGAAATTCCTCCTGCAGAAATCCCCGCTGCTGGGATCTGGTTTGTGCGCGTGAAGTTGTTGCAGTCAGGCACGTATGTGCACACGTATCCATGTGGGATTTCTTTGGGCGGCTCATTCAGGAATTGGCAATCTCCAGGATCGCCCCTGACCTTGTAGACGATGTATGCCGGTGAAGCCTGTTGCTCTGGGGCGGCAAGCGTGAACGGCAGCTGCGGTCTGGTGTAGAATGGTATCTCTCCCTGGTGAGTGCCTAAGGTAGGTCCTGACGGAGAGTGCTGGTGCTTGGCGATTTCCTGCACCACGTGAACCGCAATGCGCTCGACAGCGTTCACCAGGCTCTCAGAATGACGGTGCAAAGAGTGAGCCACCATGTAGTTGACTTCCTGGCGCGAGCTCGGTGCGCTCCTCTCGAAGGAGAGACAGGTCTACCCCGTCGAGAACGCCTTCAGTGAGAATCCCTTCCACCTGATGCCATGTGAACGGGTTCTCTCGAAAGAGCCGATGAGATCGGCTTCGAACTGCGATTTGAGCTCATCATAATTCTTCTTGTGATCCTCGGTGAGCTCTTCGTATGTGACTGGTGCGCCGGCCATCTCAGTTGCAGATGTTGACGCCGTTGTTGTAGAGTGTCCCACCGGGCGTGCCAGAATGTGTTGCCTGCCAAAACCCACCGGCGAGCAGCAACGGGCAACACGTAGAGCCGGGAGGCTCCCAGGACTGCTGGTGGGCCCTGGTCCCTCGGGCGACGGCCCGCAATGCTCTGGCACACGTCCTGGTGGTTGCAAGGGCGTGCCACCTGACCTATACCTGGTCAGGAAGGTGCTGGATTGCTTCAATTAGTTTCCTGCATGGTAGACACGTAAACATTAAACGAGCCTCGATCGGCTCTCAGGTTACCCTGTGAATCGGCTCAAAGAGCCGATTAACCCATGGTTCTTAATAGATCTGCAATAATATGGGGTTTCTGCTTTATCAGTGCTAAGCTAAATCAATCTACGACAGTTTAGGGTTTTCACCGCATAACCGGAACATCCTACACGTAGTTGAGCCTGGCAGCTACGAAAGATAACAGCAAACTAACCCAAAACGAGGCCTAAAAACCAACACGGAGTCGATTCCCGGAACATCCCTTCTTGGATCAGCAAACCGTACCTTACGCACTACTGGATCGTTCAACCCGTTTGCAAGGCCTAACCATGCAGATATCAAACTAATCCTCGAAAAACAAGGAACAACTATAACAGATCGAATCTACTAAACAAAGATAAAGCAGGGTGCTGCCCGTACACCTAAATAGGTGTAAGGACAACTAGATATCTAGGGGCAGCACAGCTACGCAAATATATCAGAAAAGCATCGATGCAAGCCCTAAAACATCTATGATAAACGGTGTTACTCGCCATCAAAAAGGCTTCAGTACGAGCAACACCAAACAACGAATAAACAGATAGTGCCTAGATCGCAAGATGCGATCTAGGCAGCATGACACTTACCCGAAAGAAAGCCTCGAAACAAGGGGTGGCGATGCGCCTGGTTTGTGTTTGTTGTGAACGTGATCGTCCTCCTTTCTCAATAACCCTAGGTACATATTTATAGTCCGTGGACTTTCTATCTTTGGAAATACACCTAACCGTGTACGGGCTAAACTCTATCTCTTAATTCTAAACTAAGATGCAATCTACCATAATATACAGATACACGGGCAATTCAGCCCAAATTCATACACGAGGCCGATTCAGAGATACTCCACGTGTATATCCTACAAGCCCATCTCAATTACGGCCCATCTCTTGATCCGGTTAAAATCTGGTGATAACAGCACTACAATAAGTACTTCTTCAGGTGGACGGAGGATGCCGCGACCGCTGGGGGTAGTGGCGATGAGGACCATGAGATGGAGGATGCCGCTGGTGGTGGTGGCGACGAGCCAAACGGCGACGAGACAAGTGCCACCGCCAGGGTGGCGGCGAAACAAGTGACGACGAGCCAACCAGCGCCGCCGGGGGTGGCGGCAAGACAAGTGGGAACGAGCCAACCGGCGCCACCGGGGTGGCGGCGAGGCAAGTGGCGACGAGCCAAGTGGCGCCGCCGGGAGTAGTGGGACCGGAACAAGTGGCTCCAAGTGGTCGCGGAAGGCAAGGCGCCCAAACACGGTCGCCACTGGCAGAGGCACAGTCACAGAGGTGGACCCTACTAGTGGTTTGCCGGTGGAGCCTAAGGATGTCACCAAGGGGTACGACAACCAACTGGCAGCAATCCTCTGAGAGTTCGTCAATCTCAACGAGAGGGGCCTCCGAGAGAAGAACAAAGCGCATTTGCGAGTCCAACTCTTTGCGAGGTTGCACGAACGATACAAGTTCCTAGGCGACTTCTCCTCCACTCATGAAACCCAAAACATTGTGAACTCACAAGCCCTACTGAAGTTCACCAAACACCTCAATGCCCTCACGGTAATTAACTAATTAAGCTAGTGTACATCAACTCAATATATTATTTTCGTCATCCTTGCCCTCTCTCTAACTCCGTACACATGTTCTCGCAGGCGCTCTCAACGCCATACACCTTTCTGATGAAAGTGAACGACGAACTCAAAGACGTCGCGAGGGGTCCATCATTCGGTCTCTGGATAAGAAGTGGCACACACGAGATATGCCCGAGGACGTTTACCGAGTTCAAGTGGATTGGGCGTTACTGGGCTATGAGGATTTTGTATCCTCCTAATCAACCGAATGGTGCCGATAGCTCGATGAAGCTGAGCTCACTAAAGAGTTGGGTACTGCTATGGCCGAAGACCCTAATTAGGATCAACACCTCCTCGGGGTCGACGTCAAGCAAAGGAAAGCAGCTTGTGGCGCCACAGGTCAGTGCCCCTCCACAACAGCCAGCGGCGCCTCTGGTCAGCACCGCACCACAACAGCCAGCGGTGCCGATGGTCAGTGCCCCACCACAGCAGCCAGCGGCACCGGTGGTCAGTGCCCCACCACAGCAGCCAGCGGCACCGGTGGTCAGCGCCCCACCACGACAGCTAGCGGCAGCGGTGGTCAGCGCCACAGCACAACAGCCAGCAGCGCCAGAGGTCGAGGCCTACGAACGTGAGGACTTCCAATGGGATATTCCTAAGTCTTCACAAGTTCTCCATGACGATGCCCCGGTGGATCCGAACGTGATGACTTCAAAATATCTGTGCTCCAAGAAGCTGTTCGGTTCTCAAGAAACGGCTGAGGAGGAAGAGGAAACGCCTGAGGAGGCCACCGCCACCAAAAAGATACTGAGCCCAAACACACTCCGTGCTACGGCCAATATGACGATGGAATCTATAGGCCTTCCGAAGTGCTCCAAGAAGCGGAAGAGGCCAGCGAAGAAGGATGCCAAAGCCAAGGCGGAGGCCAAATCCAAGGACACGGTCCGACACCTTGACAAGGTACCAAACAATTGGTGACCGGAGCATCACTTGGGTGAACCGATGTTGCCGGAACATGTCCTCAAGATACTCACCTTGGATATGAGGGGCTTGCATAACGTTGTCCTGTATCTAGAGAAGCAACTTCTCAATTCAAAAAATCCTAGTTACCCTTTGTACGTGGCGAGGGTGCCAAATGGCATGGAATTTGTCGAAAATTACCCCGCGGACTTGTGCTTCATCCGATTTAGTGACATCTTCGACATCTTTCGCATGAAAATGCTCCACTTTTCTGTGGTTTGGCTAGTGCTCTTAGCATGTCTTCCCAGATCGTTAAGGAGGGGACACCGGGCATCGCGATAATGAACCCCTTCTATATGCGGGAGAGCATCATCTGCAACGCTGGTGATCGTACAATTGCCACCAAGCAGGTCGAGAATTTCTTCCCGGCGAACATTAAAAAGAGCGGCATTCTCATCCCTTACTTCCCTGAGTAAGTAATCATTCGCTAGTCCCCATTACCATTCTATCCTATATCTCCATTTTCATTTGCAAAGGTTAATCCGTGTGTTTTCCAGAGAGACAAGTTATGCACCCTCATCGTCGTGCACCCGCAACACTCGCATGCAATCTATCTCGACTCGGGTAGTGATGTGGGCGTTACCCTTCGGGTAACCCATATTATGTTACCACTTACGGCCCAACCAGGGGCCCATGAAGATCATCCACCGATCAAGGTGGGCCGCCACGACGGTTCCAACGAAAGATACTTGATAAACAAGGCAAGAAGACGAAGAACAAGGAAAGTCTAGACGTAGAACTCTTTGTAACCTAGTCGAACCCGAACAGAACTCTCGAGACCTGGCTCACAATATAAGGGCCAGTAGAGGGTCTGCCGAGGGACACACAATCAACATATCCAGAATCACCGCAAGTCTAGAGTTAGGTCATAAGAAACCTTAGCTACTCGTCAAGATCTTAGTCTTAGCCTTCGGCTACCCCATTGTAACCTGATAGATTCAATAGTCAAGATTAGACAAGCAGGAAATAAGGCTGGGTAAATCTCTCTCCATGTTTGTTTGGTATTCGATGTCTCGTGTTAGCCTACAGGATTTCATCAACCCTAAACCCCAAAAGGTGGGCATTGCCGAGGAATATCCTCGACAGGTAGGGATAAGCAGAAAGACTACACCAACATCACGGCGTTCTCAATGATGCTTTCACCGGCTTCGCCACCAAGACAGGCCCCCTCAAATTACAGAGGAAAGTACGAGTAGGCTTGGCGTTAACCCACACAACCAACTTCGCCTGTCTCAGGCAGTCATCGGAAGACAATAGGATGGACGCGTGGTACGCCATCCTTAAGATGCAGGAGTACATAAAGTACACAGATGACATGTTGTTGCCAGAGACTCTCAGAAAAATGTTTAAAAACATGGCGGATGTGAGCTATAGAGAGATGAGACAAAACCGGGGTCGCATCCAGCAGATGATTTGCACGACAATCCTGCACGATGTCTGCAATAGGTTTGGCGCGTTCTTCTACGGCTACGGTCTACCACCTAATGACGAGATAGAACTCCGCTTGGAGATGTCACGTGATGACATGCCATTCAACATGCTGAAGGGCTGCCGTCCATTCCCCATAGGCCTACAACCTGATCCTACGACGGGAACTATTTATCTTAAGCTTGCACGATACGTCCATGAACTTCCGTACCGTAATTGCTATATATTTCGGCCCGATCAACTTGTCGTTTTTATTTAGTTCGTATGGATGTGCATGTGAACATGCGTCTATAATTCCATTTACTTTAGTATAAATTTGTAGATTATGCGTGTTTACCTTAATCATTTGCATTTACTCGACCCTTACTTGTCTTGTATTTGGAGTTCGTCGATGATTAGAATGTTCGGTCGCTCGTACACTCGGGGGTGGAGTCCGTGAGCCTTGGTGTGATGGCTACAAATATCAACCTATTGTGCATCCTACATGGCCTCACTGACTCCATCCCTGGATGTTAATATTTGTTTCGACCAACAAAGTATGAGGCACACTATTTAGTTCGTACTACTTGTCTTTTATTTGAGTTGGCACTTCTTAATTGCATTGGCCGATGATTAGAATGTTCGGTCACTACACTCTGGGGTGGGGTGAGTGAACCTAGCACTAGTGGAAAATAGGCTATCTGTGGCGCAACAAATTCGAATTATTTGGCGCATATCCAGGTCGCCACAGTTGCCACGCGACTAGTATTTGAATTCTGTGGCGCATATGTACATGCGCCACAGAATTTTTCAAAACTTCTGTGGCGCACTAGGTCAATATGCGCCACAGAATCTTCGCCAAAACTTATGTGGCGCACCATGCCAATATGTGCCACATATTTTTTTTTTCTTTTTTGTATTTTGCAGGAAAAAATCTTTAACTGACCGTAACTGGTGGTGGTGTTGGCCGGAGGAGGAGGAGGAGGTGGTGGTGGTGGTGTTGGCCGGAGGAGGAGGAGGAGGAGGTGGTGGTGGTGGTGGTGGTGGTGGTGTTGGTGATGGTTGTGGCCGGCCGGAGGTGGTGGTGATGATGGTGGTGGCCGGAGGTGATGGTGGTGGTGGTGGTGTTGGTGATGGTGGTGGCCGGCTGGAGGAGGAGGTGGTGGTGATGGTGGTGGTGGCGGGAGATGGTGGTGGTGGTGGTGGTGGTGGCCAGAGGTGGTGGTGGTAGTGGTCGCCGGAGGAGGTGGTGGTGGTCGCCGGAGGAGAAGGAGGAGGAGAAGGTGGTGGTGGTCGCCGGAGAAGAAGGGAGGATGACGTGGTGGTGGTGGTGGAGAAGAAGTGAGGAGGTGGTGGTGGTGGTGGGAGGAGAAGTGAGAAGATGGAGAAGTGGTGGAGGAGAAGTGGAGTAGTAGGAGATTTGGCGCCGGAAAAATTCAAAAAAATTCGTCAAAACTTCTGTGGCGTATGAACACCTGATGCGCCACAGATTTTTTTTTTTTGTATTTTGCAGGAAAAAATCTTTAACTGGCCGTAACTTTTTACTCTTTTCAAATTTGGCTATTCTAAAAATTGTCTATCCGGGCAAGCCCGGGTGAATTCGGATGTAGAATTTCCATGGGAACATTTTAATATATTGTGCGGTTTTTTTCGAGTTCGTATGCGACCAGAAAACCAGTTTGATGATTTTGCAACGCAATTTTGCAAAAAATATCGAAATTCATGTTTGTTAATTTTCAGTGGTGCTAGATGACATAATATATGGGCATCTCGAAGGATTTTATTTTTTTGAAATCTCTATCTATTTCTTTCTTATTTTACAGTGCTAAAAAAGGCGATCCACGGGGGTGGAGTTGCGCGGGGAGAAAAAATCCTTCAGAATCCTGTGGCGCTTATTTTTGGTGCGCCACAGAAATACGATCTTCTGTGGCGCATATGCCACCATGCGCCACAGAATTTTGACTTTCTATGGCGCATGTGGCATATGCGCCACAGAATTCCCTTCGCCCATGTGCAGTGCTGGACCCCACGTGGGTCCCATGAAGATTCTGTGGCGCATCCGTCCACATGTGCCACAGAAAGTCGAAATTCTGTGACGCACCAGTCCTACATGCGCCACAAAATTCACAAATTTCTGTGGCGCATATTTTTGGTGCGCCATAGAAATAATTTTTGTGGCGCATATTTTTTAGGTGCGCCACAGATGCCATTTCTACCTATAATGGTTTTCCTACTAGTGTAGTGTGATGACACAAATATCAATCTGTTGTGCATCCTATTTGGCTTCACTTAGCCCATCCCTGAATGTTAATATTTGTTTCGGCCGACATAGTATGAGGCGCATGCTATTTAGTTCATACTACTTGTCTCTTATTTGAGTTGGCACTTGTTAATTGCATTGACCGATGATTAGAATGTTTCGTCACACTTCTCATATATACTTATATGTTGCAAATAGATATATATCATCTATGATTTCGTACTGTTGTTTTATTTGTCTTGTGCATGGAGATGCCGACGACATATGTCGTATACAAGGAGAGGGTTCCTGGATTCTACGACGACTGGGAGGACTGTCGGAGACAGGTGCACCGCTTCAGCGGCAACAACTACAAGGGATACACCACTAGGATGGAGGCGGAAGGAAGATACGCGCGTTATCTAGCGGGAGAGATGAGGGACATGAGGAGGAACCGGATGAAGACCATGGCCTTCGTGATGATGCTCATCGTGACCATGGTCATGTTTTATGTGATTGTAGTTTAGGTTAGTAGCTACATTGTGAGGTGTATGACGGCACTTGTGACGACTATGTACCGAGACTTCTAACTTTGTGAAACTTCATCGTTCGGTGTTGCATGTGTGTTGTATGAATCAACATTTCGAAACGAGACATGTGCTTTTCATATTGCATGTGTATTGCTATATAAATATATACTATATTGGATAATATAAATATGCATTGTAATTTGCTGTAAAAAATGAATTTTCAAATTATACCACCGGCGCACCTCATCCCCTACTGCCGGCGCACAGCACGTGCGCCACTGCTGGCAGCCCTACTACCGGCGCAGCACAACGTGCGCCAGCAATACACAGCTATTGCCAGCGAATCAAGCTCAGTGCGCCGGCAGTAACTAAACTACCGCCGACGCACTGGCCGGTGCGCCGGCAGTAGCCAGTTACCACCGGCCCGTTCGAACCGGCGGGCTCTGGTGCGCCGGCAGTAGCCTAAAATGGTGCGCCGTCAATTGGCCTTTTCCTAGTAGTGCATCTTGCATATATTTTATTATTATTATTATAAACTGGCACATTTGCTTGGATTAATGCCTTGTACATAGGATTCACAAAGAATACACAACTGGCATGCAAATTCCAGCAAAACTTGCTTGCCCATCAATTGGACAAAAGCCAAATGTTGTAGCATCACATTCCTTGATGCAAGTCTGGGACCACCGAAATCTCTTTCGTGGCACACAATATTACATAAATTTGGATGTTGTTCACTGAGCATGCCATAACCTAGACATATAGGGTGTGTTTGGGTTGCTAGCAAAGCATACCCTACCAATTTTTTGGTCATGGCCAAAACATTGATCTTGTTTGGATAGTTGCCAACTTTTTGGCTTGCCAATGCTCTACTAACTCTAGTTCATTTTTTAAGAGAATTTTGGCCAACTTGTGGGAAAGGAATAACTCAACCAAAAGATTGGCTAGCCAAAATTTTGGTAGGGAAATCTTGGACACAAACCAAACACACCAATATCCTCCCAGAACCTTATTTCTGAGTCATCCTTAATATAGAACGAACTATATGGGAAGACGGGTTGTCGCCATTAGGAAAACCCTTGCTAGCCAAAAGTGTGAGTCGTTTTCCAATAAATTTTAGACAATGCACGTGGCCATATGTACATTTTTCGTTTAGGAGAGTTTGCCATACCTCATCTTTGGTAAGGAGCTTGAAAAGCCATTTACAAAGGAGAGCTCTATTCTTGACCTCGAGATCATGAATCCTAAGCCCTCCTTGATCTTTAGGGCGGCAAACAATATTTCATCTAGCCCGCCAATATTTCTTTTTTCTCTCTGTCTACTTGCCAAAAGGAATCTTGGCCGTAAATAATCTAATCGATGTAAGAATCCTTTAGATAACTAGAATAAAAAGATGAAATACGATACTATATTACTGAGTAATAAATTAATAAGAAATAATCTTCCTCACAGAAATATCACTTTTCATTTCCAGTTGCTTAAATGCTTTTGAAGCCTCCACTCTACATGCTTTCATTCAGCATTCGTAAACCTCCAGTAATGTATCAGAATGCTCAAATAGCTGACTGGAAATTAGCCTTGATCGGATCATATATAGTACGCATAATAATAATAAATTACACAGGGATATTGTATTAATCTTGATATATAGCTGATCAAGATGTCAATCCAATGAGCGTCTAGGCAACAGATCACGGATCCTCGTAGTCAGGGTATTATACTTCGAAGTCCACACGGTCACCATATGCTTGCATGTGCAAGATATATAGATGTTACCGTGGTGATGTGTTTATAGCCAATCTTCATTTTCTCCAAAAGTATAATGTTGCTATCAATTTGACTTTTACTTCCACGTAACTTTCACTTTCACTACTGCAAAAACCATTGTTTCGTGTTCAGCAACCTTTGCCGAGTGTAAAAATGTGCGAAATTCGTCAAAAACTAGCTTTGCCGAGTGGGCCATGAAAAACATTCAGCAAAGAATCAACACACAGAAAGGAGCCACGAAAACACACTGCAAAGATTTCAGGCACGGCGAATAGTGGACAAAACAGACGGCGAAGAACTGACCACGATAAAGTTATCAAAAACACACAGAAAAATGTAAATCACTACAAACTCCTAGGACACGTGGCCCTGTTGGCCAAGCTTGACGGAGCGTTTCTCATCGTGATCGGTAAATGTCATAGCGGAATTGCTCCACACACGATAAATTCTATCCGATCTTTGTACGACGACTCCTCTCAAACGAAAGCACACCTAATTAGTCCATGCGCCGTTTGTCCAAAGTCCCACCCCACTCAAGCCCAAAATCAAACCCCTTCCACTACTTCACATCTTTCTTCCATAACCTTTCACAGCATCCTCATGCTCCTTCCCGAATCTCTTCTTTGCTGATCTTTAAATCAACGATAGTAAGAGCATCTCCACTCGAGTCCCTCAAACCGGCCTCTAAAGATTTTTTGGGCGCGCCAAATATTTAACCAGCCTGGCGCGGCCCAGTACGGTGTCCGACGCCCTGAGGTCATCCCCGCTCCACAGGGGACGATGCGGACGCGCCGGACAAAGCGCGGAAAACTCGTCGCGAGTGGCGGCCCCTTCCTTTACACGGAAGTTTAAACCCGTCACCTACCTCTGGTCAAGCAGCGTTAATGGCCTCGCGGCTTTCCCGGGCGGCGCAGTAAAGCATCTCGTCGCGCATGACTGCATGGCCATCCGCATCAGCGTTATTACGGCCAACGCTCTCGCTGCCGATTGGCCTGCCACCGTTGTATAGAGAGGTGTCCCCTCCTTCCTTCCCGTCCCTTCCACATACCATTCGGGCCACTCTCTCGATCGCGCCGTCGTGGCGGAGGCATGGGCGATGTACCACGCGCGGCACCCTGTTCCGCTGGACTCGCCCCCGCGCCCCCCCCCCCGTGTTCCGCATGGAGGCGGAACGCCGGAAGTTCAACCGGTCGGAGGGCGCGCGCAAGCGTAGCGCCCGCCGGTGGACGATCGCCAAGTACGGTAACGACGGCGAGGGCTCGTCGTCCGGCGGTTCGAGCCGCCCACCGCGCCCGCCGATGCACAACAACTCCGACGAGGAGGAGCTCGTCCCCGCGCAGGAGCCCACGTTCTCCGCGGGAGATTACATGCATGGCTCCGACGAGGAGGACGCCGTGGTCGCGCAGGTGGCGGTGATCTCGGCGGCGGAGGCCCGCGCTCGCTTCCGCCGGGAGGAGGCCAACGCCGCCCACCAAGTGCGTGAGTACGAGGCGGCGCACCAGGAGGAGCGCGTCTGCCGCGTCAAGCTCGAGATAGTCGAGCTTGACTCCAAGGAGTGAAGCTCTTCACCGGCCTCCGCGTCGACGCCGTCCTCCGCCTCGACGCTCCTCCACCACCGGCACCGCTGAGCGTAGAGGCTAATCGGGTCTCCTTTTGCTCCAAATTAGTCCGCGCGGTTAGGTCTACTATGTAATTTAGGTTTGCAGTAACGATTATGTAACTTTTGATGCTCAATCGGAGCATCAAATACCATCTATATATATGATCATCGACGAATTTCCCCGCGACATTTGAATTGTGTTTTTTCAGTTCGTGTTTACAGGTTCTGTTCTGCGCCAGCTGCAAAATCTTCCTCCCCACGTTTTTAGAAGACTGAATTTAGGTTTTTGGGTTACTGCTAGAGATACTCAAGGCAAAGTAAAAAAGAAAAAAAGAATATTTGGCAGGTGGGACCAACCAAAGTCTCAGCCTAGCCCAAACCTGAAGCGCGTTTGCCTTTGGTTGTCTCGCGCGAGAAGATTCGCAGCCACATAGGATCGTACCAGCATCGGACAAAGTTTATCGTATGTATAGCAGGACTCATGTCATAGCTAGCATGTACGGTCTCTTCTCTCCACACACACATGACATTTAATAAGACAAAACATGTAAAGGAAGAAAGTATTGTAGCTTTTAGTTTTCTCATATTATGTTCATCTCTCCTGAACTAAACATCGGTACTGAGAAAATAGATTACATAAATGATCTTTGCCAAATAAATGGAAAAAAACATGCATTCTGTACTTGGGGTCATATTATGTAGCATAAATATTGATTTTGCATTTTTCTAAAATCATGTAATTATGTGCGGATATGCCCATAATTGATCATCTATTACAGTCTGTAACTTGCACCTCGAACCAAACTGAGAGACCACTTAAGTTCGTTTCCTTACTGCAGCAAAATATTAAACCCCTTTGAAATTAGTATATAACAATATCAAAACTGAGAAAGAAACCCTAGCGCCGGGTTAGTGCAGGGCGGTATGGACAGCCGTCGGTGACAGTAACCCTAGCGCCATGCACTGGTGTTGCAGACAATGTGAATGTGCAGGTGGAAACTCAAGTATGTGAAATTCCAATCAAACCTTGGTCTTACTCTTTCTAGGACCTAGCAGCCATATTTCTGGTGAATTGCCCAAACTGCTCTTGACACCTATACATACTAGACTAAATCTGGTGTTGTATATTGCATCTGGTCCCTTGGATCACCTCGAGTAAAAGGCTTGTAATTTCTTGAAGTACCATAAAATGACTCAAACTATATTATCATTTCACCGTACTTAGTATAAAATAGCTGTGCTTACCTATAGCCAACACAAAACGTACAATTGTTTCGAGCAAACGCGCGAACCGTCATAATGTAATGCACCTCTAGATAAATAGATCATGGTGGGTCGATGCCAATTAATGTGAGTTGTGACACTTTAGAACGATCGATCACCGACACATATTTTTCCAGTCAATGTATATTACACCTATATGTCTGATACTCCAATAATCTACCATCATGTACCATAGAATTGTGATCCCTTAGCCACGGATGGCACCCGCAAGGTATGGGTATGGGCCGAGCCATCCCATACCCGTATCTGTCAACCTCAATCTTACTCGTCACCCATACCCATATCTATCAATGGGTACAAGATTTTCCTATACCTGTCACCCGACAGGGTAAGTGGGTACCCGCGGGTAAAAATACCCGCACTTACAACACAATAAATTGAGCAAAAAAAGTCGTAAATAACAACATGTAACCATAATTTATAAAAACAACACATTATGAACATCGACACACAAGTATGAACAAGATCATATTATAAACAACAACACAATCTCATAAGTTGTAAGACATTCCTATAAAAAACAATACATCAGGATGTGATCACGAAAAGATTATATAAACTGTGGCAGTCACGTGACACGAGGTGAAGCGTTCTAAATAGGGGTCTAATCCTCACAGAAGTTTCACCCACTATGGGACAAGTGAGGTTCGACCTATATACATGAATATGTGATGAGGACGAAAATTAAATATGCCAGCGATACACTTATCAAATTTTAGGCGGGTAAATGGGTACATGGGTATGGGTTCTACGATCCCATACCCGTACCCGCTCTACCCGATGGGTATGATATTTTCCTATTTATGTATCCGTAGGTAATTTTTTGTCACATACCCGTACTCGGAATGGTTTTTAACCCGGCGGGTACGCGGGTCATGGGTACCCATTTCCATCCCACTCTCCATGTGCGGGGAGCTAATGCATAATTCCCTTTGTTTTTATTTAATTTTCATTTTAGGTTTAGTCAATTTGGTAAAGTTTGATCAAATGTTTAGAGAACATATTAACATTTATAATATGACAATCTTCAATATTAGAATCATCCTAAAGTGTATTTTCATATTATATGCTTTGGTATTATGGATATTTATTTATATTAGAATCTACCTGAAGTATTTTTTGAAATTATATACTTTGGGTTGCCCCTACCTAGGGTCAACTCTCTTTGCCAGCCCCTTAAATTAGAAGGCTCGTTTTACAATTCACCAGCCATCTGATTATGTTGAGTAATGAAATGCTTACCGGTCGCTCACGGTAGATAGGTGATCGAGATGTCAAACTAATGAGAGTTCAGGCTACAGATCACGGATCCACGTAGTCAGAATATTGTAAAACGCTTACAATTGTAAAACATACAGTCGGAGCGGTGATACAATCAATTTGACTTGTACATTCACATAGTTTAGTCACTCGGTCACATGATCCTCTCACTGCTCTGAAGCTTTCCGAGTATTGGTCCGTACAAGAAATCAAGAAGATGTAACCTAGGGAACTATGACACCTTGTCGTCGTGGAGTGTAGAGTGACGGCGACGATCAAGGCCGAGCACCTTGGACTTGTGTACTAATCATAATATCATCATGCTGCGTTGATAAATTACCAAATTATAATGTGCTCGTATGCTGCAGCCAGTGAATAACGACCGGCGCTTCACCTAATCGTTTTCACCAACGTTGATCAATGAGAGCCCCGTCAAAAGTTTGTTCACAATTGCATTAGGTAACTGATGGCGATGCAGCTAGCGAAGATTAATTATTGTTGGGAAAATCTACAGAGAAGCGCCGCACGTTTCTCTTCTTGTGCGGCGGCTTGTCACGATTCGTAAAAGAACATCATGCGCTCCAGAATCTCTCATACTAGTAGTTTAAAAAAATGTTTAGCCCTTATCTCCTTACACGGGTGGCTCTGTCCACTCATTTCTCCCTCTCCTCTGAAATCGCCACGCGAGCGCTGTGTAGAGGCATGTCGCAGGGACTCTGCCAGGTGCGGCTGATGAGCTCGAGGAGGAGGCCCGTCGAGGCGAGGGCTCCTTCAGGCCGCCGCCGATGAGCTTGTGGAGGAGCCGCGTCGTGGGGAGGGCTGCGCCGCCACCGACGAGAGCGAGAAGGATGCCCGTCGCGGGGAATCCTCCGCCGCCGCCGAGCGCGAGAAGGGGAGTGCTCCGAGAAGACGTCGTCGACAGGCGTGAGCGCCATACCACCGCTGGCATGCGGGAGGGGGAGGCGAACGAGCATGCCGACGAGGGAGGCTGCCTCTGCTGCTGGGAGCGCGAGGAAGAGGCGCGGCGAGCTGAGGACTGCGCCGCCACCGACGACCGAGAGAAGGACGCGCGTCGCGGGGATGCCTCCGCCCGCCGCCGGCGAGGGCGAGAAGGAGGCGCGTCACGGGGAAGCCTCCGCAGCCGCTGACGAGCACGAGAAGGAGGCGCGTCGCGGGGAAGGCTCCGCCGCCGCCAGCGAGCACTACACGGGGAGGGCTCCGCCAAGTCTCCGTCGACATGCGCGAGCGCCATGCCACCACTGGCATGCGCGAGGAGGAGGCGGACGAGCACGCCGGCGAGGGAGGCTGCCTCCACCGCTGGGAACGCGAGGAAGAGGCGCGGGGAGCGGGACGCCGACGACAAGCCTGTGGAGAGCGCACGTCAAGGGAGTCCGCCGTGCGACGCAGAGCACGCCGCAGATGGCTGCCGCCGCCGAGCACATGGAGACATGGTCGCGGGTAAGAGGCGTTCACCATCTAGCATGGTAAGGCCACCATCGGCAAGTGCTAGGAGGCGGCCGCCGATGAGCAAATGGAGCCGTGACGAGTCTGGCGGCTGGTGTGATGCTTGCTGGATTTTTACTCTCCTACTATATCTCGTTCTGCTGTTCCTTTCGCTGAAAATTCTAGTGGATCTTGCATGCGAACTGTTATATGAGTATCCTCTATGGTCTTCAAAAAAAGTTAGGAGGACAAGAGATTCTTCCAATTTTCACTAGAAAATCTGTTCGCAACACAAAGAATTTAGCAACTAAGGACAACATAGTATTAGGTACTCTGGCTAAGTCATCAACAAATTTCAGAATCATGCAGTGCAAATTTGGCAGCTACGTGAAATTAATCTGGCAGTTAGGCACTTTTTTTTGGTTGGCAACCAAATACAATTAACTTGTAAACTATGTGAAATTAACCTGGCAGTTAGGCACTTTTCTTTTGGTTGGCAACCAAATACAATTAACTTGTAAACTAGGTGAAATTAACCTGGCAGTTAGGCACTTTTCTTTTGGTTGGCAACCAAATACAATTAACTTGTAAACTAGGTGAAATTAACCTGGCAATTAGAAACTACTTTATGGTGGCACCAAATATAATTAACTTGATAATCATGCATTGTAAATCTGGCAACTAGGTGAAATTAACCTGTGAGATAGGCACTACTTTAGCTAGCAACCAATGAACTTGTTATAATGTACTGTGCGACTAGGTAAAACTAACTTGGTAGTTAAACATTTTAAAACTGGAAACCAAAATTTAATTAGCTTACTGCAAATTTGAGAGCTAGAGTAAAACTACTGCTAACTAATCTGTTAATTGTTTGTTAAGTAATATGTGAGAGGCTAATATATGCGGTGGCAGTGCATTAGCCCATTTTTCTTTTATTTAAATACTGTAGTAGTAGTTGACAGCAACATGCACGGGCCCTTTTTTAATTGTCAGCTGCATGCAGGCCGCGGGTGCATGCCCGGTCAGTTGGGTCCAGCTGCCGCCGCACGGTTTAAGAAATGTGCGGCGCCTAGGTAGCACGGTCCATTATTAATTAGTACCCCATCTAGCCGTCGGCTGGCACCAAGATAAGTACGTTCTTGCATGTGGATGTACGAGCAGGTAGAGTCAACTCTTAACATGTTCAGGACTCCTGATATCCCTCGATTTCACCTTTGACAACAGTACAGCACATCTCCAAAAAAAAAAAAAAAACAGTACAGAAAATATGTGTTCCCATGTCTCCAAAGTATAAGTATAGTAACCTCTTAATAGCATGTACCAGTACGGAGTTTGTTCAGACTTTGGACTAGTGATCACGCATGTAACGAATACGCCACCAGTAGCCCCTCCGGCGAGCCAGTGACAATGTGGCAAAGCACCTGTCCTTATCAAACAAAATCTAATGAGAGTCTAGGCTGCAGATCACGGATCCACGCAGCGTGAATATTACTTCCTCTCTTTCATATTACTTCACATATATGGTTTCATCAAAGTCAAACAAGTTTGATCACTCATATGTAAAAAATATACTCCCTCCCTTCATTTGATATAAGCCATATAGTCTTTGGTGCGGAAATTAAAGAATGTGCCTGGAGAGAAACGCACACCGGGTTTGGGCGAGATTGTTCATGAACAATGGACCTAGGAGAGGTCGACGTGTATGACCTCTCCTCCCTGTTCAAGACTCCCTCTCCTCAGAAGGGTGTCCCACAAGAAGGTCTGGCGCCAGTCGTGGAAGCAGTGCTGCCGAAGCGCAGCAAGAGGATAGCTCAACAGAGCGACGGTAACTACATCAGTGCGGTTGATAAGGCAGTTCAGAAGAAAGCCCGAGAAGTGCAGGGCATCGGGAAGGAGCGCAGCTGGCGCAGGCACATAAGAAGCCCAAGAGCCTCGCAGCAGATGCTGGAGCTGCAGCTCACGCGCCCTTGCAGGTGGGAGACCTGCTGTACCTTGGAAAGGTTTGCGGTTTCGCAGAAGCCGAACTGATGGAGATTCAGAATGCTGCAGATCGTTTTGATAATGAGTAGTTTCCATCTGCTGCTATGGGGAGGTTGTGTTAGTGGCAAACATAGCCTTGGAACCCTTGGTTTAGTGTCAGCTCAGTTGTTATTCTCCCTTTGCTGTTTCTCAGTTCAATTTAGGGTGCTTTCACCTGATAAGTGCAGTCCTCCTGTAGCTCATGTTAGATGCAAGGGCTGTAAACAGTGGATGTTCCTGTCTGTTTACCCCGCTGGTCTCTCTTTCTTATTATGACAGGGTTTAAGAATTTCAGTTTAGGAGATTGGAATGTTAGAGGGCTTAATGATGATAATAAGTGTGAGCTGATCCGTGACACTCTCTCCTCTAATGCTTTTGATGTAATCTTCTTGCAAGAAACTAAGCTGCAGACTTTTTCTAGCTTCAAAAGAAACTCCTTTCTCCCTGTCTCACATGACAGTTTTGAACATATTGAAGCGTTGGGTACTGCTGGTGGAATCCTTACTTCTTGGAGCTCAAGAGATTTTAAATGCTGCAGCACTATAGCAAAAAACAGATCGCTAACTGTCCACCTACAGTCTGAAAACTCGGAATTTCACTTCTGGGCGACTAATGTCTATGGACCAACGGCTGAGGCAGAGAAAGATGAGTTCTTTGAAGAAATTAGACAGATTAATCACCTTATCAATGGGCCTTGGATTGTTGCTGGAGATTTTAACACGGTTCGTTCGGGAGAAGACAGAAGCACAGGCAGAGCTTCTTTATCAGAGACTAGCAGGTTTAACAATGCAGTCAGGGATTTACTTCTGCAGGAGCTACCTCTCCTGGATAGAGACTACACCTGGTCCAACATGCAACACCCACCTATTCTCACAAGAATTGACAGAGTGTTTATCAATAGCCAGTGGGACCTGTTCTTGCCAAATACAACTCTACACTCGATCCCAAGGATCACTTCTGATCACCGTCCGCTTAAAATTGAAGCCTCTACAACGATTCCTCGGTCTAAGGTTTTTCGGTATGAGAATAATTGGAAATTCAGACATGGTTTTGCAGATCTGGTCACTGAGACGTGGCGTCAGTTCCCCTTGGCTGCAGACACGGCAAAATGCATTGCTCATAATTTGAAGTAGTTAAGAAGGAAAATTGGAGTTTGGAGAAAAACTCTCAAATCTGATAGAAAATTCTTGGATGCCAATACATTTTTTTTGGCTTTTATGGACTGGTTAGAAGAAGGAAGGCCTCTTTCACAGCTAGAATTTTTCTTCAGAAATATGGTCAGGAATAAAATTGAGGGCCTTATTCACTGCTTAGCTGTGGCTGCTCGGCAAAGAGGGAAGGTCATTTGGTGTGTTCTGGGTGATGAAGACACGAGATTCTACCATGCTAGAGCCTCGGCAAGGTGTAGAAACAACCAGATCAAAGTGATTCTTCATGAGGGGCTTCCTCACTTCTCTCAAGAAGCCAAGCTAAAAGTTATGACAGATTATTACAGAAATATCATGGGATCTACAATGCCATCTTCTTCGGTACTAGATTTTCAACTAATATACCCAAATATGGTTAACCTCTCTAGTTTATCCCAGCCTTTCAGTGAGCAAGAAATTTTACATGCTATAAAAGGTATCCCAAGAGATAAAAGTCCAGGACCTGATGGTTTTGGCTCGGGTTTTTACCAGGACTTTTGGCATTTAATCAAGAGTGACATGTTGAAACTATTTACTCAGTTCTATCATGGTGACCTGAAGCTAGACGGTATTAACAGATCATTCATGATCCTTCTCCGCAATAAGGAAAATAACAATGAGCCGAGCAACTACAGGCCAATCTCATTGTTAAACTGTACAGTCAAGTGGATTACCAAGATCCTAGCTGCACGTCTTCAGTCCATGATTAAATTGTTAGTTGATGCGGACTGGTCAGGCTTTGTCAAGACCAGGTGCATTGCTGATAATTTTATGTATGCAATGGACTTGGTTCAATGCTGCAGAAAGTAAGAAGAAGGCTATGTTTCTGAAACTAGACTTCAGTAAGGCGTTTGACACTGTCTCATGGGAGGCCCTTTTCTCAATTCTGCATATCAGAGGGTTCGATGACAAATGGATCATGTGGATGAAAGAGCTGCTCACCTCTGCAAAAACGGCTATTCTTCTTAATGGAATCCCTGGCAATTGGATTAACATAAAAAGAGGGCTGCGGCAAGGGGATCCGTTGTCCCCGCTCTTATTTATCGTGGTGGTTGATGTTCTTCAACAAGCTATCAAACGCACTGCCCTTGATGGCTTGCTTCGGCATCCAGTTCTTGAGGATCAGCCGGTCTTGCAATATGCGGACGACACCACGATTGTCATTCGGGGAGAGGTTCGACAAGCAAAAATTTTAAAAGAAATTTTGGACGACTTTGCAAATGCAACTCGGACTAAAGATCAACTTCGATAAATCCACCTTCGTCCCCATAAACCTTTCTCTGCAAGAAGGTGAGCAAATTGCCGAAGCTCTTAATTGCAAGGTGGCTTCTTTCCCCCAAACCTATTTGGGCCTACCCCTCTCGGATACCAAGCTTCCAAAGGAGGTTTTCCTCCCGTATATCTCTTCTGTCGAAAAGAGAATTGGATTCTCACTTGATTTTATCACCCTTGGAGGGAGATTAACTCTTACTAAGTCAGTTCTATCAGCCTTACCAGCATATCTTATGTCATGTATCCAACTCCCTCGATGGGTTTTGGACGAGCTGGAGAGACTGATGCGAGCTTTCTTCTGGAAAGGGAAAAGTACTGTCAATGGCAGTGACTGTTTAGTGGCTTGGGATTATGTCTACAGAAGCTTTGAAGAAGGTGGTCTCGGTATCAAAAATTTACAAATTCAAAATGAATGCCTCCTGACAAAGTTTGTTCACCGTTTCTTGATAGAACCAAACTCTCCCTGGGCCAATTGGGTTAGGGCTGCCCACTTACAAGACAAAGATTTTGGTGATGTCTCGGCAAACCATACTAGAGCTTGGAAACAAATCAATAGGCTGATATACAAGTATAGAGACACAACATGTGTGCAGCTTGGGGATGGAAAAAGTACCTCCTTATGGAAGGACAAATGGACAACGGAATGGACCTCTCGGCATCCAATTCCCAGCCCTCTTCTCACATGCCATCAGACCAAACATTTCAGTCGCGGACTGCTGGAGAAATGGATCTTGGGTTATCCCTTTAAAGCATATCACATCTGAGAGGGCGGCACAAGAAAAGGATGTGTTGCTGCTCTTCTTACACTCCTGTACACTTCGACCCTTAGAAGGTGATGAGAGAAGATGGCGCTTCGATAAGTCTGCCACATTTTCTGTCCGCAATTTGTACAACATCGTCAATTGGGGGGGGGGCATAAGGCATGTGAGTGCAGACTCGATCTGGAGCTGTCCCGCACCAAAAAAAGGTAAGCTTTTTGCTTGGCTACTGATCAAAGGAAGAATCAAAGTAAGAACGGTTTTATTACAACAGAAAATTGTAACCGATGATAGCTGCCCCTTTGGCTGCAATGCAAGCGAGACAGCTGAACACTTTGCACTGAACTGTGACCACACAACTCAAATCCTTACTCTCCTAGGGATTGACTTATCAGGTTTGACCGAATTATCGGATATTTTTGACACAGCCAGGGATAGATGTGTGGCTCAGAAAAAGAAAGCTTGGGACTTGGTGATTACTGCATCCTTGTGGAGCATTTGGCTATCAAGAAACAGAAAGGTTTTTGATGATCTCGATGTTCCAATACATGTCATAGCCCAGCAATGCTTGGACACTTGTAAGCTCTGGTCTCATAGAGCTAAGAAGGAAGTGAAAAATGCAATTTCTTTCTGGTTTTTAGATTGGGCAGCTTGATGCTTATTTCTGTTGTGCATCTGGTTGTTCCTTTCCCTGTAAATATACCTCTTTATCCACCCCTGCTTTCTCTGGTTTTGTAACTCCTTGAGCTGCCTTAGCTCCTTTTTAATAAAGTGTAGGTAGGGGTTTTTCCCCTCCCGATATCCTCAAAAAAAAAAAAGGTGATTTTGCATAAGATAAGAAAAAGTGATGTAATCCCTAAAACAAATTTCCATGCAAGTGATGCAACCCAATACGTTCTATAATCTAGAATTTTCCTCAAGAAGCAATATACTTATATCTAGGAACCGAGGGAGTATTATTATTGAGAAAATCAAAATAATACCATATCAGAATACAATATACTATCATATCATTTATATTTAATATTTCATATACATTAATATTTTATCATAACTAGTTGATTAAAGTTATAAAGCTTAGGTTTTATCAAATCTTACCGTAGAGTAATATGAAATGGAGGTTTTATCAAATCCGCTCGCGATGTCCAAGATAGAGACGCTACCATGGTGATGCTTTGGCAACCAATCTTCATTATTTTCCGAAAGTAAAGTGTTGATATCAACTTGACTTATACTTTCTTACACACTAGTTCGATCACATGCTAGGAAATCGAGGCCAGTCAGCGGTGTTGGCCGGCCCATTTGGCCGCCACCGTACGTACGTCAAGAGTGATCCTCTGACTTTCTACACCGTACCGCACTGAAGTTTCTCGAGTACAAGTCCGTACAAGGAGATGTAAGCGGATCCTCTGAATTTCTATCGCCTATGTGTCCTGCCGCTTGTCCATGTCTCTAGTGATGGCGGTGACGAAGACAGTCGGACAGACCACCTTGGACCTTGGAGTACTATAACCTATGATGTCATCATGCCGCATTGATTAAGGAAAGTGCACCCATATGATGTACTCCCTTCATTCTAAAATATTTTACATATAATATCCTAAAATATATCAACTATTATAACATGAAGTCAATGTTATAAGAATAATAGTGAAGTATATTCATACTCTATACGTTCCATGTTATAATATTCATAATTTGTGCACATAATTGAACAAACTTCATAAAATCTGATTTGAACTAGGTGATTAGAGCGAAACAAACATGTAGTCCGTCCACCAGGTGGTTAAGCATAGTCCGCCCACTAGGTGATTAGAGTGAAACAAACATGTACGTAGTAATAAAACGTTTACGCACGGATCCCGTCCCCCACAGACCACAGTTAGATAGCTGATGGCGATGTCACACACTAATGAGCGTCCAGGCTACGTACAGATCAGCGATCCACGTTCATAATAAGTATAATACATTACACAGCTAGCTCTCCGTACACGTACGTTACCGTCGTTATGTGTTGACAGTTGGCAACCAATCTTCAACTTTTCCGAACGAAACTTTTTGTTTTCAGTATGAGTATCAGCTTGTTGACGTTAACTTGCACGTAACTTTCTCCTTCGATCTGATGCATGAGGCCGACGGGTCACTGTAGTCAGCGATGTGGACGCTACCGTATGTACATACTCCACCAATGATCCTCTGACTCTCACTATCTACGAAGCTTCCCGAGTAGGGTTTCGCTTTAACAGCCGGCGCGCATTGTCAACTTTCGCCGCCGGCCAACAGTAGACAAAATTGATACGCACTTTCGGCCGCTCAAGTCTACATATACTCGTTACTTGTTGATGCCAACATTTCAAAATAATAGTCTACGGAGTCAGTTGGTAGTTTGGACCAGCGATGGATGGTGCATGCATCCGTATGCCGACATGCCGTGGCTCATGGGTAAGGCCGGGCTAAGATAATGTCAACCCTTTGCACGGTTTTGTACTTAGCCACCTTGCTCGTTTAGCTAGTTCACCACACTTGTCTAGCAATATAAACGTTGGAGATATAAGATGCATGCACATGTACCTCCCGTGGCTCGCTGGATAGGTCCATATATAGCTGACCTTGATGCAACACTGCCGGCCTATGAGAGTTCAGGCTAAAATCACCGTACCAGAATATATCTGTTGAGATACATATCCTTGTATATCCGGATGTGTATCTTCTGTAGTTATGTATAGCGATACATATCTTTGTATTTATTATTGGGCCCGCCTCCTTCCTTGTATAGTCGAGGACGTGGCCTATACATGTAACGCCATATGCACCCAATCAATACATTGTGAGTTGCATCCCTTTCTACATGGTATCAGACACCTACCGTTCCAAACCTAGCCGCCGCCCCCCCTCTCCCCCGCGCGCGCCGCCCCACCCTCCAACCCTAGCGCCGCCGTCCTTGTGCCGCCGCCGCGTGTGCTCCTTCTCACGCCACGCCGCCGCCGCACCTGCAGTCGCCGCACCTCCCTCCCCAACCCTCGCGTCGTCGCCGTCCCCCGCGTCGTCGTCGCCGCGCCTCCCTCTCCAACCCCCACGCCGTCGTCGTCCCCCGCGCGCGCATCGTCATGTCGTTGGTCTCCAACGGCAGCAACTCCTTCGCCTACAACCCATGGACGGGGGTCACCGCGACACCGCCCTACGCCCCGGCCTTCACCGCCACGCCGCCGCCCTACGCCCCGGCCTACCACGTCACGCCACCACCCTACGCGCCGCAGCAGCCCGCATGGGACCCGGCGCTCTTCGCGGCACTCCGGCGGGCGCCCGCACTGGCTCTTACGCCGGTGGCGGCAGCCGGTTTATGGACACGGGCGCCTCGTCTCACATGGCCGCTCACCCGGGTAACCTTTCCCATTTCTTTCCCACTTCCACCGAGTCTCGCATCATTGTCGGTAACGGTGCCGGTCTTCCTATTTCTCACATTGGTTCTGCTAATTTTCCTTCTACTTCTAAACCACTCTCTCTTAATAATGTCCTTGTGTCTCCCCAGCTTATTCAGAATTTAGTCTCTGTTAAAACTCTTTCTCGTGACAACTATGTGACTGTTGAATTCGACGCTTTTGGTTTTTCTGTTAAGGACACCCGCACCCGGATGGTCCTCCATCGATGTGAGAGCCCCGACGATTTGTATCCGATGATGTCGCCTTCCACCCCCGGCGCCGCACCTCGTGCTCTCTCCGTGAGCGTTGATCTTTGGCATGCTCGTCTTGGACATCCCAGTGCCAACACGCTTCACCAAATAATGATGGGTTTTTCGTTTTCATCTACTAAACAGTCTTCACATAGTTGCGAAGCGTGTCGTCTTGGTAAACACGTTCGTCTTCCATTTAGTCAGTCTTCCACAATTGCGTTTTTTCCTTTTGAGTTAATTCATAGTGATGTATGGACCTCTCCTATCCCAAGTAATTCTGATCTTCTTTATTACCTAGTTATTCTTGATGATTTTTCTCATTTTGTGTGGATGTTTCCCCTCCGTAAAAAGTCGATGTCGCCACCACTCTCACAACCTTCTACGCCTATGTTTTCACCCGGTTCGGTCGCCCCATCCACGCCCTACAAGCCGACAACGGAAAAGAGTTTGACAATGTCGCCGTCCGCACCCTACTCTCCTCTCACGGCACTATTTTCCGTCTAACCTGTCCATACACGTCCCAACAGAACGGTCGCGCCGAGCGTATCCTCCGCACCCTCAATGACTGCATCCGCACACTCCTATTCCACAGCCATGTTCCCCCCACCTTTTGGCCTGATGCCTTAGCCACCGCTACCCTACTTGTCAACCTTCGTCTGTGTCGTCCCCGCTGGAACTATGCACCTCATCACCTCCTTTACGGTTCCCCTCCATCCTACGACGGTCTTCGGATTTTCAGTTGTCGTTGTTATCCTAGTATTGCCGCCACCACTCCTCATAAACTCGCCCCTCGTTCTGTTCCATGTGTTTTCCTCGGTTACCCGGCTAACACCAAAGGCTACCGCTGCTATGATCCGGTTTCTCACCGCGTCTTCACCTCCCGGCACGTGTACTTTGATGAGCATTGCTTTCCTTTTGCACGGAGACAGGTGGTCGCCACTCCTCCTTCGCCTGCTGATGGTCCCCGGCGTCGACCCCCTGCCCGGCAGGTCCACCGGCTCACGAGTTCCCTCGAGCTCGGACTCGGGCACTGCCTCGTCGTCCTCCGCCGCGCCCTTGAGCTCTGGCTCGGGCGCTGCCTCGCCACCCTCTGGGTCACCCTCGAGCCATGTCTCGGGTGACCCCACGCCGACACCCGCGCCGACGCCTGCCTCGACGCCGCCTGCGTCGCCCTCGAGCCTTAGCTTGGGCGCCGCGCTGTCTTCGCCGGGCGACGCGCCTTCGCCGGGTTCATCCGCCTCGACGTCGCTTGCGTCGCCCTCGAGCCTCAGCTCGGGCGCCGCGCCGTCTTTGTTGGGCGACGCCTCGTCTCCGGCTCCGCCTCCGCCTCCTCCGCCGCCGGCCATGGGGCCCCTCACGCGCGCCCGTGCAGGGATTCGCGTCCCGAGCATGCGGTACCCCTCGGATGAGTACGTTTGCACCGCGTCGACTTCCGCGCCTTCACCATCCACGCTTACGGCCATGCAGGACGAGTTCGACGCCTGCGCAGCGGAACCAGACATGGATGCTTGTTCCTTGTCAACACCCAGATTTTTAAGTCCAGATGCCTATTATGCCATTCATCGCAATCCCAGGAATATTGTTTTTGCGAGACATAATAGATTGATATCACAACACATCATTCATTACAACACATAATTGTCTTACATAGAGGGATCACATGATCCAGTCTTACATCATAGTGGATCTAGAAATCCAATTACACAAATAGTTGATCTATTGATCAACAAACACATCATATAGCGGAAGAGAAGTAACGGTTGTGGTCCATCTATTCCACAGGCAACTGTTGACGTCAGGAGTGATCCTAGTTGTCGTAGACGTCCTGATGTCCATCTTCCCCGTACTGCTGTTCTCCTTTATAGTATGGCCATTTGAATAGCCAGGGACAAAGCCATGAGTACTTTAAAGTACTCGCAAACTAATACTAAGGTAAGCACTATCAACTATAGTAAGGGGGTGCTAAGCTCTAAGTTTATTTGCATAAAGCCAATTTTATTTCATAAGCATTTATAAGCATTTAGTAAAAGACTCTTCTTTTGCTAACTAACTCAAATGGGAACATTAGTATCATTCCCACAACTCTGTTGTGATTCAAGTCAAATTCACCATTCACCCTTTTCAATTCAAGTCACAAGTCATATGCCACATATTGAAAATGGTCTGATGACGGAACAGTATGGCCTTTCCAATCGTCCGTAACCGTGGACACGGCTATTCGAATAGTTCTACACTCTGCAGAGGTCGTACACTTGTGCCACAACATTTGCAATAATCCGTCAGGGTTAAGCGGCCCTGATTTATCACACTCCGTGTGCGGACTACCAACCATAACCTTTCACTTATATACCCTAGTATAGGCACCTCTCCCCATGAGCTTGGCCTCCCGGTGAAGACGGACGATCGGCTCGGGAACCGCACGAGGCTTGGGCCGGACAGTTCACCTCATTCACGTCATTTCACATCAATTCACTTTTAACGGAGGCAGCCTCAGCATAACCCCTATGACGCTTGTTTAGAGGGAACCCATACTAAGATACATAAACTTTCAGTTAAGCCCTTACCCATAATCAGGTATTGTGGGGGTACTTGTAAAATTGGAATGGTATCGCATCCGAACCCAACCATCAGTTTTTTTTTGTAAAATTCACCATGTCATTCACAAGTCATATTCACCTTCAAAATCTTTTAATTGAAAGACTCATCATTCCAAGGTTTTCAAAGTCATTTCATTTCACCTGTTCCCATCTAGAGTAGTCAATTTTATTTGTTAGCACTAGCAACTAATCATGAGGGGTGCTATCTAGCTTTCATTGCTCTAGGCTAAATTTGATGATCTTGTTCTACTCTAGACCAAGTGAATCATGAATGAAAAAGTAAACTTTGATAAACCAAAAGCAATAAAGCTTGTAAAGTAAAACTGGGGATGGGATCATTAAGCATAAAGTAAAAAGTGGTGGTGCCTTGCTCTTGTAGAGCTTTGCACTTAGCAAGAATATTAGCTTGCAAGAGTATAGCTTGCCTTGAGTGGTATAGTGGTCAAAGTTCTCTTCTTCTTCAAAGTAGACCTCCTCCTCCTGGTACTCCTCGGTACTAGCGTCTATAAACGAATACGAGGTATACAATCACCAAACAATACTTAAGTGCTAGACTAATCACACAAATGGCTCACACAAGCTATTCTAGCATCACCACATTCTTAACATGTTGGTTGACTTTGTTGCCTTTTTAAAGAAAAATAATTTCCTCTCATTACAAATATTAATTTAGGGTTTCTATTTAATTCTTTGAGAAATAATTTCCTCTCATTGTAATATTTATTAGTGATTCTATTTATTTATTTTGCGAACAATACTTTTCCCCTTTTCTTCTCTCAATGCGCTACAGTAGCCAGGCGTTTTGAGAGTCTGCCGAGTTTCTCACCCGTTGCCGGCCCGATCTGGATCCCTCTTTGCCGGCGATGCTGTGCGGAGTGGAGGAAGGAGAGGAGCTTGGCCTGATGTATATACTAGTCTAGGTCTTCTAGTCTTGTTTGCTACCCTTGTGGAGTATTGGAGTAGGAGGCAGGATCTTCCCGGCCAGATCCAGCTCGCCCAAGATCTCTTCTTCGTCGCTGCTCGTCTCCGGTGGCAGGAGCAGTGGCTGGCGGCGAAGGGATGGCATGACATCTCCAGAAATAAGGCCGCTCCTTTTCCCCCCTGTCATCTGCTTTGGTTGTGCTGGAGGAACAACCAAAGTTCAGATCGCCTGCTTCTCCGACCTCATCCATGGTGGATGGACGAAGGAAGAGGAGGATCTGAGGATGGCTTCCCCAATAAGGCCTCCTGGGTTCACCGACGCCGCCATCTTCAACGCCCACCGCCCCGAGTCCGTGGCAGGCCCTTCGGGTTTGACGGTGAGCCGGTCTCTCTGCCGTGGCTTTGGTATGGCCCTGTGTTACCCTCCAAAACCCACCGACGGGCAATGGCTAAGCAACACGAAGAGCCGGGAAGCTCCCAGGGCCGCTTAGTGGACCCTGGCACCTCGCGTCGTCCCGCAAATCTTCCGGCCACGTCCTGGCGGTTGCTAGGGCGTGCCACCTGACCTAAACCCGATCAGGAAGGTGTTAGAGTGCTTCGATTGTTCCTGCATGGTAGACACGTAAACATTAAATACGAGCTCTATCGGCTCTCAGGTTTCCCTGTGGATCGGCTCAAGGAGCCGATCACCCCATGTTTCACGTTGGATTTACAATGGCATGGGGATCCTGCTTGATCAGGACAAAGCTAAAGCGATCCACGACAGTTTAGGGTTTTCACCGCATAACCGGAACGTCCTACGTGCGATCGGGCCTAGCAGCTACGGAAGATGATGCAAACCACCCCTACGAGAGGCCTAAAAACCAACATAACGTTGATTCCCGGAACATCCCTTGCAGGGACGGTGAACAACGCCTAACGCACTACCGGATCGTCCGACCCCAGCATAAGGCCTAACTATGCAGATATTAAACTAATCCCTGCGGAGCAAGGAGCAACTATAACGAATCGGATCTACTTAGTAACGAATAAGCAAGATGCTGCCCTTACGTCTGGATAGACGTAAGGGCAGCTAGGTGTCGAGGGACGGCATTGCCACGCAGATATGCACGTGAAAGCATCAATGCAGGCCCCTAAACACCTAAGGATAAATAGTACTGCTCGCCATCAACAAGGCTTCAGCACGAGCAGTACAAGGTTGACGAATAAACGTATACTGCCTAGATCGCTAGATGCGATCTAGGCAGCATGGTGCTTACCGGGAGAAACCCTCGAAGAAAGGGGTGGCGATGCGCCTGATTTGTGTTGGTTGAACGATGATTGTCCTCCTTTTCCGATAACCCTAGATACATATTTATAATCCAAGGGACTTTCTAATTGAGGCGTGCACCTAACCGTGCACGGGCCAGACTCTATCTCTTAATCTAAATTACAATGCGATCTACTATATTACAGATACGCGGGCGACTTAGCCCAAACTCTTAGCGCAAGGCCGCTTCGATGATGCTCCACGTGTACGTCCTTCAAGCCCATCTTCACTTACGGCCCATCTCCTGATTTGGCCAAAATCGGGTGGTAACACATGCCCCCTGGTTTTGATAATGATAATTGCAAAACCATCTGTCTTCTTCGAAGGGTCATGTCATGGCAGAACCGTCGCAGTTTTCTTCATGATGACGTCTTGCCTTTTCAACTTCTCTGCACGATGATGGCGTGTAACTCACACGTTCGTTGGGAACCCCAAGAGGAAGGTATGATGCGCACAGTAGCAAGTTTTCCCTCAGAAAGAAACCAAGGTTTAATCGAACCAGTAGGAGCCAAGAAGCACGTTGAAGGTTGATGGTGGCGAAATGTGATGCGGCGCAACAACGGGGATTCCGGCGCCAACGTGGAACCTGCACAACACAACCAAAGTACTTTGCCCCAACGAAACGAGTGAGGTTGTCAATCTCACCGGCTTGCTGTAACAAAGGATTAAACGTATCGAGTGGAAGATGTTTGCAAAGAAAACAGTAAAACAAGTATTGCGATAGATTGTATGCTATGTAAAGAATAGGACCGGGGTCCACGAGTTCACTAGAGGTGTCTCTCCCATAAGATAAAAGCATGTTGGGTGAACAAATTACAGTCGGGCAATTGACAAATAGAGAAGGGCATAACAATGCATATACATGATATGATAAATATAGTGAGATTTAATTGGGCATTACGACAAAGTACATAGACCGCCATCCAACCGCATCTATGCCTAAAAAGTCCACCTTCGAGGTTATCATCCGAACCCCATTCGGTATTAAGTTGCTAAGCAACGAGACAATTGCATTAAGTATGGTGCGTAATGTAATCGACAACTACATCCTTAGACATAGAATCAATGTTTTATCCCTAGTGGCAACAGACACAACACAACCTTAGAACTTTATCGTCATCTGTCCCGGTGTCAATGCGGGCATGAACCCACTATCGAGCATAAATACTCCCTCTTGGAGTTAAGAGCAAAAACTTGGCCGAGCCTCTACTAATAACGGAGAGCATGCAAGATCATAAACAACACATAAACAATAGATTGATAATCACCATAACATAGTATTCTCTATCCATCGGATCCCGACAAACACAACATATAGTATTACAGATAGATGATCTTGATCATGTTAGGCAGCTCACAAGATCCAACAATGAAGCACAACAAGGAGAAGACGACCATCTAGCTACTGCTATGGACCCATGGTCCAGGGGTGAACTACTCACTCATCACTCCGGAGGCGATCATGGCGATGAAGAGTCCTCCGGGAGATGAATCCCCTCTCCGGCGGGGTGCCGGAGGCGATCTCCTGAATCCCCCGAGATGGGATTCGCGGCGGCGGCGTCTCTGGAAGGTTTTCCGTATCGTGGCTCTCGGTACTGGGGGTTTCGCGACGGAGGCTATTTGTAGGCGGAAGGGTAGGTCAGGGGACCACACGAGGGCCTCACACCCTAGGTCGGCGCGGCCAGGGCCTGGGCCGCGCCGGCCTATGGTGTCGGCGCCTCGTGGCCCCACTTCCTTCCCTCTTCGGTCTTCTGGAAGCTCCGTGCAAAAATAGGACCACGGGCGAAGATTTCGTCCAATTCCGAGAATATTTCCTTACTAGGATTTCTGAAACCAAAAACAGCGAGAAAACAACAACTGGCTCTTCGGCATCTTGTTAATAGGTTAGTTCCAGAAAATGCATAAATATGACATATAATGTGCATAAAACATGTAGGTATCATCAATAAAGTAGCATGGAACATAAGAAATTATCGATACGTTGGAGACGTATCAGCATCCCCAAGCTTAGTTACGCTCGTCCCGAGCAGGTAAAACGATAACAAAGATAATTTCTGAAGTGACATGCCATCATAATCTTGATCATACTATTTGTAAACATATGTAATGAATGCAGCGATCAAAACAAAGGTAATGACATGAGCAAACAAGTGAATCATATAGCAAAGACTTTTCATGAATAGTACTTAAAGACAAGCATCAATAAGTCTTGCATAAGAGTTAACTCATAAAGCAATAAATCAAAGTAAAGGTGTTGAAGCAACACAAATGAAGATTAAGTTTCAGCGGTTGCTTTTAACTTATAACATGTATATCTCATGGATATTGTCAACATAAAGTAATATAACAAGTGCAATATGCAAGTATGTAGGAATCAATGCACAGTTCACACAAGTGTTTGCTTCTTAAGGTGGAGGGAGATAGGTAAACCGACTCAACAATAAAAGTAAAAGAATGGTCCTTCAAAGAGGAAAGCATCGATTGCTTGTATTTGTGCTAGAGCTTTTATTTTGAAAACATGAAACAATTTTGTCAACGGTAGTAATAAAGCATATGAGTTATGTAAATTATATCTTACAAGTTGCAAGCCTCATGCATAGTATACTAATAGTGTCCGCACCTCGTCCTACTTAGCTTGGACTACCGGATCTTTGCATGCCATGTTTCAACCAAGTGTCACAAAGGGGTACCTCCATGCCGCCTGTAGAAAGTTCTAAGGAGAAAGCTCGCATTTTGGATTTCTCGCTTTTGATTATTCTCAACTTAGACATCCATACCGGGACAACATGGACAACAGATAATGGACTCCTCTTAAATGCATAAGCATGTAGCAATGATTATTATTCTCATATGAGATTGAGGATATATGTCCAAACTGAAACTTCCACCATGATTCATGGCTTTAGTTAGCGGCCCAATGTTCTTCTCTAACAATTTTGCATGCTCCAACCACTAAAATGATAGATCCTTCGGTACAAGACGGACATGCATAGCAACTCACATGATATTCAACAATAGTTGATGGCGTTCCCCGAAGCATGGTTATCGCACAACAGGCAACTTAATAAAATATAAAGTGCATAAGTACATATTCAATACTACGATAGTTTTTAAGGCTATTTTGTCCCATGAGCTATATATTGCAAAGGTAAATGGTGGAATTTTAAAGGTAGCACTCAAGCAATTTACTTTGGAATGGCGGAGAAATACCATGTAGTAGGTAGGTATGGTGGACACAAATGGCATAGTAGTTGGCTCAAGGATTTTGGATGCATGAGAAGTATTCCCTCTCGATACAAGGTTTAGGCTAGCAAGGTTATTTGAAGCAAACTCAAGGATGAACCGGTGCAGCAAAACTCACATAAAAGACATATTGTAAACATTATAAGACTCTACACCGTCTTCCTTGTTGTTCAAAACTCAATACTAGATATTATCTAGACCTTAGAGAGACCAAATATGCAAATCAGATTTTAGCAAGCTCTATGTATTTCTTCATTAATGGGTGCAAAGCATATGATGCAAGAGCTTAAACATGAGCATAACAATTGCCAAGTATCACATTATCCAAGACATTTTAGAATTACTATATGTAGCATTTTCCAATTCCAACCATTTAACAATTTAACGAAGAAGAAACTTCGCCATGAACATTATGAGTAAAGCCTAAGGACATATTTGTCCATATGCAACAGCGGAGCGTGTCTCTCTCCCACAAAGTGAATGCTAGGATCCATTTTATTCAAACAAAAACAAAAATAAAAACAAACCGACGCTCCAAGCAAAGAACACAAGATGTGATTGAATAAAAATATAGTTTCGGGGGAGGAACTCGATGATGTTGTCGATGAAGAAGGGGATGCCTTGGGCATCCCCAAGCTTAGACGCTTGAGTCTTCTTAAAATATGCAGGGGTGAACCACGGGGGCATCCCCAAGCTTAGAGCTTTCACTCCTCTTGATCATAGTATATCATTCTCCTCTCTTGACCCTTGAAAACTTCCTTCACACCAAACTTCAAGCAAACTCATTAGAGGGTTAGTGCACAATTAATAATTCACACATTCAGAGGTGACACAAACATTCTTTACACTTCTGGACATTGCATAAAGCTACTTGACATTAATGGATCAAAGAAATAAATCCAACATAGCAAAAGAGGCAATGCGAAATAAAAGGCAGAATCTGTCAAAAACAGAACAGTCCGTAAAGACGAATTTAAATCTGGCACCAGACTTGCTCAAATGGAAAAACTCAAAACTAATGAAAGTTGCGTACGTATCTGAGGATCACGCTCGTAAATTGGCAGATTTTTTCGAATTTTTGACAGAGGCCTGTGCCCATTTTCGTTCAGACAGCAATGCTGTTTCTGCGCAGCGATCCCAAATATAACATCAACTTTGACATAGAAACTTTACTTGGCACAAAAACATGATAAGGAGAGGTTGCTACAGTAGTAAACAACTTCCAAGACTCAACAAAACAAAAAATTGCTGTAGTAAAAACATGGGTTGTCTCCCATAAGCGTTTTTCTTTAACGCCTTTCAGCTAGGCGCGAAAGTGCAAATCAAGTAACATCGAGAGTAGAAGCATCAACATCATAACTTGTTCTAATAATAGAATCAAAAGGCAACTTCATTCTCTTTCTAGGGAAGTGTTCCATACCTTTCTTGAGAGGAAATTGATATTTAATATTACCTTCCCTCATATCAATAACAAGCACCAACAGTTCGAAGAAAAGGTCTTCCCAACACAATAGGACAAGATGCATTGCATTCGATATCCAAGACAACAAAATCAACGGGGACAAGGTTATTGTTAACCGTAATGCGCACATTATCAATCCTCCCCAAAGGTTTCTTTTTAACATTATCGGCAAGATTAACATCCAAATAACAATTCTTCAATGGTGGCAAGTCAAGCATATCATAAATCTTTTTAGGCATAACGAAATACTTGCACCAAGATCACATAAAGCATTACATTCAAAGTCATTGAATTTAATTTTAATGATGGGCTCCCAACCATCTTCTAACTTTCTAGGAATAGGAGTTTCAAGTTTTAGTTTCTCTTCTCTAGCTTTTATGAGAGCATTTGTAATATGTTTTGTAAAGGCTAAATTTATAGCACTAGCATTAGGACTTTTAGCAAGTTTTTGTAAGAACTTTATAACTTCAGAGATGTGGAAATCATCAAAATCTAAATCATTATGAGCTACAGCAATGGGATCATTGTTCCCAAGGTTGGAAAAAATTTCAGCAGTTTTATCACAAGCAGTTTCAGCAGTTTTAGCAATTTCAGGCAGTTTTGTTCGCTTTGCACTAGAAGTAGAAACATTGCCAACACCAATTATTTTACCATTGATAGTAGGAGGTGCAGAAACATGTGAAGAATTAGCATTGCTAGTGGTGGTAATAGTCCAAACTTTAGCTACATTATTCTCTTTAGCTAGTTTTTCATTTTCTTCTCTATCCCACCTAGCACGCAGTTCAGCCATTAATCTTATATTCTCATTAATTCTAACTTGGATGGCATTTGTTGTAGTAGTTATCTTATTATGAATATCATTATTAGGCATAACTTTCAAATTTAAAAGATTAACATCAGAGGCAAGTCTATCAACTCTAGAAGCAATAATATCAATTTTATCAAGCTTTTCCTCAACAGATTTGTTAAAAGCAGTTTGTGTACTAATAAATTCTTTAAGCATAGCTTCAAGACCAGGGGGTACACTCCTATTATTATTGTAAGAATTCCCATAAGAATTACCATAACCATTACCATTAGCAGAAGGATATGGCCTATAGTTATTACCGAGTTGTTCCTATAAGCATTGTTGTTGAAATTATTGTTTTTAATGAAATTTACATCAACATTTTCTTCTTGAGCAACCAATGAAGCTAAAGGAACATTATTTGGATCTACATTAGATCTACCATTCACAAGCATAGACATAATCACATCAATCTTATCACTCAAGGAAGAGGTTTCTTCAACAGAATTTACCTTCTTACCTTGTGGAGCTCTTTCCGTGTGCCATTCAGAGTAATTTATCACCATATCATCAAGAAGTTTTGTAGCCGCCCCCAATGTGATGGACATAAAGGTACCTCCAGCAGCTGAATCCAATAAATTCCGCGAAGAAAAATTTAGTCCTGCATAGAAGGTTTGGATGATCATCCAAGTAGTCAGTCCATGGGTTGGGCAATTCTTTACCAAAGTTTTCATTCTCTCCCATGCTTGAGCAACATGTTCAGTATCTAATTGCTTAAAATTCATTATGCTACTTCTCAAAGATATAATTTTAGCGGGAGGATAATATCTACCAATAAAAGCATCCTTACATTTAGTCCATGAATCAATACTATTCTTAGGCAAAGATAGCAACCAATCTTTAGCTCTTCCTCTTAATGAGAAAGGAAACACTTTCAATTTAATAATATCACCATCTACATCCTTATGCTTTTGCATTTCACAAAGTTCAACAAAATTATTGAGATGGGCAGCAGCATCATCAGAACTAACACCAGAAAATTGATCTCTCATAACCAAATTCAGTAAAGCAGGTTTAATTTCAAAGAATTCTGCTGTAGTAGCAGGTGGAGGAATAGGTGTGCATAGGAAATCATTATTATTTGCATTTGTGAAGTCACACAACTTAGTATTTTCAGGGGTATACATTTTAGCAACGGTAAATAAAACAAACTAGATAAAGTAAATGCAAGTAACTAATTTTTTTGTGTTTTTGATATAGAGAGCAAGACAGTAAATAAAGTAAAACTAGCAACTAATTTTTGTGTGTTTTGTTTAGGTGCAGCAAACAAAGTAGTAAATAAAATAAAGCAAGACAAAAACAAAGTAAAGAGATTGAGAAGTGGAGACTCCCCTTGCAGGCGTGTCTTGATCTCCCCGGCAACGGCGCCGGAAAAAGAGCTTGATGGCGTGTAACTCACACGTTCGTTGGGAACCCCAAGAGGAAGGTATGATGCGCACGGTAGCAAGTTTTCCCTCGAGAAAGAAACCAAGGTTTAATCGAACCGAGTAGGAGCCAAGAAGCACGTTGAAGGTTGATGGTGGCGAAATGTGATGCGGCGCAACAACAGGGATTCCGGCGCCAACGTGGAACCTGCACAACACAACCAAAGTACTTTGCCCCAACGAAACGAGTGAGGTTGTCAATCTCACCGGCTTGCTGTAACAAAGGATTAAACGTATCGAGTGGAAGATGTTTGCAAAGAAAACGAGTAAAACAAGTATTGCAATAGATTGTATGCTATGTAAAGAATAGGACCGGGGTCCACGAGTTCACTAGAGGTGTCTCTCCCATAAGATAAAAGCATGTTGGGTGAACAAATTACGATCGGGCAATTGACAAATAGAGAAGGGCATAACAATGCATATACATGATATGATAAATATAGTGAGATTTAATTGGGCATTACGACAAAGTACATAGACCGCCATCCAACCGCATCTATGCCTAAAAAGTCCACCTTCAGGTTATCATCCGAACCCCATTCAGTATTAAGTTGCTAAGCAACAGACAATTGCATTAAGTATGGTGCGTAATGTAATCGAAAACTACATCCTTAGAAATAGAATCAATGTTTTATCCCTAGTGGCAACACCACAACACAACCTTAGAACTTTCATCGTCATCGTCCCGAGTGTCAATGCGGGCATGAACCCACTATCGAGCATAAATACTCCCTCTTGGAGTTAAGAGCAAAAACTTGGCCGAGCCTCTACTAATAACGGAGAGCATGCAAGATCATAAACAACACATAAACAATAGATTGATAATCACCATAACATAGTATTCTCTATCCATCGGATCCCGACAAACACAACATATAGTATTACGGATAGATGATCTTGATCATGTTAGGCAGCTCACAAGATCCAACAATGAAGCACAACAAGGAGAAGACGACCATCTAGCTACTGCTATGGACCCATGGTCCAGGGGTGAACTACTCACTCATCACTCCGGAGGCGATCATGGCGATGAAGAGTCCTCCGGGAGATGAATCCCCTCTCCGGCGAGGTGCCGAAGGCGATCTCCCGAATCCCCCGAGATGGGATTCGCGGCGGCGGCGTCTCCGGAAGGTTTTCCGTATCGTGGCTCTCGGTACTGGGGGTTTCGCGACGGAGGCTATTTGTAGGCGGAAGGGTAGGTCAGGGGGCCACACGAGGGCCCCACACCCTAGGTCGGCGCGGCCAGGGCCTGGGCCACGCCGGCCTATGGTGTCGGCGCCTCGTGGCCCCACTTCCTTCCCTCTTCGGTCTTCCGGAAGCTCCGTGCAAAAATAGGACCACGGGCGAAGATTTCGTCCAATTCCGAGAATATTTCCTTACTAGGATTTACGAAACCAAAAACAGCGAGAAAACGACAAGCTGGCTCTTCGGCATCTTGTTAATAGGTTAGTTCCAGAAAATGCATAAATATGACATATAATGTGCATAAAACATGTAGGTATCATCAATAAAGTAGCATGGAACATAAGAAATTATCGATACGTTGGAGACGTATCACACGACTTGACGGTTCTGGTACCGCGTCCTTGGAAACCGCTTAGGCATTTAAATCCCTGTATCCCCTTCTATTTGGCCATCTCCTGTAGTTCCCCTCTTCATCCCCCTGCTCCACAGTAGCCATCGGCAAACCAAAAAACCCTCCTTAGCCCCCATGGATTTTTCCTCCTCCTCCGTTTCCTCTGGCCTGTCTCTTCAGTCCTCCTCCTCCAACGAGCTCGAGCAGGAGGTCGACCTGATGGCCATCTATGAGGCCCGCGCCCCAGAGCATTGGGACGCGCGGGACTGGGACTCCTCCAACGAGTCGGAAGACGACGAACCCCTCACCGACGGGGAAGAAGACCTCCAGTTCCTCATTAACGGGGAGCTGGAGGCGACAAGCGAGGACGACCTCTTCCCCTGGGAGGGGAACTTCTCCTCCGACGAGGAGGAAGAAGAGGAGGAAGAAGACGACGACTCCCTCGAGGGTTACCCACCAGCGAAGCGCCTCCGCATGTGGTGGGACGACGACGATAGCGATGATGAAGAAGAGGATGAAGCTCCCGCAGAGGGCTATGGGAGCAGCGACGAGGAGCCTGTTGGCAGCAGCGCCGATGGGAGCTCCGAGGATAATGATGAGGGCAGTGACGGCCCGTAGACTAGGATCTACTAGCGTAGGCCTAGCAGTAGTAGATTGGTCAACAGACCCTTCTTTTGTTCCCTCTTCCTTAAACAATCGGCTCTTTCCTTGTAAACAAATCTGGCTTATCAATGAAGTATTTCTTCAATTTGATTTTGTCAATCTTCCTCGAATTGATTTAGCCGATTCTCCCTCAACTGATTTTGCCGATTCTTCTTAGCCAATGCTTAATAAGCCGATGTTAACGCATCGGTCCTACGTAATCCATCCTTCCATTCCTCAACTGACGACTTTGAGACCTGGTAATCTTCAAGAATTCATCTTTTGTTGAAAAAAGTTGCAGTGAAGGATCAGCCGATGATATCCCAATCGGCTTCTAAAAAATACCACCAGATCGGCTGCCCCCCGAGCCTCAGTCAAGGCGAGACTAGCGGTGAGGGTGCGCAGATCGAACAAAGGGCTTTGTAAGTAATTTGAGGCAGGCACTATGCAGAACCAGCCAACTTGCCCCCATTGATTACCTTCCCTCTGCTGAAAGTCGATGTTGTAAATGAATCACCAACAGCTTAACTGATGCTTCTGACAGTACTGCCGAATTCGCATCTTGAACATGCAGCTGGTAGATCATGTGTAATTGTACTGGGTACATTTGCGGTCCTGCACGCCTTGTACCTTCTGCTAGCACCGCTACGCTTGAAGGCTTGCAAACGAAGTTAGAGGTCCTCGCAGAGAAAACCTGAGTCATCAACTAGTTGGAGGTCCTCGCAGAGTAGAGCCTCGCCATGTAACTCGAAGACTACCTCATCAGGCTTCTTCTTATAACAGTTTGTACCCCTTGAGTCGATGGCCGCGTATCGGCTTTGAATTCTTAGGTCGATGTCCCCGCATCGGCTGTGCCCAAAAATTTTTGTATTTTCGATTTTTTATTTTTTTTTTATTTTTTACGGCCGATTTGTTTACGTATCGGCCCCCATATTTGAGCTGTTCTGCTGGGCATTTGATATCCACTCCAAGCTTCGTATCCTCGTGTCTCCTCCATCTATGTGCCCCCCCCGAGCCGATTATGTCAAGTAATTGATGGTGTCGGCTCTTTAGGCATCTGTTGGATCATTGCTGAACACAGACGAAGGTATGTTGAGGATAATTTTGGCCGATTGCGGGAATCGGCCTCCTTTTCCGCTGCAATGCTTTGGCGATGGTTTGCAACTTCTTGGATTTCTACTGTAGCTACGTGGTATGCTGGAGATAAGATCCTTTGTTTTCCATTTTTTGAGGGCCGATCTCAGGGATCGGCCTTGCCACGTACGTCCAATGTCTTGGACCTGCTACTCCATCCGGATCACGGATACCATGTTTGTATCAGCCGATGCCTCTGCATCGGCATCAGCCGATGCCTGTGCATCGGCTTTCGCCTGTTTTGGGCGCCATACTTTCTTTGGAGGGCGCGCCTTCGTCTCCAATGTTTGCTGAATTTTCACGGCCAGATCGGGCCGCGCTCTTCTCAACGTGTACATGTACTGTGCCTCGGCTTCTTCCAGGTTTCGCAGCCGCTGCACCCTACGCTTCTGATAATGGCTGAGTCCATCAGGGCACCACCTTGGTCGGTGATACCTATCTTCTTCTCCATCGGACTCCTCGAAGTCCTCTTCTTGAGATGACTCAGCTCGCTTATTATGAGGCGGGAGAGGTCCTAGACGCTCGAACACCGAGACTTCGTTTGTCCTTCTCCTTTGCTGTTTGCATTCTGGGCAATTCTCGATTGTTGGCAATCGGCTCATTCTCGAGCCCCCAGCAATGTTTGAAGAAGGGACAGTCCCAGTGCTTATCCACGTCGTCTTGCTCCCTTGACCTTCCTCTAGCGTGGCGTTCGTACCCGTCGTTATTTCTGTCGTGCTGACGATACCTCCTGTTTTCTGCATCAGACCAACGATATCTTTCATCGTCTTCGTCGTAGCGCCGACGTCGGTCGTACTGCTGCTCATATTTGTTGAGGAGATGCACGGAGAGTGGGCGCTGATACCGTATGCTTCTCACCTCCTCCTCGGTTAGGTACCGTCTATCATCATCTTGGGGCCGGTCGCATGGAACGGCCTCCTCTTTATCTTTGCCACGGGAGTGGCTGCTCTCTGGTTTATCTTTGCCACGGGAGTGCCTGTTCTCCGCTTTATCTTTGCCATGGCGGCCCACGAGCCCAGCCATGTTGACATCGAAAGAGAACCCTGGCTCCCTTATGGAGTGGCTCAGATCCACCATGTTGACGTCCGGAAACGGACGCATGTCTACCTTCATGGCAAACTGTCCGAAGGTTAATCGGCCTGATTCTATCGCCATCTGAATTTGTGCGCGTAATACTTTGCAGTCGTTGGTGGCGTGCGTGAACGTATGATGCCATTTGCAGTATGGCCTTTTGTTCATCTCTTGCACCGTAGGGATCTTGTGGCCTTCAGGGAGCTTCAACTGTTTCTCTTTCAGTAGTAGATCAAAGATCTGTTCAGTTTTGCTCACATCAAAGTCCAGCCCTCTTGGAGGCCCTGGCGGGTTCACCCATTTGCAGGACACAGGTACTGGCGTCCGAGTCCACTCAGCTACTGCGACTTCTTGGTCTTCCGCAGGATCTTCATCCTCATCAGCGTTGACCAGGGTTATCGCGCGCTTGAACTTGTCCCGGTACGAGTTCTGGATGGCGGCTGTTCATATAAGGTCAGCCTACCGACCAGGTGCGTCAACGAGTTGTACTCCACTTGGAACGTCGGATCTTTGAATGACGGCTGCAAGGCCTGCTACGGCCAGCTCGATCGCTTCTTTCTCGGTTAAATGAACCGAATAGCATCGGTTCTTGACAGTTCTGAAACGCTGAATGTACTCAGCCACTGTCTCTCCTCGTCTCTGCCGAACCTGTGCTAGTTCGGCAATACCAGCTTCAGTAGCTTCTGAATGATATTGGGTGTGAAATTGTTCCTCCAGCTGCTTCCATGATCGTACTGAGTTCGGCTGTAGCGAGGTGTACCATCCAAAAGCTGGACCGGTGAGGGATTGCGAGAAGCACCTCACCCGTAGCTGATCCGATGCCGAAGCCATGCCCAGCTGGGCCAAGTATCGGCTCACGTGCTCAATGGAGCTAGATCCTTCTGACCCACTGAATTTGTTGAAGTCCGGAAGCCGGTACTTAGGTGGTAGTGGGATCAGGTCGAATTCATTGGGGTACGGCTTGGAATAGCCGATTATCTTCTTCTTCGGCAAGATGCCGAACTGATCTCTCGAGACCGCGCCGATCCGATCTGCGGTGGAGGTAGTGGCAGCTGAGCTTTCTGGATCGGTGCGGTGGTATACTTGGCTAGCCACGCCTGTTTCTCAGCTTCCGCTCCCAAACTCCCCGCTGCTGCGGTCGTTCCTCCCGCCGGAACAATGGCTCCTGCTCCGGCAATCCCTCCCTGCCGGAGCCCGGATCGCCCGTGTCCGGCTTGTTGCGGTCCGGCACAAACGTGCACACGTATCCGTGCGGGATCTCCTTGGGCGGCTCATATAAGAACTGGTAGTCGCCCGGATCACCTCCAACCTTGTAGACAACGTATGCCGGCGAACCTTGTTGCTGTGGAGCTGCCATCGCGTACGGCAATGGTGGCCTGGTGTGGAGTTGCACCTCTCCTTGGTGAGTCCCTAGAGCAGGTCCTGAAGGGGAGTACCGATGCTCCATGATCTCTTGGACCACCCGGAACGCAACGCGCTCCAAAGAATTCACCGAGGCTCTCGGAATGCCGATGCGGTGAATGGGCCACCACGTAGTTGATTCCTGTCGCAGGGCTCTGGTACGTTCATCTGAAGGGAGAGACAGATCTACCCCTTCAAGGACGCCTTGTGGCGTGAATCCTTTGAACCTGATGCCATGCGATCGGGTCTTCTCAAAGGAGCCGATGAGTTCGGCTTCAACGATAGCCTTCAGCTCATCGTACTTTTTCTTATGATCAGGAGGAAGATCCTCGTATGTGATGCGATTCCTCCGCCATCTCGGATGCCGATGTTGACGTGGATGTTGCAGAAGATGGTCCCACCAGGCGTGCCAGAATGTGTTACCCTCCAAAACCCACCGACGGGCAATGGCTAAGCAACACGAAGAGTCGGGAAGCTCCCAGGGCCGCTTAGTGGACCCTGGCACCTCGCGTCGTCCCGCAAATCTTCCGGCCACGTCCTGGCGGTTGCTAGGGCGTGCCACCTGACCTAGACCCGATCAGGAAGGTGTTAGAGTGCTTCGATTGTTCCTGCATGGTAGATACGTAAACATTAAATACGAGCCCTATCGGCTCTCAGGTTTCTCTGTGGATCGGCTCAAGGAGCCGATCACCCCATGTTTCACGTTGGATTTACAATGGCATGGGGATCCTGCTTGATCAGGACAAAGCTAAAGCGATCCACGACAGTTTAGGGTTTTCACCGCATAACCAGAACGTCCTACGTGCGATCGGGCCTAGCAGCTACGGAAGATGATGCAAACCACCCCTACGAGAGGCCTAAAAAACAACATAACGTTGATTCCCGGAACATCCCTTGCAGGGACGGTGAACAACGCCTAACGCACTACCGGATCGTCCGACCCCAGCATAAGGCCTAACTATGCAGATATTAAACTAATCCCTGCGGAGCAAGGAGCAACTATAACGGATCGGATCTACTAAGTAACGAATAAGCAAGATGCTGCCCTTACGTCTGGATAGACGTAAGGGCAGCTAGGTGTCGAGGGACGGCATTGCCATGCAGATATGCACGTGAAAGCATCAATGCAGGCCCCTAAACACCTAAGGATAAATAGTACTGCTCGCCATCAACAAGGCTTCAGCACGAGCGAGTACAAGGTTGACGAATAAACGTATATCGCCTAGATCGCTAGATGCGATCTAGGCAACATGGTGCTTACCCGGGAGAAACCCTCGAAGAAAGGGGTGGCGATGCGCCCGATTTGTGTTGGTTGAACGATGATTGTCCTCCTTTTCCGATAACCCTAGATATATATTTATAGTCCAAGGGACTTTCTAATTGAGGCGTGCACCTAACCGTGCACGGGCCAGACTCTATCTCTTAATCTAAATTACAATGCGATCTACTATATTACAGATACACGGGCGACTTAGCCCAAACTCTTAGCGCAAGGCCGCTTCGATGATGCTCCACGTGTACGTCCTTCAAGCCCATCTTCACTTACGGCCCATCTCCTGATTTGGCCAAAATCGGGTGGTAACACCCTGCTGCTTCTTCAACCCTACCTCCTCTTCTTCTCTCCCGAGCTCTAGGCGTCATGGTGGCGTTGGGCAAAGGAGGGTGCAGAGTGGTGGTGCTGAGGAGTTGGCACCGGAGTACTTCAGAAGCACCTTCTTGGAGCATCACATCGGCGGCACATATGCTTGCCGTTATCAAAGCCAGTGAAGCCTGGCATTTTTTCAACCTCCTCCGGAGGCCCATTCCGAGATTGACGGTCGCAACCCACATCGGCTGTAGAGCAAGTGGTCTCGTCCCCGCTCTGGAGCTCGATGGTGACATGGTTGATCTCCTGCTCGCCGGTGGGGAAAGAGAAGGGCTCGATTGCATTTTTCTTTCTTTTAGTGAGGCCCTTTCTGCAAATATCAGGGACCTATGTGTAATTTTCTATTTCATGGGGTCCTTTGTTATGTACTGTACACCCACCGTTTATTATCAATGAAGCTTCTATGCCCTTCGGGGCACTCCGTGTTCAAAAAAAAATTATTTATTTTGAGAAAATAATTTCCTCTCATTATCTTAATTTCTCTCATGAATAATATGTGACCTAGGTTGACCAAGGTGGTCAACCTCTTCACACTTATCATTTAAGAAAATGATTTAAATGAGGTGAGCACCTCATACCATTTTAATAACACATTGCAATGGATTAATATTATCCACTAATTTTAATATGAGTTTTAATTGACCATGGTCTCTACTTCATATTAACTTAGTTGAGACAAGATTTAAATGAGACCAAAACATCTCATATGTTTTAATAAGTGGTTTTGAACAATTTAAATACTACTATGAGAATGATTTAATATTTTCAAGTAAGAACATATGGGTTATGAATACATGTGTCTTATCAACTCACACTGAATCACTTGGAGTAATGATTTAAATGAGATGCTATACCTCATACAATTTAAATACTATTTTTGAAATAGTTTAAATGAGCTAGAAATGGCCATATAGCCACTATTTGAATCTAGCCAATGATCATATACAGTGCCCTTATCATATTTTTGCATAAACAATTAGGGTATTTGAATTGTGATTTATGAGAATTTGAATCACCTTAAAATAGTTTATGGTTGATTTTAAATAATTATTTGAAGTTTAAAAAGGCTCTGCCTTGTTTGTTTTGTCATATTTATTCTACAAATAATCTAGGGTTGGGACCAGTGTAGTCTTGTAGATAATTTAACAAGGTTTCCAAATATATAAAATTTGTTCAATTTGGTTTGGTAGATTTTATTCTATTTAATTTTCAAAATAGCATCTGAGCAGAAATAATTAAATTCGAAAATCCTTTATTTGAATTGTGGGCTTAGGCGGGAAAGACTAAACGGGCCGGCCCAGTTTCGCTCTAGCGCTCAGCGGGCCGCCTGACAGGGGCTATCCCACCTGTCAGCGCGTTTACACGCCGAAGCGGTGCGCAGCGCTGCGGGCCGTTGGATGAAAGGGGGATCTACGGCTGGGGTTCGTCCTCGTCGGCGACGAGCTCCGGCGAGGTCTAAACCCTACCGGCGGCCAGAGGGGTTGCTAGGGGGTACCTGGGGCTCCGGCGAGGCTCGGCGAGGCGGGCGTTCGGCGTGGAAGACGACGGCGAGGCGAACGAGGGTCGTGGGAGCTCCGAAGGTGGACGAACTCGACGGCGTCGTCTTGCTACTGCCGCGGCGGCTCCGGTGAAATTCCGACGGGAGGGAGCTGAATCGAGGAGGAGGAGGAGTCGGGGAGGCTCAGAAGAAGGAGGGGAGGCGACTGATGTGCTCAATGGATGCCGGGGCGCTCTCCTTTTATAGCGACGCGAGGTGGCCGAGGGCGCGGAGCCGGTGAGTGGTGACGACGGCGATGGTGGTCACGCGGGGCCAGGGGAGTAGGCACGTCGTGTAGGCGATGTCACCGCGAACCTAACGCGCGTCATGGCGAGGACGAGGGGTTGACGGAGGCGGGCGGGCGACGTCGTGTACCTGCGGGACCCGTGGCGGAGGACGTCGACCATGTCGTCGGCTACAGGGCGCCGGCGAGCCAATGAGGTTGTCTATGGGGTTTCTGGGGTCGTGGTGAGCAGGTGGGTGAAAGGAGAGGGTGAGGGGAGAGCTGTGTCAACGGGACGCGTGCGTGTACCGGCGTGTCCAGGGCGCGTCCATGCACGCTCTGGCGCGTCCTGGCACGTTTGGGCACGGCGTGTTCTGGGCATTGTCGGCTTCTCCTTGGCCAGGTCTCGCGCCAGCGGGTACAGGGTGATGAGGTGAGCTCGTTTGGCAAAGTCGAGAGAGAGGGGAAGAGAGGGGGCAGGTGTGGCATGGTGGTGATCAAGGTGGCCGGCATGGTCATGTCCTTGGATTGTTTGTGCCGTTCTCTTGGTCTCTGGTGCATGGCAAGGTTGAGTGGTGTGAGGCCAGGCTATTTGACATGTTGGGCAAAGTTGGAGAGGTCTAGAGCATGCACATTTGATCAAACCCAAAAGTGTGTGTGACATAACCAAGGTACTAGGCATGGTTGTGTGTGATGGTGATCATGGCAAGCTATGTGAGGTCATGATGGGGTTTTGTGGTACATGTTGCACTATAGATGAGCCAAGAGGTGAATAAAAAGGGGTGGTACATAGTGGTTGAGAGTGGTTGTACCCAAATTTTACTCTATGTAACTATTTGATCACATGCAATGGTTTCAATTGGGTTTGACTTTTGGCCAATTTTCTACATGGTTGGGTTCTAAATAAGGTTTGGCATCAAATGGTGGCATTGGTTTGGGTTTTGGACTTGATTGGTGAAAATTCTATGTTTGGAGTGAATCTAGAATTTGTTTCAATGTTGCCACTTGGTTTGATCATATTTTTAATTTGAGCAAGAATTTGCAGGGGTGTTCTTTACCAAAGTTGTGCACCTTGATGTGGTCTTGGATGAGGTGCAAAGAGTTGTTAGGGTTTGATTTAAGAATTTCGAAATAGAAGGGCTCAAAGTAGGTATGATATTAAAATTGTCCATTTTGACCATTATCTTATGTGAGCACAATTCGAATTCAGATTTGATTTGATTTGAGTTTCTTTGATTCCAAAACTGTTTATAAGTGTTTAGTAACCATCTCCAACTAATGGTGCAAGCCAAAAGGGTCTAGGTTCAAGATTTGTAAAAATGGCCATATCCACATATGTGTATTGGAAAATCCTCTTAGTTTCAATTTGATTTGGTTTTTCTTGATCCCCTTGATGTGGTTGAGGTTTAAAAGGATATAAGAAAGCAATCCAAGCTATGGAGACAAGTTTGGTGGTCCTTTGCTCAAATTTGTATTTTTGACCATATGCACATATGTGCATTTCATACTTTTATTTCCTTTTCTTTATTTCTGATGAAAGGTCATGGTTTAGGGTTTATTTAGTGTTATATTGGGTGTGGTAAAGTTTTCAACCTATTTAGGCAAGGTATAGGTGCTTAGGTCAAGTTTTGGAAAATTGGCTATGTGCCACATATGTTCCTATGCATAGGTTGCATTTCTTTTTATTTCTTTTTGTTTCACCTTGGTTTTGATTGGAGAAGTACTTGATTAGGTTTGTTGATGTTTTCAAAGCATCTAAACAAGGTAGAAAGGTTTAGGTAGAAGTTTCACCAAACATAGTCATAGGCACATAGGCCCTTTTCTTATTTAATTTCATTTCTTTTTATTTTTTGTATAAAGGATGGTGAGAGGAGGGGTGAGGTTTAGGGTTTAGTGAGGTATCTCAATGGTTCACCACTATTTAGAAAAGTAAGAAGGGTATTAGTCAAGGTTTGCATACTAGGGCTATATGCCCACATATTTTATTTTATTTTAGTTCCTTCTTATTTGATACTATTTTGTTTTGAGAAGATTAGGGTTTAGGGTTTTGGAATTAGGTTCAATGCAATAATTAAACAATCAGGGCAATATCACAACATATAAGCATGCTCACTAGGTACCAAACTTAATTTAATAAAAGTTTTTGTTGGTTCTCATTTTTGGAAAAAGGGAAATTCATTTTCTCTTTATTTTAAATTTTTGGGATGTTACAAACCCTTCCCCCTTAAACAAATCTCGTCCCAAGATTTTAAGAAACGTTAGGTTCCTAAGAGAGATTGAGAATTTTTGATTAACAGGAAGACATACTTGGCATGGTCTGAGGTGCTTCCTGGGCTTCAGTGGCAGTCAGGTGGTAGAGGCGGCCGTTATTGTTGTTCTGGTTCCTTCTACCCGCGAAGCGGCGCTGTTGCTGGGCAGGTGCAGCAGTGTTGGCGGCAATCTTGGCAAGCTTCTTGGGGCACTCATTGGAGTAGTGACCCACAACTCCACATTCATAGCAGTTTATTGTTGACTTGTCCTTCGGGGTGACGGGGATGGCATTGCTTCCAGTCCTTGGGCCAGTATTGGGGTTGTTGTTGTTACCATTGGGGTGGTTGTTGTTGTTGTTGGGGTGGTTGTTGTTGTTGTTGTGGTTGTTGGTGCAGTTGGGGCGATAATTCTGAGCAGGGGGCTTGTTGTGTCTTGGGATGAATCCTCCAGAGGAGTTGTTGCGGTGCTTCTGTGTATGGTGGGGTCCATTCTGGTTCATCATCCGGCGCTTGCGGTTCTCGTTGGCTTGATGCAGCTTTCCTTCCATCTGTATGGCTGAGTCCACAAGGGCTTCGAGGTCAGCGAACGGAATGTTCACTAACAAAGTTTGCATCTCGTCATGTAGTCCGTTCAGAAATCTCTCCTTTCTCTTTTCATTGGTGTCGGTCTCATCAGGGGCGTACCTTGATAGTGTAAGAAACCTGTCGCGGTATTCCACCACCGACATCCTTCCTTGTTTGAGTTCGCGGAACTCGTCCCTCATCTTTTTGATCAGTCCTTGGGGCACATGGTATTTGCTAAACTTCAGCTTGAAGTCTTCCCAGGTCATCATCTGTCCCGCATTCATTGCACGGGCACTTGTCCACCAGGCTCTTGCAGGTCCTGACAGGTAGTGGGTGGCGAACAGTACTTTCTCGGCGGCTTCTACTCCCGCAAATTCCAGGTTGTTCTCCATTGTCTGGAGCCAATCATCTGCGTCAAGTGGTTCTTCGGTCTTGTTAAACATCGGAGGGTTGGTGTTCTGAAAGTTCTTCAGCTTTGATCCTAGGTGATCATGGTTTCCGTGGCCTTGATTGTTTTGAGCTATTTGTTGCAGTGCCGCTATGTTGGCTTGTCGTTCAGCTCTCGCGGCTTCGCGATCTTCCATCATCAGCTGGATCATCTGCATCATTGCATCCTGGTTGGCGCTGCGGTTTGGTGGGGCCATCTGAAGATTGAGGTAGATGATAAGATAAGAGGGAAATTTCTATGGTTGGTTTGAGTTAAATTCAAAAAGTTCAAAACTTGAGTAGTGTTGAGGGGGGTAAAAACAAACAACACTTTTTCATTCATACCAAACATCACACATTACAATTCTAACACACCGTTGGTTTGAAGAACCATTCATCGCTCTACGATACAAGGGAATCCTGATACAACTCACACCTACTCAAGTGCTTTAATGATACTACTCTTCAGGGGGGAATTCTTCGTCTTCACTGTTGAGGTGCTTGGCGAAGGGCGAGGGCGTGGTCCAAATCCCTGCGGGTTTTGTACAGCCTGAAGTCCTGGTGTGCTACATAGTGTTTCATCTCCGTGTGTGGTGGCATGGTCATCGATCTTCCCATGGAGTCATGTCTTGGGTAGTAGAGGAAACGAGTGTTCCGGATCTTGTTCTCATTTTGTCCACACAGACGGGCGATTGCTTCTTGCATAGCTCTGACTAGTCCTTCCTTCCAGGTGTTTCCCGTTACAGAAAACCATATGGTTTCCCATATTGGGGCTCCAAGCTTTCTTCCTAGATCAGCAGAAACTTCCCACCGAGGTGGTCCTCCCAACTGATTATTGCGGGGTGTTCCAAAGAACTCGGGATACGGGTGTCCTAGATATTCCACTAGTTGCTTCAAATCCTTTTCGAACCTCAGTTCTCCTCCGTGACCAAGCTGATAGCACTCCCATTGGTATTCCATCTGTGAGCAATTAGGATGAGTAAGTTAGAGAAGTGATCAAGTGTGCAAAACTTTATGTAATATTACAAGGAAAAGTAGAGTATGGATTTCTTTCTTCGAAAAAGATCTCAAGGATAAGAGTGAGAATAAGTTTTCATAAATATTTACTTCATTGGGTTTGAAACTAAGTTTTTCAGACGTCCATTCTAACTAGGGTCTCCTAAGGTCAACAATGGCTCTGATACCAACTTGTCAACACCCGGATTTTTAAGTCCAGATGCCTATTATGCCATTCATCGCAATCCCAGGAATATTGTTTTTGCGATACATAATAGATTGATATCACAACACATCATTCATTACAACACATAATTGTCTTACATAGAGGGATCACATGATCCAGTCTTACATCATAGTGGATCTAGAAATCCAATTACACAAATAGTTGATCTATTGATCAACAAACACATCATATAGCGGAAGCGAAGTAACGGTTGTGGTCCATCTATTCCACGAGCAATCGTTGACGTCGGAGTGATCCTAGTTGTCGTAGACGTCCTGCTGTCCATCTTCCTCGTACTGCTATTCTCCTTCATAGTCTGGCCATTTGAATAGCCAGGGACAAAGCCATGAGTACTTTAAAGTACTCGCAAATTAATACTAAGGTAAGCACTATCAACTATAGTAAGTGGGTGCTAAGCTCTAAGTTTATTTGCATAAAGCCAATTTTATTTCATAAGCATTTAGTAAAAGACTCTTCTTTTGCTAACTAACTCAAATGGGAACATTAGTGTCATTCCCACAACTCTGTTGTGATTCAAGTCAAATTCACCATTCACCCTTTTCAATTCAAGTCACAAGTCATATGCCACATATTGAAAATGGTCTGATGACGGAACAGTATGGCATTTCCAATCGTCTGTAACCGTGGACACGGCTATTCGAATAGTTCTACACTCTGCAGAGGTCGTACACTTGTGCCACAACATTTGCAATAATCCGTCAGGGTTAAGCGGCCACTGATTTATCACACTCCGTGTGCGGACTACCAACCATAACCTTTCACTTATATACCCTAGTATAGGCACCTCTCCCCATGAGCTTGGCCTCCCAGTGAAGACAGACAGTCAGCCCGGGAACTGCACAGGGCTTGGGCCGGACAGTTCACCTCATTCACGTCATTTCACATCAATTCACTTTTAACGGAGGCAGCCTCAGCATAACCCCTATGACGCTTGTTTAGAGGGAACCCATACTAAGATACATAAACTTCCAGTTAAGCCCTTACCCATAATCAGGTATTGTGGGGGTACTTGTAAAATTGGAATGGTATCGCATCCGAACCCAACCATCAGTTTTTTTTTGTAAAATTCACCATGTCATTCACAAGTCATATTCACCTTCAAAATCTTTCAATTGAAAGACTCATCATTCCAAGGTTTTCAAAGTCATTTCATTTCACCTGTTCCCATCTAGAGTAGTCAATTTTATTTGTTAGCACTAGCAACTAATCATGAGGGGTGCTATCTAGCTTTCATTGCTCTAGGCTAAATTTGATGATCTTGTTCTACTCTAGACCAAGTGAATCATGAATCAAAAAGTAAACTTTGATAAACCAAAAGCAATAAAGCTTGTAAAGTAAAACTGGGGATGGGATCATTAAGCATAAAGTAAAAAGTGGTGGTGCCTTGCTCTTGTAGAGCTTTGCACTTAGCAAGAATATTAGCTTGCAAGAGTATAGCTTGCCTTGAGTGGTATAGTGGTCAAAGTTCTCTTCTTCTTCAAAGTAGACCTCCTCCTCCTGGTACTCCTCGGTACTAGCGTCTATAAACGAATACGAGGTATACAATCACCAAACAATACTTAAGTGCTAGACTAATCACACAAATGGCTCACACAAGCTATTCTAGCATCACCACATTCTTAACATGTTGGTTGACTTTGTTGCCTTTTTAAAGAAAAATAATTTCCTCTCATTACAAATATTAATTTAGGGTTTCTATTTAATTCTTTGAGAAATAATTTCCTCTCATTGTAATATTTATTAGTGATTCTATTTATTTATTTTGAGAAAATAATTTCCTCTCATTATCTTAACTAGTGGAATGCCCGTGCTTCGCCACGGCTCCCTACCTTATGCCAGTCACAATATTACATGGATCTCTACTTTATGTAGTTTCACAAATATTACAAGTGTAAATGATGCGCAAAAACATTTAAGTACATAAAAATAACCACATAATATTTAAAATATCATAAGATCATATCACATAATTTAGTGTAATAATTATAAAAGGCAACGAGACCGACATATTATTTCTTATATTATTTATTAAATCCATGCTCTCTTGATCGTGAATAACATATGCTCGCACAACATCCTGTATGTTATTTTCAATGTCATTAGCAAGGTACTTGAGTATGTGTATCAAAAATCTCTTTGTCAACTCGTAGCCATCCTGCACAATCAATCTATCGAGTTAGCATGAAGTTTTATTTTCATAAAAATATAAGAATGTGAACATAAAGTACTCCCGGTGCAAATTGGATGAACAAATCATTTATCGCATGAAAGAATAAAAGAAAATACTAAGTAACCAAATAATTTTTTGCAAATAAATGGAAAATATTATTATCTCTTGGTCATTAGGATGATAATACTTTTTTTGTAATGATAACCATAGAAAACCACATGTCAGTGCTTGTTGGTATTGGAGTACTGAGAAAAGTCGGACAATCCTGCTTTCTTCCTCACCCAAATTTCCCCAATTTTAATTTTAAAATAACAAACTTTTCCCAATTTCACATTCTCTCGACACCACCGCATGGGTTACTCACGCCGCATGTGGCCACACACGCCGCCAAGGTCACTCGCTGTTTGGCGCCCGTCCACGGCTAGCTCTCTCACGTCCATCCCATCCTCCGGCGCCGAGCCACTCACCGTCAGCCTCCACACCCCCCGGCGCACGGTTTCGGCTGCCGGCCTCCTCGCCATTCGGCGGACGGTTCGAGCTGCCGACCTCCCCGCCCCCCGGAGCTAAACCACTCCTCCATCAGCCGCACGGTTGTTACTCCGCCGTTGAAGAGTTACCCGTGCTTTCCTTTGGTTCCCACGCGGGCCCACTATTACTATTTTTGGAAATATTCCTTTACCACAAATGGATAGTTTCGGTGACCTGACTATAAGCAAAAACAAGGTCGACCTCGATGTAGTTCTGTCCAGGATAAAATGGGAAATTAATATGGCATGAACCAGAATCATTCAATAGATCAGTTTGACTCGTAAAATTGGTTTATAATACACAAACTTTACCGTTTATTTTTCTCCGCTCTTTCCCATTCTCATGGCACAACAAAAAAATTAATATGATAGAAATTTATTTCTGACATTGCCATATTTTTTATATGATACGAAATTAATTTCCGATATTACCCATAAAAAATGGTACAGAATTCCAACACGATTTACACATATGGAGATTAAACAAAAGTTTTATTCAGAACAAACCATCCATTGACATTTGGATCTGAAGCATTTATTCTTGAGATTCCCTTCAACAAAAAAATCTGTTTGAACAAGAACGATTGGCTCAATAAATATAATGGAGTATATGAACAAGAATTTTCTGCAACATGAAGTAGATAAATAAGATGCATGGACCAACGTGAGCCCTCTCCACGTCAGAAATTTACATCAGGCTACAAACATGTTCCACGGTCACAGGTTATCATGAATATATCACAGATTCTGCATATCTTAACAAACAAGTAAAACAGATTTTGGGGGATCCAAGATCCATGAATACATCGGTAATAAAAACAGGAAAATACAGAATCCAAAATCAATTATAGAACAAATAAACAGATCGGAGACTTCAAGGGAGAGAAAAAAATATCGGATCTGCAATCTCAATAAATCAAACATCTCAGACTAATTACTTACATAAGCTAAGCAAGATCACCACATGATCTGAACGGTGAAGTATCCAAAGACATGACAGAAGTCAACAAAGCAGTAATAGGATCACCACTTCGTATGTTAAAAAAACCTGAACGTGGTGCCGTTGGATGGAGGCGTGGCCCGCTGGTTGCCGGCCTGAGGCGCTGGGAAACAAAAAGTTTTACAACAGTCAGGAAAGCAGCATCTAACACTCCTGTACGTTCTAGCAAGCAACATCAATAGCAATTAGCAGCCGCGGCATACACAAGAAAGCACACGCGCTCATTCTGAGATAAAATAAGACGAAGCGGAAACACACCTTTGCAATTGGCAGGCAAACAAGCGCGCTAGCAGTCAGCGGCAGCAGCAGTAAACACACAAGCCAAATCTATGTCTCCAGCTATTCTCATCTCTTTTCTCAATTTCTCTTGCGCACGGCAAATGAGGCGTACGCGGTAGACCACACGCCATGGTCGCTGCTTAACCCTCGATCTACTCCCTCCCTCCTCCATCCAAAGAGCCGAAAAAATTCAATCGCCCCGTTCATCCAAAGAGCTATCGGCGGCCGCGATATGCACGCACCATGGGAAAGCCGACTCGCACTGCTACACCTTCTAGATTTGCGCCTGGCAGTCCCACCCATCGGTGCGGCGATGCCACGCCACCAGAGTCGGAAACGATGGGTTGCCATGATGATATGCGTGTGGTAAATTGAGTCAAACTATGATAACTCCATCAAGGTAGTTGTTCCTATTAGCAAGATAAGATAAGATAAGATAAAATAAGATAAGATAAGATAAGATAAGATAAGATGGTTAGCTATTTTTGAGGAGTGCGGACCGGGTGGTTTGAGGGAGGAAATATGAACTGAGGACGTGGGGGGTATTATTGTCCATCCTGAAAATGTGACACCGGGCATTCACCAGTTTGCTCTTAATAGTAGAGATTTCTCTCATGAATAATATGTGACCTAGGTTGACCAAGGTCAACTTCTTCACACTAATCATTTAAGAAAATGATTTAAATGAGGTGAGCACCTCATACCATTTTAATAACACATTGCAATGGTTTAATATTATCCACTAATTTTAATATGAGTTTTAATTGACCATGGTCTCTACTTCATATTAACTTAGTTGAGACAAGATTTAAATGAGACCAAAACATCTCATATGTTTTAATAAGTGGTTTTGAACAATTTAAATACTACTATGAGAATGATTTAATATTTTCAAGTAAGAACATATGGGTTATGAATACATGTGTCATCAACTCACACTGAATCACTTGGAGTAATGATTTAAATGAGATGCTATACCTCATACAATTTAAATACTATTTTTGAAATAGTTTAAATGAGCTAGAAATGGCCATATAGCCACTATTTGAATCTAGCCCATGATCATATACAGTACCATTATCATATTTTTGCATAAACAATTAGGGTATTTGAATTGTGATTTATGAGAATTTGAATCACCTTAAAATAGTTTATGGTTGATTTTAAATAATTACTTGAAGTTTAAAAAGGCCCTGCCTTGTTTATTTTGTCATATTTATTCTACAAATAATCTAGGGTTGGGACCAGTGTAGTCTTGTAGATAATTTAACAAGGTTTCCAAATATATAAAATTTGTTCAATTTGGTTTGGTAGATTTTATTCTATTTAATTTTCAAAATAGCATCTGAGCAGAAATAATTAAATTCGAAAATCCTTTATTTGAATTGTGGGCTTATGCGGGAAAGACTAAACGGGCCGGCCCAGTTTCGCTCTAGCGCTCAGCGGGCCGCCTGACAGGGGCTACCCCACCTGTCAGCGCGTTTACACGCCGAAGCGGTGCGCAGCGCTGTGGGCCGTTGGATGAAAGGGGGATCTACGGCTGGGGTTCGTCCTCATCGGCGACGAGCTCTGGCGAGGTCTAAACCCTACCGGCGGCCAGAGGGGTTGCTAGGGGGTACCTGGGGCTCCGGCGAGGCTCGGCGAGGCGGGCGTTCGGCGTGGAAGACGACGGCGAGGCGAACGAGGGTCGTGGGAGCTCCGGAGGTGGACGAACTCGACGGCGGCGTCTTGCTACTGCCGCGGCGGCTCCGGTGAAATTCCGGCGGGAGGGAGATGAATCGAGGAGGAGGAGGAGTCGGGGAGGCTCAGAAGAAGGAGGGGAGGTGACTGATGTGCTCAATGGATGCCGGGGCGCTCTCCTTTTATAGCGACGCGAGGTGGCCGAGGGCGCGGAGCCGGTGAGTGGTCACGACGGCGATGGTGGTCACGCGGGGCCAGGGGAGTAGGCACGTCGTGTAGGCGATGTCACCGCGAACCTAACGCGCGTCATGGCGAGGACAGGGGTTGACGGAGGCGGGCAGGCGACGTCGTGTACTGCAGGACCCGTGGCGGAGGACGTCGACCATGTCGTCGGCTACAGGGCGCCGGCGAGCCAATGAGGTTGTCTATGGGGTTTCTGGGGTCGTGGTGAGCAGGTGGGTGAAAGGAGAGGGTGAGGGGAGAGCTGTGTCAATGGGACGCGTGCGTGTACCGGCGTGTCCAGGGCGCGTCCATGCACGCTCTGGCGCGTCCTGGCACGTTTGGGCACGGCGTGTTCTGGGCATTGTCGGCTTCTCCTTGGCCAGGTCTCGCGCCAGCAGGTACAGGGTGATGAGGTGAGCTCGTTTGGCAAAGTCAGAGAGAGAGGGGAAGAGAGGGGGCAGGTGTGGCATGGTGGTGATCAAGGTGGCCGGCATGGTCATGTCCTTGGATTGTTTGTGCCGTTCTCTTGGTCTCTGGTGCTTGGCAAGGTTTAGTGGTGTGAGTCCAGGCTATTTGACATGTTGGGCAAAGTTGGAGAGGTCTAAAGCATGCACATTTGATTAAAGCCAAATGTGTGTGTGACATAACCAAGTTACTAGGCATGGTTGTGTGTGATGGTGATCATGGCAAGCTATGTGAGGTCATGATGGGGTTTTGTGGTACATGTTGCACTATAGATGAGCCAAGAGGTGAATAAAAAGGGGTGGTACATAGTGGTTGAGAGTGGTTGTACCCAAATTTTACTCTATGTAACTATTTGATCACATGCAATGGTTTCAATTGGGTTTGACTTTTGGCCAATTTTCTACATGGTTGGGTTCTAAATAAGGTTTGGCATCAAATGGTGGCATTGGTTTGGGTTTTGGACTTGATTGGTGAAAATTCTATGTTTGGAGTGAATCTAGAATTTGTTTCAATGTTGCCACTTGGTTTGATCATATTTTTAATTTGAGCAAGAATTTGCAGGGGTGTTCTTTACCAAAGTTGTGCACCTTGATGTGGTCTTGGATGAGGTGCAAAGATTTGTTAGGGTTTGATTTAAGAATTTCGAAATAGAAGGGCTCAAATTAGGTATGATATTAAAATTGTCCATTTTGACCATTATCTTATGTGAGCACAATTTGAATTCAGATTTGATTTGATTTGAGTTTCTTTGATTCCAAAAGTGTTTATAAGTGTTTAGTAACCATCTCCAACTAATGGTGCAAGACAAAAGGGTCTAGGTTCAAGATTTGTAAAAATGGCCATATCCACATATGTGTATTGGAAAATCCTCTTAGTTTCAATTTGATTTGGTTTTTCTTGATCCCGTTGATGTGGTTGAGGTTTAAAAGGATATAAGAAAGCAATCCAAGCTATGGAGACAAGTTTGGTGGTCCTTTGCTCAAATTTGTATTTTTGACCATATGCACATATGTGCATTTCATACTTTTATTTCCTTTTCTTTATTTCTGATGAAAGGTCATGGTTTAGGGTTTATTTAGTGTTATATTGGGTGTGGTAAAGTTTTCAACCTATTTAGGAAAGGTAGAGGTGCTTAGGTCAAGTTTTGGAAAATTGGCTATGTGCCACATATGTTCCTATGCATAGGTTGCATTTCTTTTTATTTCTTTTTGTTTCACCTTGGTTTTGATTGGAGAAGTACTTGATTAGGTTTGTTGATGTTTTCAAAGCATCTAAACAAGGTAGAAAGGTTTAGGTAGAAGTTTCACCAAACATAGTCATAGGCACATAGGCCCTTTTCTTATTTAATTTCATTTCTTTTTATTTTTTGTATAAAGGATGGTGAGAGGAGGGGTGAGGTTTAGGGTTTAGTGAGGTATCTCAATGGTTCACCACTATTTAGAAAAGTAAGAAGGGTATTAGTCAAGGTTTGCATACTAGGGCTATATGCCCACATATTTTATTTTATTTTAGTTCCTTCTTATTTGATACTATTTTGTTTTGAGAAGATTAGGGTTTAGGGTTTTGGAATTAGGTTCAATGCAATAATTAAACAATCAGGGCAATATCACAACATATAAGCATGCTCACTAGGTACCAAACTTATTTTAATAAAAGTTTTTGTTGGTTCTCATTTTTGGAAAAAGGGAAATTCATTTTCTCTTTATTTTAAATTTTTGGGATGTTACATTCCCCGACCCCCTCACGCCAACATCATCACCGGGAAGTGGGTCTTCAAGCACAAGTTCCATCCGGACGGTACTCTCGACCGTCACAAGGCGAGGTGGGTGGTTCGTGGCTTTCGCCAGCGTGCCGGCGTCGACTTCACCGACACCTTCGCCCCGATTGTCAAGCCCGGGACGATCCGCACAGTTCTTCAGCTCGCGGTCTCCCATGCGTGGCCCGTGCACCAGATGGACGTCTTCAACGCCTTCCTTCACGGCCATCTCGAGGAGCAGGTCTTCTGCCAGCAGCCCACAGGCTTCATCGACAGCGCCCACCCCGACCATGTGTGCCTGCTCTCGCGCTCGTTATACGGGCTCAAGCAGGCCCCACGCGCCTGGTACCAGCGCATCGCAGCGTTTCTTCACCAACTCGGCTTCCGCTCCACCCGCTCTGATGCCTCGCCGTTTGTGTACAACAATGGCGCCACCACCGCGTACCTGCTGCTCTACGTCGACGACATCATCTTAACGGCCAGCTCCACGGACCTCCTGCGACAGATCACCGAGCGTCTTCGCGCTGAGTTTGCCCTCAAGGACTTGGGGCCCCTGCACTACTTCCTCGGCATCGAGGTCGTACGTCGCACCGACGGCTTCTTCCTTCATCAGCGCAAGTACGCCCACGAGCTCGTGGACCGCGCCGGTATGCTTAATTGCAAACCCGTGGCCACGCCTGTCGACACGAAATCCAAGCTCTCCGCCACGGATAGTTCGTTGGCCACGGACGCGTCATTTTGTCGCTCCATCGTCGGTGCCCTGCAGTACCTCACCTTGACCCGCCTCGAGCTACAGTATGATGTCCAGCAGGTGTGCCTTCACATGCACGCTCCGCGGGATCCTCATTGGGTTGCGGTCAAGCGGATCCTCCGCTACATTCGTGACACCATGGACTTCGGCCTCTCCCTCCATGCCTCAACCGCCACGGACATCGTCGCCTACTCGGACGCCGATTGGGCAGGCTGCCCTGACACGCGTCGCTCCACGTCCGGCTACTTGCGTCTACTTCGGACCTTCGCTCATCTCCTGGTCGTCTAAGCGACAACCCACGGTCTCTCGCTCCAGCGCCGAAGCGGAGTACCGGGCTGTTGCTAACGTAGTTGCCGAGGTCTCCTGGCTGCGGCAACTCCTCGTTGAGCTCTCATGTCCTGTTGCTAAAGCCACCGTGGTCTATTGCGACAACGTCTACGCCGTCTACCTCTCCGCCAACCCGGTCCACCATCGCTGCACCAAGCATATTGAGCTGGACATCCACTTTGTTCGGGAACAGGTGGTCCTTGGACACATTCGAGTACTTCATGTGCCCACCTCGCAACAATTTGCGGATATTATGACCAAGGGTCTCCCTACGGCATCTTTTGAGGAGTTCCGGTCCAGTCTATGCGTTCGATCAGGCGACGCTTCGACTGCGGGGGGGGGTGTTGAGATACATATCCTTGTATATCCGGATGTGTATCTTCTGTAGTTATGTATAGCGATACATATCTTTGTATTTATTATTGGGCCCGCCTCCTTCCTTGTATAGTCGAGGACGTGGCATATATATGTAACGCCATATGCACCCAATCAATACATTGTGAGTTGCATCCCTTTCTACAATATCATATACTCCCCATGTTTTAAAATAACTTGTTCCAATCTATCTTGATACGAAAGTATATATGTATCTAGAAAAAGTTGGGCAATTTATTTTAATACAGAGGGAGTACACACGTACTAGTGAGGCAGGACTACGTACGCTTTCATGTAGTGCAGCTTGTAATGTGCAATAGTGCAAGATATACCTATAGACTGGGCCAACTCATTGCACGGTATTGATTCTCGAGTAAGGGTTGCATTCGTCCAACGCTCCAAGCCCATTTCACTAGGATGGGGAAGCACAAACATAGGCTGGGCCAAATGTTATGGTGCCGTCTGCCTACTGTAAACCTACTGGCTTTGCCATTGGCAGGCATTATCCAACAGTAAAAAACACAAAAAACTAGAAGCTAGCTAAATTAATCAAATTTGCTTGATATTGAGGGGATCTTGCTTGCATAATTGGAAAGAGCCACGAGCTTATCTCTCAAACAAATTAACAAAAGATGTGCGGTCATTAGCCCATGCTAAAGTTTAAATTAATTTCTGCTAATATTCACGCGAGAAAATAAGAACATACTCCCTATGTTCTCTTTTAGTTTACATTTTAGAAAAGAAAACAGATAAATTAGTAGTGTATTTATTAGTACTACTTAAATTAGTAAACAAACCAATCCAAACTACATTGAAAATAATGGCATCTAATAAATAAAGGAGGACAACTTCGTTTTTCGTATTTTTGTTGACTAAAAACTAGAATATACAGTGTTTCAGAACAAATTTTATACCTAAAATGCAGAGTATTTCAGAACGGATGGAATATGCGCAAAGCAAGATGTCCAGATAAGAACATCCACGCACACCACAGGTTGTCTTGTAGTTATGGTCGAGGCGTCCAGATAAGAACATCCACGCACACCACAGGTTGTCTTGTAGTTATGGTCGAGGCTTTCATCATTCCTCCTATTTGTCGCTCTTAGCGACTTGCAGAAGATCATATTCACCTCCCTTTCTAAATGTACTTCTGCGAGCAGGATCATTTTCTTTGCTCATGTACTGATGTGCTCTTCTTTCATACGGTGTAATTTTGTTGGGGTCTGCTATTTCATTCGGTTTCCCATGGTTTTACACCTCTTCCATTTTTTTGTTTCTATAAATTCAATTTTCAGTTATTGGGGAAATAAGGGAGGAAGAATAAAAAGTAGGAGCAACACTAAATTTCTCCAAGATTTAGATCTAACAAGTCCCCCTCACAAAGAGAGGGATTTAATTGGTGGAGTAGTTGATCTAGATTTCCTCACTCTTTTTCCTTCAAACATATGCAAGAAATATTGAAGAATTAAGAGGAGGAAGAAGCTCTTCAAGGTCAACAATGAAAAAAGAGAATGAACGAAGAAGAGATGGGTGACAAGAGGTGGAAGAAAGGTATAAATAGAGCCTCTAAAAATATGACTGTTGGGGTAAAAAACAAAGAGATTCACGCCCAAGTGATACTGCCGCTTGACGAAGCGGTACTACCTCTCGTGTACAAAACAACATAGAAAACTAGCGAAAAACACGCCCGGTACCCAGATTTTAGGGTGGTACTACCGCACAAGAAAAGGCTGCAACAAAAAGAGCAGGGGAAACCGAGCAGAGCGGCTGAGGCGAGCTGGGCGCCCATCAAGCGAAGAAAAGCGGGGCGGGCGTGGCGCTAGCGAGCAGGAGTGGGACGCATGGTGGATCGAGCGGCGTGCAAAGGGCGAAGCGGCGAGGCGAGCGGGATCGAGCGGCGAGCGCAAAGTGCGACCTCCTAGGAGCGCGGAGGGGCAATTCCTATACACCGACCAGGTCGGTGTATACCCAGCACCGCACACCCCATATGGGCCGGGCCCAATTCGCATTTTCGGGTATTTTGCCCCTTTCGTTTTCTATTATCTTCTTTTTTCTTTTTTCTGTTGGTTTTTCTGTTTTCTTTCTCTTTCAGATTCAAAATTGTTATGATTCAAAAAATATTCAAATTTGAAAATATTCAAACTTGAAACCAGTCAGATTCAAAAATTATCGAAACTCGAAAAATATTAAGATTTGAAATCGTTCAAAATCAAAATTTGTTGGAATTCGAAAATTGTTCAAAATATTAAAATTCGAAATTTCTTCAAACTCGAAATTTTTTCAACTTCGAAATTTGTTCAAATTGGAAATTTTTTCAATTTTGAAATTTGTTCAAATTTTGAGAAAAGTCCAGATTTCAAATTTGTTCAAATTTGAAAAAGTTCAGAGCCGAAATTCGTTCAAAAAAATTCAATCTCGAAAATTATTGAAATTCGAAAAAAAATAGATTCGAATTTTGTTCTAATTTTTAAAAAGTTCATATTCAAATTTTTATAAAATCCGAAAATTGTTCAAATTGTTCATATTCTAGGAAAAACATAATTGAAACAGCAGAATAAAAACAAAAGGAAAGAATATTGCCCTGGCCCAGCACGCTCGCCTGGGGTGTGCGGTGTGTGTTAAGAGCCGACCAGGGTGGCATATAGCATCACCCGCGCGGAGGTGGGCTGGCGGTTGAGGGCGAGCAGGAGATTGGACGCGCGAGGGCAGCAACCTGGAGTTGAGGAAGAAGGAGTTGGGCTGGTACTACCGGGCCCGATACTGGCCCAGTACCGGCTGGAATACAGATGTTGGGGATGCCAGCTGGTACCTGGGCCGGAAGCCCAAGCGGTAGTGCCGCCCCCATTTCTCTTTTCCTATTTTAATAAAAATCACGATACGAGAAACGCTGGGATATCTCAAGATTGGAAACTCCGATTGCGACGAAACCAATTTTTTTGCAAAGAGAACGACAAGAGCTACCCCACATAAAGTAAAAATATGGAAACAAGTGGGGGTGATGATATTGAATTTTAGAGGTGTAACCTCTCAATACGAGATACCGAGAAAATCATCCAACTAGAAAACGCAACAAGTTGTACATCAGAATTCATTTCCGATGAGTTATAGCTTGTCATAACAATAAGCACAAGCTATAAAACATCACATCGATAAGAACCAAGAACAACCAAAAAACACGATGCAAAGCATGCAAGGGTTTGAGATCTCTCCGAACCATACGACCAAGTGAAGCATTCGAGAACCCGGCCTCTTGATAGAGCGGCCAACTATCCTACACACCCGGTTTCCCACTACAACTAGATACCGGGAAGAGATGATTATCCTAAATAAAAACAAGTGGATATGCTATAAAAGGAATACTGCGTGCGTAGACCACGTACTTTTTTTTGAAACTTTATATATTACGGGCAAGCAAGCCGCCTCATTAAAAACCTCCCGACCCCCTTAGGTACCTCGAGAGGAAAATAGTGCGTCAAGAACTTGCTGCCCCCCATCATATAAGAGTTACATCGTCCACAAGTTGTGGGTAGAGAAATACAGGTGGATTCTCGAGCCAAATATTACAATTTCTATCCTCTACTGAACTAGCTATGAGGTCTGCCGCCTTGTTTGCTTCTCTTGGACAGTGTCTAAGAACAGCCGAGTTGAAACCCGCCATCATCGTTCTGCATTCATCCAGGAATGCCGTGCCCACAATTCTGTTCTCCAGAGGGTATTGGAAGGCCATAACCACCTTGAGGCAATCCGACTCCACCTCGACATTATTACAGCCAATGCACTCCGCAAGACAGAGGCCATCTCTCACCGCCTGAGCCTCTGCAGTTGTGACGTCTATAACTTCGCCGATCTCTACTCTGCACGCGGCTAGGTATTGGCCTTGGGAATCTCTAATGATGCATCCCGTCGACGCCGTCCTAGCCGCCAGATCAACCGCCGCATCCGTGTTAATTTTTACCATGCCGTTCGGAGGTTTTGTCCATCCTTTCTTGATTAGTCCACTTCTATTCTTCTTCACCCGATTGTTGTTGGCTACCATTGCTTTGATCGACAGCGCCAAGCTGCTTGGGATAGGAGCAGTTCCTTTGTGCTTTAGTTCTCTGCGTCGCCACCAGATAAACCAACCCGACGTTGCAATGAGCTCCTTAATATCAAGGCCCCCTAAAACATGCTATCCCCGGATGCTTCGACCTGAGCAGAATTTCCAGAACAACGCTGCCAGACCGATCCTCATCCGCTGCCTTCTCGATGATCGGGTATATACCTAGGGCCTCCCAGACTTCCTTTGCTCGATCACATTTGAAAAACATATGAGCTATATCTTCAGAACCCCACTCACATACCGGGCATTGTCCAGAGTTACCAATATGTTTATTTGCAAGGATACACATGCATGGGATTATGCCATGAAGCGCCCTCCAGGTAAATATTTTCACCTTGGCCGGGACCGATAATTTCCAACAAGCTTCCCATACGGGGTTTATCACTGAACTTCCCGCCACCTCTCTTCTTCTAGATCGGCTTCCATACTGGTGTTGTCATTCCATGTGATACGCCGATCAGACTGAAAATATACCGTTCCTATTACCGTGCCATGCGATAGAATCCTCTTCCGCCCAAGGCGATAGGGGAATTGCCGTGATCATCCTCACATCCGTTGGGCAGAAGTTGTCTTGCAAGAGTTGGACGTCCCAGCTGCCCGTGGCTGGGTCTATTAGCTCTTCCACCCTCCCGATCATGACACCATTCTGTGTAGTAAAGACCCTCCTACTCAGACTATTTGGCAGCCATGGGTCATGCCAAACATTAATACTGGATCCATTCCCTACTCTCCATATATAACCTTTTTTGAAAGTATTCGTACCTGCCATCAAACTTTGCCAAGTAAACAATGCATCCTTTTTAAGTTCAGCATTCAGTAAATTCCTAGATGGGTAGTATTTAGCTCTTAGGTTAACACTTGCTTGGATAGCATGGCCAGATTAAAACAGTGTAGACCACGTTCTCATTGCACTAATCTTGCTATTTTGCACCGTTGGGTCGATCATGATGAAAGTCAACTTGCGAGATGGTCACAACTTACACAACGTTGGTTCCGTAAAGATTTTCTTTTTCTCTCTCAAAAGAGGGACGTAGCGCCTAAAATTTCAAGTGGGATGGATCTAGGATCACAGAGAATAGGCAAGCTAGTAAGCTACACGATGCCAGCAATCAGAATTATTGGACGACTATATTGTTGGGGCATGCATGTACGACCTGTGCGACCCTGGGATCGCTGCATATACTTCCCAGTGCAACATATTGATTTGCACTTCCCAGTGCAACATATTGCTTTAGGTTCGACGCCCACTCAGGAAGCCGAAGCTATCCAAGGTGTTTGATTGGGTATTTGGGTGATCCCTCGCTGCACGAAGTGCAGCAAGTTGCATCATTTACCAAGAATGAATTCCAATGGTGCTTGACTAGGGAGTGTCCTTTAAAGACTGCTTAAGTTCTTGTTCTTAGTTGGCTCCTGTTGTTTATCTGTCAGATCGGTTGTTCTGGTCTGCTGGATGTTAGTTCTCCTCATCTGTACTTATGGTGGAGGTGTTTAGCCACTGTGACATCTCTGATTTCGTTGGTGTATTGGCTTGTTTCTCTAGGGAATGGTTGGGTAGCTTTGTTCTGGTTCTAGGGGTCGGTTGTCTTTATCTTGAACGCTGGTAACCCCCATCAGAAACTCTTGCAACACGTGTTTGCTTTCTAAAAAGCAGGGCTTCGGACTTTTCTCTAGAAAACATTGTAAAACAAACGTAATACTCTGCACATTTGCATGACTGTACAAATTCCTTTTGATTTTGTCAGTAGATGAAACCTATTAAAGAACTAGCAAAACTATTTCGCTAATCTCAATCTGGAGATCTGTAGAACATCTAAAAGCAACTATTACTTCTAATGCTACAATTACTTCTGAGTTACATCGGTGTTACCTTCAGGCTACAATTACTTCTAGTGGTGCTACACTTAGTACTTATCTGACAAGTTCAACGGGATCACATTCGCCTGTACATGCTGAAGCCACCAGACTCCTTTCAGGAATGCATTAGTCAATTACTTGTAGGTAGATATCATGCAAAAACAAATTCCTGGTAATAATTGGGGCAATAGATCTCTTGACCCGATAATCTTCTTGCCAAGATTTAGAACCAGCTCTTTTGTTAACCTGCAACATTCAACAAGGGTGTCAAGATTTCGAACCAGCTCTCTTGTGATCCTGCAACATCATTCCAGTAAGTAAAGAAAAAGTGAATACCAGTCAGCAAAGGTGACAATCGATCATGAAAACAATAAACTTTCTCAGTTTGAAGGTCAATGAACACATGGTGTTATGTGTGTGATTTGAATTGTCCTACTAGTGAATACTGTCCACACTCCACAAACTTGGCATGCATACACACTCAGATTTGATAGGCTGATCGAGCACAACTTTTCAATTTCAAAATTCAACGACCTACAATGCAGAAAAAATGTAGTACCAGGCATCAAGCACCACGACAGTATGCAGAATGGCTAGTTTAACTAATTTTGCCAATAAGAAAGCATCTAACATATATGTGCAACTAACAGAGCACATGAGTGATTTAACATTATCAACCGCAAGACATATCATACCATGCTAGGGATTCTAGCACAATAACATGCTCTGTAGGGCGAGTTAGTGATCTGTCGAGAGGTTTTAGATTATAACGACATATTTACCAAAAAAAAAACTATTCACAGTTTTCATTGCTCGTAGGTTAAACCAAGGGAAAAATTTAGAATAACTAACTGCTCGTGGAGCCAGCCAACAATTTTTTTTATAAATAAAAATGAAAAAAGCATATGAACTTTTCAGAGGATTAGTGTTCCGGATTTGGAAGCAGTGGGCTGAATATAGTTTCTTAAAAACTCAGATAAACACGTATCATGATCGCAATTTGAAATTTTTGTCTTACAATTATTTGAGCACTACGTCCATTTGAGTTCTACAGCATACAGACTAAATGTGTAAATACTAAGTCTAGTTCTACATGTTCTTCAGCTCTTAAATGCTAAGTTCCAGATCTACATGTTCTTCTGCTGAATAAAGTCGCATTGTAATTCAGGGAGTACATAAACCACTTTAACCACATCTTGTAGACCTGAGGTAATCCTCACGTCGGGAGCAGAACATCCAGATTTGGGACACTCCAATTCTCACCTCTAAAATGCCAGTACAGAGAACTTAATAACTTATATCTGACAATTCAGTGTTGAGGTATATCTGGGAATACCTAGGTCTGCATCGGCCTCCTTTCCGAGCCCGTCTCACATTCGGGTCCTCATCCCTACCATCTTCCAAATCTTCTCAGGGGCAGCTTCTAGTGAAATATAAGTTCCGCATCATTCCGTCTTCTATGTTCTGAAAGTTAAAAACACATCGATGTTCTCGACATCTTCTATATTTTGTTTAACAGCTTTTTTGTTCCGTCTCAAGAAAGACACTGACCGTCCTCAGAGATATTAGTGTGGTGGCACCGACTGTGCCACAGGAGGAGTGTTAACGGTAGGTTGAGCTGCTGGGCACAAGATCAAAGCATCAAGTGCTCAAGGATGGCACCGAGCTCGGGAAGAGATTGCCCAAAGAGAAGTGGCAGCAGCGTGGACGATCCTCACAGGCTTTTGGTCGGAAATGATCATGTAACGCTCCTTTGGGCATTGCTCACGCACGACAAGATCGTCTGTCGGGCCGCCGACAAGACCCTTGCTGCCAGCAACTGCTAGTGCTCTCGTTGATGGTCAACTTAGTTTTTGTGTGCGTTTCACCACCTTTCGTTGCTTTCCCTCATTTCTTCTTCTTTTTATTTTTTTTGAGTCAAACTTAGGTCTTATTGCTTCTTCCTTTATCATTTAGAAGAACATGTTGATGATGTTTCTGGTTGCTATCCACAAATTGGCTGTGAGGGTGTAATTGATGTGGTGTGGTGGGATTCAAGGTTATGGTTAAAATGTAACATGAGAATGCTTGAGAGCACCAAAAATGGTAGCTTCCCCTGCATCACCAGCTAGGGTGGTGGTCTGAGATGCAACCGGGCAAAAGGTTGGCACACACAATGTTGGCAAAGAGGAGTTGGATCACTCGCGGTAAAAACATGAAATAATCTGTAATTTAAGCATGGAACCAGGCATATGCTCAAAGTGTTTCAAGAGGATACAGTGCCTAGCTCTACTGAAATACAATAGTAAGTACAGTTGCACCTAAGTAACATCGAAAGATGAACTAAGTTACAGAAAGAAAGCACAGATCTATATAATAATGAAAGGTTAACGAGAAGAACAATCCTATATGAATTACAACAAGAACAAATTAATGAGCAGGACAGATGAGATGGTGGCTCTCATGTATTGCCTTGCTGTTATGAGACCTAAAAATAGTCAAAACCCAATTGCAGACAGACAACCATATATTCTGCCTTTATGCTAAGGCCTAAGGCCATCTCTTATTTCTCACTTAAGTTTTCAGGTCTAATTGCGATTGCCTTAAAGGTTTTAATTGTGCACAAATCACGCGTGCAGTACTGGTCTCTTGAGAACATAGACAAACAGATATCATGATCACCATTTAAAAAGTCTGTCGTGGAATTCTTTGAGCACAACGTCCATTTCAGTTCTACAGAATACAAATAAAATGTCAAAATGCTAAGTCCAGTTCTATGTATTCGTCAACTCCTAACTGCAAAGTTCCAGATTCTTATGTTCTTTTGCTGGATTTTTTTTTTTTGAGGGTAAAATTTGCTGGATTAATTCACATGATATTCAGCGAGTACTTAAACCACTGTAAGCATATCTTGTAGGTCTTAGGTAATTCCCACACCATGAACAGAACAACGAGGTTTAGACCACTCATATTCTCGTCAAACCACATGCAACTGAATCAACTCTAAAACAGTAGTACAAAGAATTTGTACCTGACAATTCAGTGCCAAGGTAAAAGAAATCTTGGAGCAGCTTGGCCTGATCTCTGGAGCCCACCTCACATCTGGGTCCTCATTCCTGTCATCCTCCACCTCACCACAGGGGGGCAACTTCCAGTGAAATTGCAGGATCTGCATCTTTCTATCCTCTAATTTTTTAACATCTACTTTATTCCACTTCAAGAAACTGAAGCAAGCATCCAAGGTTGCTCAGGGCCACTTCTTTTGGGCTTATGCTTATAGAGAAGCCGGCTTATGGATTTCGGTGGGGAGAAACTCCGGTGAGGAGAAGCTCTAAGAAACTATTTTGGACCCTTCTTTTCGGCTTATGAAAATTGAGCTACTCCTTGTGTTGTGTTGTGTAAAGACTGGAAAGCCCCTAAAATTCAATTGTGCCTTTGTCAGTACATAATATTGTATTGTTGCTTGTTTTACACATATATAAGAAAGAAAATGTGAATCAGGGTATCCTTGTGATGCTCACAGAACAAAATTGATGTTGATGGAGCAGTACGTACATCTCAGAACGGTTGTAGAGGCGGAGCTCGATGTCATCAGTCAAACGGCAAGCACAGACGATGGCTCAATCTCCTGGATGTTGAGATCGGACGGGCGGGCGGAGATTGGGGCCTCCTGGTGTCCCTTTTTCTTTGGCTGAAACGTTACCGGACTGGTGGAGTGGCATGCTGCCGTAAATAGAACTGCTCTAGAGGGGTGCGTTCACATACCGATTCGGTTTCAGACGCAGAAGCTCGGGAAACTCCTCTCTTCCAGTTTCTGAAATTGCACTATACGTGGGCTTCTCGGTGGAAATAAGCCTGAGTTAAGCAGGAGACTTCTTTTGGGCTTCACCCATTTGGTACCTAGAAGCAGCTCTAGAAGCCCAAAAGAAGTGCCCCTCAGAATACCATTCAATAATATTTCGACGACTACCTACAGATACAATGAAGATAAGTTGGCCCAAAACGTAGCTAACAGTATTGCACTTATCATAGCAATAAGTAAAATGCAAGAACTTATGCGTCGACTAGCCTACCACATTGTCCAGTGCAGGCAAGGGTCTTTGTTGATGCAAATATCAATCTAGCGGGCACTTCCCCTCTGCAAGCAGAAGCATAGTCTTGAGCGAGGTGCGGTGCAGCTTCCTTGTGAGGGCGTATGAACGTCTCCACAAATACCTTGTCGCTGACCGCAACAATTGAATTGTGGCTCCAGTTGCGATGTAGCAATCCATTTTCCTTGAGAAACTTTACAACGTAGTGCCTGGGTTTGGTCCGGCCTTCCAGGCTGTAAAGGAGCATTGCTGGAATACGAGCAACGTATGCTGGCTCCAACCCCACCTCGGAGAGGAGGAAATCTGACTTCAGCCGCAGTGATTCCTTTGAGCTTATGAGCACCATTGGAGCCTTACATACAGCAACGCTCACCTCAACATCCGACCACCCGAACGTGTTCTTCAAGTATTCCACTTTGGCGGCGAGCTTCTCCTCCCTGAGAAATCCGACGGCCTGGAGCGCGTGCCTGAACATCCCAGAGCCACGGGGCACACCTAGACCTTGGGCGCATGCCACCATCGTCCGGACACGCTTCGGGTTGGTTGTGAGTATCCTGCTCAGACGAACGCAGATCTTGGTAATATCAGAATCACTTAGCCCACACTCCCGCAGGAGCGCGACGTTGGGCTTGACCACCCTATCCATGCTGCGTCTGAGAAGGTAGGGGCTGTTCTTGAGAGCCCGGAAGAGGTTCTCAGGGGAGCCGAAGAGGGGCAGGTAGTGCTGTACCTTGGGGACGATGGATCTAGAGCGGAAGCGGTCGCGGGCGAGCGACAGGAGGCGTGCGATGTCTGGAAGCGACAGCCCCAGGCCGGTGAGCTCCGCGACGACGGGGGAAACGGTCTTCTCCACGCCGGCGCAGAGTAGGAGTGGATCCTTGACGACGGCGGCAGCGATGTCGGCACTGGAAAGGCCGAGGCCGGCGAGGAAGGCGCGAACGGCGTCGGGCTTGGAGGGGCACTTGAGGTGGGAGAGCTTCGCGGAGGCCTTGAGGGCCTGGGTTTGGGTGAGGCCGCATGTGTCGACGAGGTAGTCCCCGACGGCGAAGCTAGGGTTTGGGGAAATGCGGGGCGCGGCGGCGGCGGAGAGGAGTCGGTGCAGAGAGGAGATGTTGGGGAAGGCAAAGGAGGAAGAGGAGAGTGTTGGAATTGATCTCATAGGCTAACAAACCGTGAGAAAATTAGGGGAGACAAAGTCTCATCCCCTCACGTGCATGCCCTGATCGGGGGCATCCAATGCAATTTTTGGTTTCGGTCCCTGTCCCCTAGCCCTGACATATAAAGAGGAGGTCATGCCCTTTTGGGTGTGAGAGATTTTTCGGTACAGGTCAAGGACCTTGAAAACTCCTAACAACCCGATCCTAAAATGAGGGCTAAGGGGATCAGAAGACCGTCTCCACCACCGGCCACCGGGAGGGCTGTGCCTGCGGCGTCCAGGACATCTCCACCTCACCAAGCTGCGCCCCATGATCATCTTCTCCGAGCTTTTCAGCAAGCCTGCAACGAACAGGCAGAGAGGGTTATCGCTGGCCATCTCAGGTACACAAAGTCTAATGTCTAATCTGAAGTTGGTGTTCTAAATAGAGATTAGATCCTTATGTTAATTAGCTAAAGGCTAATAAATTCTAACAATGGTATCAGAGCTAGTTTAATCTCTGTTAGAACCCTAATCAGGTCCTTCTTATGTCAATTGCTTTTGTCGTTGGCCTTTTTCCCTGTTGATGATCTGGTTTTACATCTAATTGCCATGGATCAGTAGTAATGAACATGATTATTAAACTGTTCCCATGATAGTGTTCACATGCTCCCGGTTATGGACTGTTAAAGTCCTGTTGATGATGTTTTAGCACTGTTCCGGTACATAACCAATTAGAAGGAGGTGATTATGTGTCTGCAATGAAGGAAAATCATCAATTTATCAAGAACCCTAACCCTGGTTTTTCCCCAATTCGGACGTTTCACTATATCCGAATAAAGAAACTGAGCAAAAAAAAAAGATAGAGAGATTGGGAACTCACGAAGGATGCTGCAACGCCGTCTTTCTCCTGTCGCAGAAGACGCGTGAAAAGCCGCCGCCGTGCTCATGGACGGACGCCTGGACCTTTGAGTCCAGCTCGTCGTCATCACCACCAAATGAACTAGCACGGCCCGGAACTCCCTGGAAATATCCGCGACGCCGTCCGCTCCCGTCGGAGGGGACGTACGGAAGGACGCGCTCGATGCGCGGAAAGAAGAAAGACGACGCCGGGCCTCCCCGCCTCGCCGTCGCTGCTGGCTTGCCGGCACGCACCACCGCCTCACGCATGTCCGCACGACACGGCAACCGCCGTTCGACGGGGGAGCGCGCGGCCTCAGGCCAAGGCACGCCCCGCCGGCGAACGCGGGCTACCGAGACGGCATGGGGACGCGGGTTCTCTCGCTGCGGTTGATGGGCGCGCCTCCGGCCGCCGCATCTCCATGACCTCCAAGAGCTCAGTGTCGCGCGCGCCGTCGCCTCACTGGTCTGCTGCGGGGAAAGCGGAGAGAGGAGGGGAAAATGGGGATTAGGGTTTGACCCTGATGATTTTGTTCTGGCCAGGAAGGGTCCAGACCGTCGATCAGATCGAACGGCACAGGATCGAGCGGAGATGTTAACGGGCCAGTAAGCCTGACGGGCCACATCTAACAATGGCGCTAGGCTCAGTCTAAGTTGGCCCTTTTTTTTTCCTTGTTGTTTTTAAACGCCCGCCTGTGCAGAATGTTGTTATGGGCTGCTACAGTAGTCTTTTTGGGCCAAAAATGAATGTCTCGTTTTCTGATTTCCAGTGCATTTTTCTGTGCTATTCAAAGGTTTTATGATGACATCAAATGTTTTGTTTAAAATCAGAGAATGCAAGAAGTTATCAGAGGATAAATAATCAGTTTTTATTAGGAATAAATTAGAGATCTTGTTTCCCAAACTTTTAATGTGGTTTTTAATGATGATGCCATTTTCGTGACATGTTATAATGAACTCCTATTAATATCCTTTGAAGTTGAAGTATAAGTGTTATTAAAAGGATATTAATATTGAGAACAGCCATGTGTAGCTCTCCTAAGTTTTTGTCAATGTCAATTTTTTTTATGAGTTATTAATATATGTCATGATTATGGAGTTTATTAATGTTGTGATCATCACTAACGGGCTGAGGCCACCTTAAGAAAACTGATAATGTCCACATGGTTCAGTTTTCCGCACTGCACTATGTGTCCTAATAACGTTGAGCCATTATGTTGGTGTATGTGCATTTTATATCTTTTGACATGCACTGAAGTAATGAAGGCTCATAATGATGATAATTCTCTCAAGAAGTTTTTTTTCTCTTTGTTTAGAGAATTCTCATGTGATACTTTATATCGTGAAAGAAGGTTTTCAATCAATAGGTTGCATTGTAGCTTATTTGATTATTATTGTTTACTAATTATTTGGTGAACCATGATGTAATTTAATGTCCAGATTTCATTTGGAGAATACTTATGGTTAATGTTAAAGTTTTTTCGCTGTGAATGTCACTATGATGGTTACTCAGGGAAATGTCATTTTTTACTGTTAATGTTCAGAATGAATGGTATTTTGTACCATTTTTTTCAAGGTTTTAATATCAAACTTCGACACATTTTCTTGATGTTGTTGAAATTATGGTGTCAAAGTTTGAGGACAAAATGATCGGGGATGGACTATGAATCCATGTGTCTAATAACATAGTGGATTACATTATGTTAATGTTGGGTATTAACTTAACAAATGTTTTTCACCGGTCAATATGTGATTCTAAAATTTCTCTAGTCAAAATGGAACCAACGAGAAGTTTTGGTTAGAGATTTATTTATGAGAAAATGTTATCATGGTATATGGCAATATTCTGACCAACGTTGATTATTGTCATGTGTCAGTTTTAAATAATTAAGTTCTTTCATCCGTTTTCAGCCCAACGGCGATACGGAGTAGAACAACAAATGAACTTGTTTTGGTACAAGTTTTCCTAATGTGTAATGTTTTATAATGATGTGCATAAAGATGATACCCATTTTCGGTAATGGACAAGGATTTTTCTATGAGGACAATGACGAATAAAGCATCTGTAAGACAACTTGTTTCTTTATATGAACATTTTGTTCTTTGGAATGCAATCATTTTATGTAAGTCTCGCCGCATGGTGAGAATTTTTGTGTCCATGGTGCATGTATCTTTTGTAATGATTATGTGTGCTATGACACAATTATGATGTAAGAGATGTGAGAAATGAGACCTCTTCGAAATTGTGGTAAGTTTACCACATTTCGAAGGGGGAAAGGGAATGTCTCATTTAATATGGGTCATCGTACTCATTTTTCTTACGCCAGAATGATACTGTATTAATTCTCCGAGTATGATGGAACCAACGAGAAGTCCTATTTGGAGAGTGAATGAATGAAAAATCACACTAATGTTTTAACTCCTTTTCATGTTAATGTCATATTACTCCCTTATGAACACTATGAAACACACGTGAATGATAAAGTGGCAAGTTTTCCATTCTAATGTTGTTTATGGTGTAGCATGTGGCTTATGGTTATATTTCTGACCAACGTCGTTTATGATCATTTGTCTTGCTCCAATAAAGTGGCAAGTTTTGTCAGCACCATGTGGCTCATGATTGTAATTCTGACCAACATCGTTTATAATCATGTGCCACATTAATTTCATCAAGTTTTTTCCACCTTCTGCCCAACGGTGTTGTGGTTTAAAACTGAAATGAAGCATTATCAAGTTTTGGAGCCATGTTCTCAAAAATAAAGTGATCACATGGACCTTGAGCTTATGAACGTGAATCTTAAGGAGAATTCCATTATATCTTTGTTCATACGCATCAGTTATGTTCAGAGTTATGCAGTCCCTAATGCAACACTTGGTGTTGAGCCTTAACAAAATTTCCTGTGATAAATAATGTGTGTGAACATTTTATCTTGGTGACATTTGCCATGTATGATGAAGATTATGAGCTTTACTGATGTATGAAACTTAATAGAGTTTCCTAAATGAGTTATATGGTTCTACAAAACTAAATGTGACTCTAAGAAAATCTTATTACAATAGTACCTCAAGATGAGGGGGAGTAAGCTTCACTATTTTATATAGATTGAATCTTCCTGGCTATCCAAGAGATTTCAGTCTTCTCTATTATGATATGAAGGGTCTTGGTAATGCCTCATACCTTGATTGTATTGAGGTATGCCAACATATAAGTCCAATCCAAAAGGAGTATAAGTTCTATTATGATGACATACACGTTGATGGAGTACGAACGAAAAATATTATGCGCTAGTACTTTATCTCACCTGCTACTAAAGTTAAGGGCGATAAAGGTGCACATTTATATGTCCAAGGAACCATTTAAACTGATCAGATAATGTCGATTCCTTATGTTTTAGTTGTCATAAGCAACATGTGCATTCAAGAATGAACACGTCCTATTTATGATCAGGATAATTGGCAAATGTACAATAAGTCCAGCAATACACCGCTGGAAAAGCCGCCAAAAGATCTTGCAGTACATGTAAGACAATAAAGTTTGCATGCTTATTAATATGATGTTTGGTAACCTAGAAGTTGTGGGTTATTTAGACATTATTTTTGCGAGGTGTGTGGATATTAAAGTTTCCACGTCATGTTAAATCCTCACCTTCGCATGTGGAGCTGTATCGTGGAAAAGCTCCAAATTTAGTATTGATGGCATCAGTAATGATGCAAACTATTAAGTGGCATGTTAAGAGGCTATTGGGCAGGTTGTATGTCAAAGAAATTGTATTCCCGAATTTGAGGTGGTAGACAACATTTCTAAACCGCCTTCTGCATTATGAACACGCAGTTTTCTATGCGAGTAACAACAAGTCAAATGGTGTTGCCAAAACCATATTGACAATAATGTTTCATGTTGTGAAAGATAGAATCCAGGATCAAGCCATTGATGTTAAACATATAGATATGATTTGTATGGATCCGTTTTGTCAAAGGCCTATCACCCATTTTACGATTATATTGCCGGCATGGGTTGATGAGGAGCTTTTTGATCCTGGAGGACCGCTAAATAAACCAACTCCCGTAAAGTAGTATGTTTTCCATTTTGATATAGAATGATGTACTATAGGTAAAGAGGTTCTATGACATTTCATTGGTCATCGTAACACTTTATTTTGGTATGTCATTTCTATTGAGAATGGTCTTATGATGTTTGTTAACCTTACGATCAAGGGGGAGAATGTTGGAATTGATCTCATAGGCTAACAAACCGTGAGAAAATTAGGGGAGACAAAGTCTCATCCCCTCACGTGCATGCCCTGATCGGGGGCATCCAATGCAATTTTTGGTTTCGGTCCCTGTCCCCTAGCCCTGACATATAAAGAGGAGGTCATGCCCTTTTGGGTGTGAGAGATTTTTCGGTACAGGTCAAGGACCTTGAAAACTCCTAACAACCCGATCCTAAAATGAGGGCTAAGGGGATCGGAAGACCGTCTCCACCACCGGCCACCGGGAGGGCTGTGCCTGCGGCGTCCGGGACATCTCCACCTCACCAAGCTGCGCCCCATGATCATCTTCTCCGAGCTTTTCAGCAAGCCCGCAACGAACAGGAGAGAGGGTTATCGCTGGCCATCTCAGGTACACAAAGTCTAATGTCTAATCTGAAGTTGGTGTTCTAAATAGAGATTAGATCCTTATGTTAATTAGCTAAAGGCTAATAAATTCTAACAGAGAGGACCTGGATGAGGACGGAGCTACGGAGGCGGAGCATGGCTTGCGGAGGAGACGGCGCCGGCGGCGACGGTCGTTTACTGACGCCTGCAAATTGTATCGAATCTGCTGAGTTTGCGATTCCTTGCCCGCTATCATCGCATCTCAAACGGCCCGAGCTAAACAAACATTTGCCATTGCATGCATGGTGTGCTTCTGCGAAACACATTACAATCAAAGACGCTCATACGTACACACTCACCCTATAAAGGTACACACGCACATCCTACCCCTAGCTAGGTTTCCTTATTTTCAATTTTCAACCATGTTTCAAACTATGTAGTAGTTTAGTTTGTGTAATGTTTCTAGCTATAGTTAAATGAAAAAGAGTTAAATACATCATTAGTACATAAACTTGTCACGTCGGACCGGATTATTCACTGTACATCGGAAATACGCTGTGGCGGTAATTGGATACGCAGAAAATGTTTTCTACGGTCACTCCTGAATGTAGAGCGCGTGTACGAGCTGAGCTGACGTTGATAGGGGCCCAGTTGACAGAAGGTTTGTGTCTGTCCTCTAGCACTCCGCGGGAATATTGCAGAAAACACCCTGCAATTCGAAACGCCGCGCATAGATCAGCCCCTCCACCTCCTCCACTTCAGCCCCGCGCCACCTCCGCCTAGTTTGTCGTCGATCACGTCCGCCATCAACGCGCTGGTGTAGAGACAGAGAGATAGAGAGGAGGCGGTGTTCTCGTCGTGGCGACGGAGGCGGCGGTATTGTCGTCGCGAGGGAGGCGGCGCAGCTCCGGCGATGACGCCGCGCCGGCGGTCAGATGGTGCTCCACCGCCCGTATACGGTACCGCCCTTGTCAATCTACTGTCTATTCGAGTAATTTTGCATTCATTATGTATTAGGGTTGCGGATTTGGTGTTTGATTTTGGGGTTCATGCGGTGGTTGCACAGAACAGAGGATTCGAAAAGCACTTCTTTTTTTCTGATTATGGAGTTCATGCGGTTGTTTAGGGGGTTAGTGTAGGGTTTATAAGATCCAAAGGTTCATGCTTTTATTTGGATGATTATGACAGGTCCTCGAAGCAGTTATTTTTCTGTTGAAGTTAATCATGGCGGGTACTTTCTTGGTGAAGGCAAGAATAGAAGTTATGTCAGTGGTGTGTCTCAATGGATTGACCATGTGGATAGTGTGACCTGGTCAGCACTAATGCTTGAGAATTTGATTGAAGAAATGGGGTATGAGATGTCAGGGAGGATAACAGTGCATTTTTGTGATCCCTTTCTCTCTGTTAGCACTGATGGACTGAGAAAAATTAGGGGTGATGAGGATTGTCAGGCCATGCTCTCTTTCTTGGGCATGGGGCAACATTTCTTCAGTCTTTACCTTGATCATGATGACAGTCTTCTGGCTAGGAATTGGGATGATGTGGTCCATTTTCCAGTGATTGAGTTGCCACCTGTTATCAGCCCTGCAAAACCAACAGGAAACAGAGATGGAGATGAACTTGTAGGCATCGAAAATTCAGACCTTCAGCCTGTGCCATTGCAAGTGATATCTCCACTGCATGATAGTAATGTTGCTGCCAGAAAAATGTGCTTTTTTTTCTGCGAAACACATTACAATCAAAGACCCTCATACGCGTACACACTCACCCTATAAACATACAGACGCTCATCCTACCCCTATGAGTACCTCCAAAAGACTATGTTGAAGAACTGATCCGGCGGGTCTTAAGATTGACGAAATCACCACAGGCGCCTCGCTGTCGACGGGAACGTCGCCTCCCACTAAAGAATATTCCGCCTTTATGAGACACCAAAGTGTCAAATCTGGAATTTGAACTCCCGCGGGCTGGGGGCACCACTGTCCTCCTAATCATCCAACCACAGGTTGGTTCTCTCTGGTAGAAAAATGTGTTGCATCCAGGTCCAGCCACTAGACGCAAACACAGTTCAAATATACGCCTCGGATGCCTCTGGGTGGACGATACGGGGTCGCGTGGCGTGACAGCTCGCTTCTCTCACAGCTGGCAGCGACCTAGGTCGATGCGTCTTCTCGTGCGCGTCAGTACTAACGATGAGGCATCGCTTCGGCGGTCCGCACCACGTTAAAGCGATGCATCGCCTGCCGAGTGGCCGCTACCCACCTCTGGCAACATCAAGCAAATATGATTAATTTAGCTAGTTCTTAGTTTTTTGTGTTTTTTTTTTTGTGTTGTTGGATCATGCCCACCAGTGGCGAAGCCAGTATGTTTGAAGTAGGCATATTGCACCATAACATTTGGCTTAGCTAATAAGATTTTTTTTTTTAAGCCCAGCCTATGTTTTTTCTTCCCCATCCTAGTGAAATGGGCTTGAACGAATGCTACCCTTACTCGAGAATCAATACCGTGCAATGAGTTGCACAGTACAAGTTGGGTACCACTACTTGAAGAGAAACCTTTCGTGAAGGTCAGTCCGGTCCGGAGAAGCCATCCCGTGTGTGACACATGGGGCGCGTTTGATTGCCTGGGCTAAATTCCTGCATGGCTGCGCCAACGAGATGGCAGCCCTTGTGCGTCGCGAACGGTCCATGGGCCAGTTTTGGAGGGTCGTTTGGTAGCCTGTGCGGCCTTTTGCGCGCTGGAGAAGGAACCCATGCCCCATCGTTTGGTTGCCCGTTTTCGGCCCATCTTGCACGCAGGAAAATATGAATCGGTTGTTTGGTTGCTCAAATCACAGTTCCATATCCTTACCACAATTCAAATAAGGTGAGATTACCATGCCATGGCATATTACATACGATCATAGACGACTCAGAAGAACACGATCCTCGCGATCACCACGATGATGAAGGTGATGATGTAATCTTTAACCCGGTTGGGACGTACCTCCGGCGGTGCTCCTTGTAGACCATGTACTTCCTCCGGCGGCAGCTATGCTAATGGCACTGCATCATCGATGGCCTGATCTTCCAGGAGCTCCTCTTCCAGGAAGGTGAGGTACTCTTGTTGTGTGTAATATCTCAGGTTTAGAGGCTACAAAATGAGAGAACACCAAAGTGTGCATTGCATTCATGCATAGAAAATCCGGGGAATGTTCGCGCTTTCAAATAAAACTTACCACAGTAACTGAAGTTTCACTTGACTTGCTGGAATTCAAGTAGATCATCAAGTCAAGCGCTATAAACTTCACTGTGTCTTTACTAAAACCTTGTTTTGGGTAGAGATAATTTGATCTATGGGTTAGCTCAAATGGGATTAGCTTTACTATCACAACACCTTAAGTGAGGACTAAATACCAGATGATCATAACATGGTATTCCTTACCAAACACATTCTTTAAGAATCAAACCCCAACTTATTAACACTTAAAAGTTAGCAACTACCTTTGTGTGTAATTTAATTCACTTCTAACCAAATAAGGTAAATCAAAAGGTCTAAAGTGCATAAAAGCCACACATTCTTATTTAAATAATAACTTATTAAATATATGGAATATCACAAAACTAAATTCGTTTACATTACGAATTATAGTTCAAGCTATTTGAATAAAATTAATTGTGAGTATTTTGAAACTCATATGATCATGTCTTGGTGAAATCAAACACCAACCATCCAAAATTGAGGAATAACCTTCAACCTTGACCTTTTGACCAATATTATAATATAAACCCAATCAAATATGATATATAGTGTCTCATCCACAATAATAAAACTTCCACAAGATATTTAGTAACAAATGCCACTTGGCTATCCAAAGATAAATCATATGAGAGGATAATGATCATGCCACATAGGATGAAAATATCTACATGACTTGCATCCCAAGCTTTGCCACCTCATGCTCAAAGGATTGCTATGGATGAGAGCATGACAATCAAGCACCTTACTCATCCAACCAAAACAAGAGTCACCCACCTATGCGTCATGATACTAGAGTTTGCCCAAGCCTATAAAAGGAGCCACACCCTTCATACATTTGATCATCTTGTAGCAAGATACAAGGAAACAAACACATAGATCCACTCCATACATTAGCTAGGATCAAGATGAAGAAGCTAGGAGGTGGAGACATACCACAAGATGCAGGTTTATCAGATTTCCTGAAGAACAAATTACAGAAGATTGCAAGGTAGAATTCCTAGGCAGACCATATATTTAAAAAATTATATTATCATATTTGGAGCAGAGCCCTAGGATGTGTCAAAGTATTGAGAAGTTAGAGAGGTGATAATATTAACCATAGCCATTTCCATGCAAGAATACTAGAGAAGTACTAATCCTAGTTGTTCAAGTCAACATTTGATCTTGGAGGTGAGAACCCTATTCCAATAGCAATACCTTAGGAGACTAATTCCATAATCATCACAACTTGGTATTGATCATAAACCCAAAGAATCTAGGATGAGTGTGATGAGAGGAATAATAAATAGAGATTAGTGAGCAGTAAGTTGATCATATCTAATGCATGACCATGCCTTGTAGCAGTGGCGGAGCTTAAAATAAAATCCTGGACGGGCCAAACTAAATCAAAGTACAAAAAATTGCAACTGTGCCCTGCGCCGGGAGAGAAATGCAGCAGCTGCAGGTGTGTAATGCAGCGCATAGGGAGTAGGGAGAACTGGAAGAGCTGCCAAGCTTTGGCCTTGCAATTGCGGAAAAAGAAATCGGAGAATAGAGAGGACTAGAGGAGATGAAATGATGTGAATTGAGCCGCCGGGTCGCCGGTGCTAATTATCTGGCCGCCTTGTCGCCAGCTTCTTGTGTGTGTTTGCTGGGACTTGGGAATTTGGGGATGGGGCATAGGCAGCGGGCGCCCTCGCCGTCCGCTACTACTCGCTGCTGGACGGTCGCCCCTCGCCGGCAGTCCGGCTGCTACCTCCGCCACTCAGCTTAGCTAGCGCCATGGATGCGGCCGTGACGAACAGGAACAAGGAAGCAACGAGTCAATGATTGAATGGGAACCAAATTAATGATCTGTTCTCGTGTATGCTAGGGCCTAGTTTAGAGCGCGCCACACAGAGACCTAGGTATAAATTTCTTTTTCTCACCGGGGAAGGGCGGGCCATGGCTCGGTTTTTCCCTTGAGAAGCTCCGCCAGTGCCTTGTAGATTCAGATGATAAGATAAATTTATGCTTAAACCCTAACTTGTGTATCACAAGTAAACCCTAAGACCATACCCTAAACTCAAGCACTAGTACATAATTAGTTGAACAATCAATAGCTAGGATTTTAAAATAAACCTAACTAAATTTTCATGCCCTTAGAAATAATGGGACACATAAAATCATAACCCTAACACCATCTTCATTAATACCCTATTTTAAATTCTAGCCATATTTAAAATATATATGAACAATCAATATTGTTAAGCACATTAGACAAATCTAATAATATGTTCATCTTGTAAATATTATAAATTTCAAATCACTTAAATAGATTTGGTTCTCAAATAAAAAGAATTGAGATAAACACCTAAATCCATACCTATTTTAATTATACCTCACAAGAACACCAAGTTAACCAAATATTAAATATTTTTTTGAATAAATAATCATGCAGTAAGCATTACTATCAAGTTCTATTAAGATTCAAATATTTAAGAACCTGCAAGAATAAACAGAATTCAAATTTGAATTCAAATAGCAAATTCAAATCAGTAAATAAAAACATAAAATATAAAAAGGAGAGGAACCTTACCTGTCGGGCCACCATAGCCGTCGTAGCCCACGAAGCCATCCAGCAGCAGCCCACGTCGAAGCCAGCCCAATTGGAAATGGTCCATACCGTTTCGTGATTAAACGGAGGCCAGCGTCTTCGTCTTCGTCTCCGGAGATGACAGCGTAGAGGAGAAACCTGGCCACGTCCTCGTCGTGGATAACCTCGGTCCGGACGTCGCCAAACCCTCTAGAACTGCGTCCAATCCTCCTCACGTCCGTCTGATCCTAAAAGCGTCTCGATTCGTGCATGTTTTCTGTGTCCAAACCGCCGCAGTATCTCTGCCGTTGTTGGCGGTGGGATGACGAATTATCCACCGTCCAGCTCTATAAATGTGTCTGGAGCATCCCCTGGAAACCCTAGACCTTCGCCGCCCATTCATTTCTTCTCTATCCCTCTCTAGCTCTCGCTATCTTCCACAACACCTCGTCGGGGTTGAGTAAGAACTCGACGGAGGAGGTCACCCCAAGCTCGATTAGGTAGTCCAGGAGAAGCGCATGGACTCAAGGATCATTGAGGTGGAGCCAATCGTTCAAGGGGAGCTCAGAATCGAGCTAATTTTAAACGTCCCTTTCGGTGTACGGCGGAGGTATCGGCGAGGTGGAGCTGGTTGCCGTGCACCGTCTTCACTGGCGTCGAGGGTGAGCATGCGCATCTAAGCCCCCTAGCACATCCCCGCGTGCTCTGTAGCTCGAGATTGATCATTCGCCGGAGTGCACCGCCGCAGCACATGGTTTCCGGTGATGCTCCGGTGAGTCTTTCGGTAATCCTCCACCACCGTCGTGCTCAGTAGGTCAAGGGGAATCGATTAGTGTAAGCCACGCATCCGGGGAGGTCCTAACTCGGCGACGCCATCGTCTACTGGTCGTCGGCGTCAAGCCGTCGTCTCAGCCGACATGGCGTGTGGGGCCATTGGTCGTCATTGACTGGTCTTTGCCGCGTGGCAATTGACCCAGTAAATGGACCCACATGTCAGTAGCAGTGGCTAGATCCAGACCCGTATGTTTAGTATTTTTGATTTAATTTAAAAACCAGAAAATAACTGTAACTTTGCAGAAATAAACGAAATTCATTTTAGCTCAGAAATATATGAAATAATATATCAAAATGATCACAAAAATAAACTCTATTCAACAAAAATATAAAATAAAAATGTGTGTCAAAATAAAAATTTAATTATTTTTAACCATTATTGTTTATGCCTTTTCTTTTATCCTTAATTCAAATAAAACTTATTAATTAGTTTAGTTTCAAAAATAAATCATAACCAACCAGTAAGTAAATAAAATATTAAGATTAGTTTTCTTTATCATATTTTCATCAATTAAAATATTAGTGGTATTTCATAAACCCTAATTTGCAATTTATCATTTACTATTTATTTTAGTTAATAATAAAGCAAGAAAATGTTAAAAGCTAATATTATTTTGTTAGTTCAAAAGTTGTTTACTCAAACTTTTTTTAGCAAGTTATTATTCTAAAACCTAATCATAACTATAAAACTCTAATTCCTAAATTAAACCCTAAGTAGTATTTATTTTAATTATTAAATCACTTAAAATTAATAAAATGCTAATACCATCATTAAATTTATTTCAAAGTAATTAGTGACCACATCTATGATCAATTATTAGTTCAAGAGTTATATCATAATTTAGAAATCCTAATACTACTATAAGTAAGAACCTTAGTCTCATTATTTTACGTGATCATCCCACATTATTGGAGATATGAATGAAGTAGGCAAATAGATTATGCACACAATATTGAGCGCCACCATCTCGGAGCGCGGTCGCTGGAAGTCGATGACATTGTGCAGGCAGTGGAGTGAGGACTGGGCGCTGCTGGATCAGAGAAGCGGGGTTGACTGCTACGAGGTCGTTGTTGTCGTGACCGCCTGCGGAGCTGGAGGAGGACGAGGAGTGCAATAGGTCCAAGGTTTAGATCGATCAGAATTGATTAGCACGGGTGCCGATTTCAGGGATTAAGAGTTCAGGGTTTAATCTCAACATGCTTTACGAATCCCAGGTTTAATATAGACTTTACTCAACATGGGCTGGGCATCTTTCTTGACATGGGCTGGGCTTCTGAAGTTAAACCGCTCGTTGCAGTCCACCACTCATCATCATTGCCCTGCAATTACACAAAAAAACTGCTCGGATGAACTGAGCCGCCACTGCCGCCTCCATGTTTTAAAGAGTTGTCGTGTTGCCGTCGACAATCAGCGCCCGCCTGCTTGCGGCTCCATCTCTTTTTTTTTTTTGAGAAACACAGTACAAACGCAGACGCTCACATACACGCGTATACACTCACCCCTATGAACGCACACACGCACACCCTACCCCTATGAGCACCTACGGAAAACTGAGCCGGCGAATTGGATCTTGAAATTAACGAAGTCACCACAGGCGCCTCGCTGTCGACGGGAACGTCGCCTCCCACTGAATGAATATTCCGCCTTTATGAGACACACAGATATCAAACCTGGGGTTTGAATCTGGTGGGCTGAGGATACAACCATCCTCCTAACCACCCAACCTCAGGTTGGTTCTCTTGCGGCTCCATCTCTGGCAGCAGCAGATTTTCCTTGCCCCTTTTGCGCCACGGCTCAAATCTGCTGGACGCTTTGCCTCCCGATCGACGATTTGGTTATATTTTTGTTGAATTCTACCTTCCCTTCAAGCCTACCCGGAACCAATTGGATTTCAACGGGATATCGTGTACTGGCCGCTCAAGCAACGGAAGAAGCTATCACCATGTTTATGGCCTACAGACGCTGGACAACACCACCTACTTCCACTGGTACACAAACTTTCATCTCTTACTCTTAAATTATTGCTTACACTGAAGCAGCACATGCATCTTCTGTTTTTCTTACTCTTCTTAGTCGCATGTATTTGTACCTTCGAATTTTCACTAAATTTTGTTTGTTACATGTTCCCTTCGAATCTACCCTGAAATTTATTTGTTACATGGAATTAGCTCCACTGGAATCTTCCTTTGTGTGTGTGTGTATGCGGTTTACAAACATGGATAACCCTGAAAGTTCTGAAAATCCTATGAGCAATCATCGTAGGCATAAGGCATTCAGTCTCACGCAGCCGTGGACGCCCATACCATCGATCACAACCTTTCATCGCCCAGGAACCAAACCATTCTGCTTCTTAAATATGTTCCTTTAAATCTTCAATTGCCTATGTTCCAGTGCACCTTTCATTAAATTGATGTTAGAGATGTTGCTGTAATAAAGTGTTATGCCTAATATTGCAGATGCAGTGTAATTCTTATCAATAGATGAGGTGGCAACAAAGATCATACCTGTGTGTATTTCCCTTCTCAAAAAAGATAAGTCCTATCTTGGGTATATTGTATGGCAATTTTTGTTTTTCTCCATAATATTTTACACTGTAGTGAATATTTAATATTCTACCTATGGTATCATTTTTCGTATTTGTTTCATGTATTAGCAGATTGCCGATGACGATGGATAGATGGATGATCTACTGCTCTTCTCCTTATCCACACCATAAATCAGATTCAAGAACATGTGTAGCTCTGAATTAACTTATTTGTCGCGTGAGAGTTACATCTTCAACCAATAATAATATGTGTATAGTCCAAGTGCTCAATGTGGTTTCAGAACTGCAGCTTGGATTACATATTTCCATGGTTATGTACTTATGTAGTCACCGATAAATTTCTTTTTAACAGTTTATTGTCCAGTTCACTTTGATTCTCCTACTATGACTATTCTGGATGGTAAATTTGAATGTCCATTTTATGTCAGAGGTATGTTGCGCATTAGTCATTCTTTATATTGCTGGTGCTTATCATGTGAGAAAAAAATACTTAAGCTTCATAAAAAGTATCCTGATTGAAACACTTACCTAAACTACAATGATTATTGCTAAAAGTCAGAGACCCTTCTCTCCACCATTTCTCCCAAGTCCCAATGCACCTTAATTTGAGGAAGAGGCTAACAGACGGCATGTCCAAATTCCCCTTTCCTTATTAATTTTTTTCTCTTTTGTTGAACCCCTGGTTTCCCTGTAAGCACATACACTATATTGCACTCATATGTCTCTAATCGTGAGCTTGCTGGTTTGATCTCCTTGAATCATGTGAATCCTAAAAGCGTGCATTTGTGAAGACCGGGGCTTCTTTTATTCAAACTCATTGTCGTATATCTGAAAATGATTGAATAGAATTTTGAAAAAAAGTAAATCTGTGTCAGATTTGTCATAATATATATGTTCTGTTCCTGTGCTATTTCAAACTCTCAAATTCATAATATATATGGTAATTTGTTGCAGTTTTTTGCAAGGTATTTAGCAACATAACATACTTAGCTAGACTGATATCCTTCATTTATCAAATGCACAGTCACTTCTACTTCTTCTCCAAAGAAATATCAACACAATCCCGCAGCACCGCGCTGGGTATCATCTAGTTTCTACAATGTTTGTACTAATGTGTTCCACTTCAGTACTAGGCAGTGTACAGATCGTAGAAACATTCCCCCAAATTGTCATGCAATAATTCTGATTGATGGCATCTTGTAGTTTGCCTATTCTCTGTGATCGCTGCGAGCAAAGATCATGTACAAAGGCGTATGCGTTTGGTATCCTGAAACCTACCACCCCCAAATGATCCTTAAGAAACTGTATTGCTCTCTCACCATTCAACAATCTGGCTATTTTCAAGAAGCGAAAACTCAGAACCAGCATGATCAAATAGCACGATGTACTAGCTATTGCACATTATTTGCACCTGTAACGCCAACCTTCTATCTTTTTAGCGCCTTGCATCTGCAGGGTTCCAAATAGACCATTTTATAGCCAGTCTTTCCTCTGTATGGGCAAGGTAACGTATGGTCGATCTTAACTGTGATGAAGTATAAAGATATAAAGTTCTCATGTACTTTATGCTCTAAATTTTAGACCTACCGCTTCACTCTGATTAATGAGCTATGTTCGCCACGTGAAACAATTATTTGCAGAAATCTTGATAACATGGCCAAGTAGTTAACTTGTAATTACCTACTAAAGCTCCAAAAAACAATGTAACCTCTACAATCATTATAAACTACGCCAACATTGATCATAATTGCTGTAATTTATTGTTGCTCGTGATCTATATTGTCACTGTTGATCCCGGGAAGCATCGCTTGGTAGACGTTGTGTCACGTTGCACAGAGGGATCACCCAAAAAAAACTAAGGCCTCGTTTGGCAGGAGGGGTTTGCAGAGTTTTGTGGTGTAAATTCCCGGAACAGACCTACATAACACGTTGAAACACTAGATTCACCGTTCGGTACTCAGGTTTTAAACAAACCGAACCCAGTCAATCCCGGTCTTGTAGGCTGAAATCTCGTCGGGTCGACGGAAATAAAAAACGCGGCACCCACCTCGCGTTTTTTTCCTTCTATAAATCTCGTTGGACAGCAGCTGATTAAAGCCTATTCGGTTACACGATTCCGCCCCAATCTCCGGGGAAGACAGGGATTGTTGTTTGGAGTTGCTATTTCTTTTCTGCTGGCCCCATCGATACGTACCTGAAAACACCTCAATACACGATAATCCACTCCACAATCACCCAAAACGCTTTGCGCAAAACTCTCTAACACACGGCTGCCGAACGAGGCCTAAAGGAATATGTTGCACTGGGAAGTGCAAATCAATATGTTGCACTGAGAAGTGTATGCAGTGATCCCAGGGGTCGCAAAGGTCGTACAAGAATGATTCTGATTGCTGGCATCGTGTAGCTTGCCTAATCTCTGTGATCGCTGAGAGCAAAGACCATGTATAAAGGTGTATGCGTTCGCTATCCTGAAACCTACCATCCCCAAAATGTTCCTAATAGACCGTATTGATCTCTCACCATTTAACAAGCTAGCTACTTTCAAGAAGCAGAACTCAGAACCAGCATGATCAAATGGCACCAAGTACTGCTATTGGACATTATTTGCACCCGTAACGCCAACCTTCTCTTTTTTTAGCGTTTTGCATCTGCGGGGTTCCAAATAGAGCATTTTATAGTCAGTCTTTTCTCTGTATGGGCAAGGTAACGTACTCGATCTTAACTGTGATGAAGTATAAGGATATAAAGTTCTCATGTACTTTCTGCTCTAAATTTTAGACCTACTGATTCACTCTGATTACTGAGCTACGTGAAACAATTATTTGCAGAAATTTGGACAACATGCCCATGTAGTTAACTTGTAATTACCTACTAAAGCTCCAAAAAACAATGTGGACATTTACAATCATTATAAACTACGCCAAGATTGATCATAATTGCTGTAATTTATCGCTGCTCGTGATCTATATTGTCATTGTTGATCCCGGGAAAGCATCGCTTACTAGACATTGTGTCACGTCATGGCCGTGAGGCTCGATGTCATGACACTGTACTGGGAAATATTTTGCATTTGTAAACAATATTTACCTGTGGAAATCCTAAGGATCAGAACACACATGGTATTCAATTTGCAAGGGAGGTCATTTTCTTTCCCCATATCAGTGGAATCACAGAAGAATTGCCTGAGATGAACTGAAGCTTCTTTCTTTGCCAGATCAAAACGACACATACATATAGACTAGATGGACCTAGCGCACTTTGTTGCGCCGTTTTTTGTAATTATCATTATATAAATAGCAACACTTAATGGATTGAAGGCCAAAATATTATATAATAGTTAAGTCTTTTCGAAAAAAGGAAAATATAAGTAATAACTCAATGGAGTTGGAAAGAATATTCAAAAAACATGTGTTAAAGTGGTATAGAGCATAAGTGTTCATGAGATATGTAGTGACAATTGCGGTATAGGAATGAGCCAATTAATTAGGACCCTAATCTTTTAGATGCCTATACCACAGTGACAATTGCGGTATAGGAATGAGCCAATTAATTAGGACCCTATATCTGAACTGCAGATTGTTGCAAAAACATGCCTCTCCCTATGCTCAGATGAGAACTAATCATAATAAATCAATGGTCACCAACCTGAAGAACAAAAAGAACAAAACCATCAACTTAACTATCTACTGGGCGCTCGTGCCGTTGAAAAGAACAATTGTGTGGTTGAGAGCTGACCTCAACATTCATCTCATGAACTCGCTATACAAACAACTGCAATAAGAGTTAGTTCTAGGCACAAAGAGATGTTCTCTTCTTCTCCAACCAACCTCGGTCCAAAGCTCATGGTCAAATGCCTTCATCAAGGGCCTTCATCAAATTGAGGAAGCAGAGCATTAGTCACCTCTTGGTAGATAAGAGAAGACATCGAGGATGAGATGAATTTACTCCCCGGTGCGATTATCTGACATCTGGGGCACACATATATGCATTTGAGAAGTCAGTGCCTTGGCTCAGTTAATTCAGATTTGAATATGTAAGTTCCAGAAAAAGGTAAAAAAATCCTCGCAAAAAAAGGTAATAAATAGTACTCCCTCAGTTAAAAAATAGTTGTCTCAACTTTATCTAGATACATCCATATCTAGACAAAAGTGAGACATCTTTTTTAGGCGGAGAGAGTATCTATACTGAACAAAGGTTTTGACTGTAATCCAACTTCCAAACAAGGAAAACCGTGGACAGATATAACAGAAGCAAAAAAGTGTGGTCTGAAGTTGCAGTGCCAGATTTGACGTGTGTAATACAGGACATGCAATCAGACGCAAACATCAACATATCTCAAGTATGATAGTAAGAAAAAACACAGGCCACATGCAATCTTCTTTGTCAACTGTGGCTTGCCGTTGTTCTTCGGTGTCGTTTGCTATTACAGAAGTGGACATATTCTGACATCAAGTTTGTTGTGGCTGGAAAATTTGAGGTGGTCACTCAGATTTCAAATAGAAAATTTCACACAGCACGTTGTTTCTCTTTAGATGGATGGTCTTGTGAATCAGTGTATCTTATAATCCTTTCCTATTTCTGCACCATGAACATTGTGAACTGGCCATGTTCATCCTCTCATACTTGATATTGAGAATGTTATACCTGGAATCTATGCTAGCTACTTGATGTAAGCTACCATTATAGTAGGAATTTATATTCTTCTTAATAATGCTAATATTCACTCATGATTTATTTGTTCTGTTTTCAGATCATAAATCAATTTTGTTGAAGGAAGAAACTACATTTGATGTTGAGGACCAAATCATACATAACAGATCCATTTACTTGTTGGGAAAAAGTATAAGAGGAGCAGCTTTACACACAATAGGAAGTACGCATGATAGGAAGTAGTGATCTAACTCCAGGCTTACCAATATTCGTAGGAAACCGCCGAATCACAGGGAAAATACATCAGCTAACCACAAACCCACTTTATATCTGCCCCAAGTGCAGAGTCATCAGACCCAGAAACCCGCCTCCCGCTGAAAGAGAACACAAGCCAGAACCAAATCCGGCCCCAACCCCCTAAACCCTAAACCGTCCTAGATTCGATACAGCCAAGACGTGCACCGTCCAAACAGACCACGGCCAGCATATCACATCTATCTATCTGTGAAACAAATCTGAATCCTCTAGATTCGATACAGAAAGACGGACGGCCGAAGGGGTGGCAGCAAAATGTGCCCCAAATCAACGAATCCGGAGCAATGCACCCTCAACAAACGCAGATCAGGTGCAATTCCTAAACGGCGGCTGAACACGCCCCCATCACAAACCCAGGGCACGCAGCACACACACCAGGAAAGTATCCACACAAAAATTCAAAGAAGAAGAGAAGGGAAACGGACCAGATCAGAGAGGCAAACGTGACGGGAGGACCAGCGCCACAGCGCCGCCGCCGAAGAACGGCACCCACCGCCGCAAAAGCGAACGAAGAGGACACGGGAACTGCCGCCTCAAGCAAAAGAAGAAGGAACACGCGGTCAAAATAATTCTGAACCGACGCGCAGCACCTTGGCCTTGCTGACACGTCGATAGCATCCGAGTGCAGACACGGCATCACGCCGACATGCGCGCTGGCCCAAATGACAGCCCATCACCGAACGGAGAAAGGGCAGCGCAAATATCCCACCAGGTGGGACCCGCGACAGGGACATGCAAATCAACCAGAATTGCTCCCAACCCTGGGAGCTTAGTGCTCTTTAAGGATTGCCTCATTAGCAGTGCTCATCGTCAGGTTACAACTCAAACAGCAGGACTATCCATTTCATTCCCAAACAATTGTACGATTCTTTTTTCTCTTGTTTCCTTTTATGCTTACTCGTATTAAAACTGATTGTACAATTCTGTTTCGGTATGCAAACAGTGTGGGAACTAACTACAGGGACCGAAACATCAAGTCAGGGTTATCAGTTTGTCTAGTAAGTACTAGCAGCGTATCATGTCCCGGAGTCTGCCAGATAGGCTTTTCTCATCAAGAATACATGCAGGCTGGGTAAAGCTGTTTATTCATTTGACCTGAAACTAACAATAGATATCAGGGTGTACAGGGAAGCAAATTTGGTGCGCACATGAGCACCAGTACTCCCGGTTTTCAAAATATTTGAAAAATATATTTATGTGTTCCAAAAAAACCGTTAAATTTATTCCATGAATACATACACATGTACTGAATACTCGAGCGAAGTTTCGGTAGAAATTGTGTCGTATTTTCAGCTGTAGGAAAAAAACAAATTTGTAGTTGTGTATAGTGTCAGAAATTTGTCTTTTTTGTGTAGCTCAACCTACAACATATTTTTCTCCAAAGTTTCTACCGTACCTCGGAATGTTTATATGTATGTATGCATTCACTTCCAAATTTTTTGGAACCCAAAAAATACGATTTTCAAAATTCAGGAGCACTGGTGCTCATGTGGGACACTTTCCGGGTGTACAGTTGCTTTGCTTCTTCTAGTGTTAGTGTCAGTGAGACAGAGACGTACAGACTTGTGTGTTGCAAGACTGCAAATAATATTTCTTCTGTCTTGAGAAAAATACAGAGGATTACAATTTACAAGTACTGGTGGCTAAGCTTCCCAACGCCAATAATGTTCAAGTTAAACAATTGAAATTTCAGAGCCCGCATTTACTCTGGTAAGATGAGCCTGTTTGCCTTACCTCTGGCAAACTTGGCTAATCGAAGAAGTTCCGCCGAGCCATGATTTCCTATATCAAAGTCTTCTTAGAGAGGGGAGCCATTGATCAAACGAGATACCAATGCAATCGGATTTCCATGAGTATTTTAAGTGAAATGAAAATCCTGGTACATGTCTGATTGGGTCAGAACAAACACGTTATGTAAAGCCGCAGGAGAGATTACTTCCTTTTTCCGGTGTCAGGAGAATCACACAAGAATTGCCAGAGATGAATTGGCACATCTCTTAGATCAAAACGACACACATATAAGTAGATTTCGTCATCAGCAGTTCAAATTGTAAGTTACAACGAAATTGCAAGGCCAACAAAGTTGCAGATGCAGCTAAAACAGCAGGACTATACCCATCTAATTGCCAAACATTGTAATAAAAATTAACAAACAAAATAATCAAGGATTTCACATGAACAACCAAACGCCACCTCAACAAAGTCGTGTCACTTCATAACAATAGATATCCCACGGAAAAAGGTTACAGACAATCTCAGGAGGACATGAAAAATAAGAACAAAATGTTGTACGTACAAGTGCTTTCGACAAGGATTGAGTAGCAGTTACATGCCCAGCAAAGCATCTTATATAGAGTTATCATAAAGTCACCATAGCAAGCTAGTAGCATGAGCACAAATTGACACCATCAAACAGTGATAGATTTAAGCATGGAAAAAAGCTAAACTCGAATGCAATACAGCTCTTCACACCGCCCAGGATTCAGCATCTAGTAGTAGCAAGCATTTTCACTGCCTGCCTCGCGACTTTGCCCTGCTCGCCTCCTCCGGGGTGGACGGGAACAGCTCCACGTACCTCGTCCCGATCGTCATCTTATCCTTGCACATGGCCGTCTTCGCAACCTCAGCTGTTGGGAACTCCACAAAGGCCTCACCAGTAGCCTTGCCATCAGAGCGGTACCCAATGTGCACGTTCTCATCTGTCAGCTCGTACTCCACAAAGAACTTGATGATGTCCTCAGTGGTAGCAGAGTAGGGGAGCCCACGCAGCTTCAGCACCTCGGTGTACTCCATGCTGCTTTTGTCCTCAGCCGGCTTCCTGGGGCGTACCGGAGGAGGTGGGGAGTGTCGGTACTCTGAGTCGACGAAACCACCACCCTGGCTCACCTCAGAAGCTATTGCAACATAGTACTCCTGCTTCTTGCATCTGAACACCTCCACGTATCTCCTGCCCATGTTCTGCCTGTTGCGGTGCAGTGCAAACTCGGCTTGCAGGTTCGAAGGGAAGACAACAAATGCCTCGCCAGAGAAGCGGCCATTCTTGTGAACCAGGAGGATGTCCACTATGTCCAGCCCAGTGAAGAACTTGACGACATCAAGGTCCTCACAGTCAAAAGGGAGCCCTCGCAGACGAACCCCTGGAAAGCTCTGTAGGCTAGTGTTAACCCCTGCACCAGCCAAGTTGGCACTGTAGGGAGGGTAGAAGCCGGCGCCGCTGCCACCAGCGTTGCTGCCCATGGCTCCAAAATAGGGAGCGCCAGGCTCCATCATCCTGGCCCTCTTCGAAACATCCAACGGACTCCCTGCGTTCACTGCGAAGTATGGATTCGATTCCATCATTCGTGGCCTCTTTGATCCCTCGTACCCATCCGAAACCCCCCCGCTTCCCATCATTGCCCTTCAAATAATCCAGTCCCAAAAAAAAAGAAAAAGGAGAAGATCCCCCCATCTCTCAATCCCATTTTCATAAAAAATAACCCAAATAAATGAAGGTAATTGCGCACAAGATAAAGAATCTACAGACTTGGAAGATAAACAGAATTAAAGAACGAGGACATTATTTACATTGAATGCATTTAATGCTGTTAACGATTGGCGGTATACGGCCTTTATTTTGTACTAACGACTGAAGCAGCAACATAATTTATACTATAGCTAATCTAAATGGGCAAAAAGCTAAATAAAATGTATTGAATTCAGGTAACTACAAATAGTATTGCTATAGAACACGACAGATTGTAGACCATGCAGGTTAATGAGATGGATAATCTTGTCAGAGTACGACAATTAGCCATGCCAACTAACTAGCAGCTAAATTATATAGTAAATCCATTACTATCAGTGCTAAATTTTCATGGCAATCAAGTTTATCCAGTCCATTACTATGTAAACGCCTAACCTATCATCGGGTCCTGCACACTATCGTGTCCTTTCAGTTGGTCAACTGATGAACACTACAGATCCTGCGCCCTATTTTAACTCGATTCAAAACAAGGTGGATAGCCTACATACTAATTCTTCTCAGCACTGAACCTAGCATGGCAAATTCCTTGCAGATAACTAGCATAACATTAGCGTTCGAAATAGGCAACAGGTTTCGCACCCTAGAACCAAACAGGCCACACATATTCCGCGCCGAAGTAGGGAGAGGAATCGCTATGTTCGAAATCGACAGGTAAATCTAACAGGTGGCCGCGAATCGTCAACCCACGGGCCGATTTACAAAACAAAAAAAATCCCCATGCCGAGGGGAATAATCAAGCAGGGTTCCGAGAGGCGCTTACCCGCGGTGTCCGTACATGGCGGCGGCAACCGGTGGTCCGCGAGGGAGGTAGGGGTAGCCGGCGGGCGAGACGAGCGCGGCGGCGGCGGCGGAAACCCTAATCGCGAGAGGTCAGCGGGAGGAGGCTAGGGATAGCGGGTTGGATCGGGCGTTGTTTGCTGTTGTTATGGCGTCGATGGCAGAGATAGATAAATAGTTGGAAGGTTCAGGGGCAAAATCGGGATAGACTTACCGACTCGCGAGTTCTGGTCTTGGTCGGTGCACGTTTTGGAATCTTCGCGAAGATCAAATCTAGAGTAGTAGAAGAAAGAGAAATCAAATACAGTATAACTGCACAAGTACATAACCGTTGCATAGACGACAATATCCGGAAGAAAGTATCCTCACGGAGGAAGGAAGAAGATGGGGCCATAGGACGGAGAGCAACATTTACATTTAATTGGACGTTGAGAGAATACTACTCAATACAAAGTTGTAACTGAACTCTATTTTTCCTATCTAGTTGCTTCTGGTATGGGCCTTGTTGTAACTGAACTCTATTTTTCCTATCTAGTTGCTTCCTTCCTTCTTCCTCCCACGGCTCCGATCTCTCCCGGAATTTGTTTGTACCTTCAAATTACTGAGAGTTCGCATACTGTGGTTCATAGTATTAAGTGTGTACATAACATACATTTTAGGCATATAGATACATCTGTATCTAGAAAAAATTGAGAAAATTATTTTAGGAAAGAGTAAGTATTTTCTTTATTTAGGTACGCTAGGTACAACGAACCAAAAAGGCGACAAATATATTTTTGGAGGCGCACAATTAAATGCTTTAGCCGTAGAACTCAAAACATTGACGAAATCGACATAGATATGATCTCCTCTACTCTATCCTCCGAAGAAACCGAGCATTACAGTTCTCGAATATTACAATACCCGATTTTATGTTATGCATCGTTCGATGGCGGAGACATGATGTGTAAGCGAGACAAGTGGGATTCCAGTTTCACATCTCTACTTAACTACTTCTACTATAAACTCTTGTTTTTATTGAATAAGTGAGATAATAACATTCGAATGTATTAAAAGTGAAATAAGTGAGATGATGTAGAAGGAGATCCCACTTATCCTGTGTGTCACTTCCCCACATGAACGCATCTTGCTGCTTGGCAAGTATGTATCACTAAGCTGCGCACCGGTGAGCCATTCAGCAGGATGACTAATTTATCTATTCTCTCCTTTTACTTTACCTATAGAATTCGAAATTTGGTGATTGCAACTACTAATCGTCCAACTTTGTACTACTAACATATAGTTTCTATAGTGAGTGAGAGCACCAAAGCCTCCGTAGCATAGTGGTAGTGCGTTCCCTTCGTAAGGGAAAGGTCGTGAGTTCGATCCTCACCGGGGGCTCTTCGTTTATTTTTGCTGATATGTTTTGGGGGCTCTTCAGTTTATTTTTGCTGATATGTTTTGTTTCTCAGTATTTCGCGTTCATCCCCCACATTTCATTTGCAACCAAATCGTATGCTTCTGCTTTCTTCAATCCATGTTCCATTGCTACTTTCATTCATGTCACAGCATATTGATCTATCTTAATTTTATCCCATTTATTTCTCTCTCTCTTGAATAACATAACACCAGGGGCAGAGGCGGAGGGGGGCAAGCAGGGTCTAGACTGGCACCCGCGGGGTATGGGTGCGGGTGGAGCCGGCCCATGCCCATACCCATCTCCTTCAATCTCATCCGTCAGCCATACTCATACCCATTGATGGGTATAATTTTTATTGGTAGGGTAAATGGGTACCCACGTGGTTCAAATTCCTGAGTTTTTCAATGGTTGCGTGAACTTTGAATCGGTATGATAGAACTGACACAGTGACAAAAAAATTCGCAGGTGAGAATGTAACAAGCGAGCACACAAAGCGGTCGGAGCGTGGAAAGGGAGGTTCATCCATCTCTGGTCGCTTAACATCCAGTTTATAACGGAGAAACAATGGCAGCACATTCGCCTCCAGCGAGGGATCCCATGCTAGATGGGACCAACAGAGATCCTTGGATAAGCACAATCTGCAAATGGTACCAAGGGAGTATCGTGCAGCCACGGTGGCACCCAGGGAATCAGGCCACTTCTTCTGAGAAGATGAGGAGGATTGCGTGACACTTGTCGGTGCAGGCGTATGTAGCTCACATCACTTGAGGTCATCATTTACTAGTCTCCTTCGTCGAGCATGTAGCACACTTGTTGGTTGTTGTTGTGGTAGCTCATAGTTAGTTAACCTCAATGCTCCTCGAACTGTCACGCCAGTCGCAAAAAAGCAGCTAGTTGGATGCAATGCAAACTGCCGAGCTTCTCAGGTCACTCGTGCTCCAAATTTCATATGAAGCACAAGTGGAGTGAGTGAGTGCCCAGGTACGGTTACAGAACCAAAAAAAAACACGTTACACTCCTGTGATGATCTCAATGGCGTGGCAATAGAGAAGACCACCAGAGTTCAGAAATCAACAGTGCAACAACTGGCAATTTAAGCTTCACAGTGAACTGAGTGATGGCAATTTGTATGCTTGTCTACTCTGTGGCGATAAGAAACGGAAGACCCCTGAAAGAAACAAACACTTCAGTTAGTTTCAGAGCACATGTAGGCGATGATAAGCCCAAGGCCGCATATTAGTATTCCATTAAACCATATGGATAAGTCAACTGGAAAACTGAAGCAACATATGCATACCAGCCCCCTCTCCTAGAGAAGTAATCACTGTCCAGAGATACCGCCAGAGCAAGAGCTACGGCCCTTTCAGGTAAAGTCAGCGGGCGAACAACTTCTAGTTCTTCGATCTGGAAGCATCGTTGAGATGTGAGATTGCAGTCAGTGTAAAGAGAGGCCAATAGATTCATTAAGGAAGATGTTTTTTACTGCCAAGTGAGAAGACTTACATCGGAAGCAAGACCAAATTTACGGCTTTGTCCAGAATCACCAAACCGAATTGCATATTGGCCAGCATCCGTGAAGAGCTGCAATGAAGAACCAAAGATATCATGATCAGCCAACATTCTCTCTACAGGCTATGGTAGTACAACAAACACAAAATGCACACTGAAAAGAAATGGGGTGTAAAATCATGCTATAATTATATCAAACAATATCAAGCCCAAGCGGACTCACCGTAGCAGAATCATAGAATTATGCAATAGATATGTCATGTATAACTTTATCTAGAACATTTTCCTTGCGCAGAAACAATAGCATCACAGCAATTTACAACAGTATAGCGATCAATGTGTAAATTCTCAGCTCGTATGTTACTGACTGTATTGTTGGAGATATCAATGGAACAATTTCCAACATGAATGTCCTCTAAATGTAAGAAATACACATCATTTGATAACTTTCCACCTAAAAGAACATTACCTCAAAGCCAATTCCCCTCCAATTACGATCAATCTGGGCTAACACTTTTTCATCCTCATCAATCAGGGTAAAGGTCCAGTTCCAAAATCCAGGATTCTCGACCACAGCAAATTGCTTGTTCCTGAAGAACAAAAAGGTTGAACTCAACCTGTGAAGTAGTATACCAAGACAGAAGACGACATAAAGAACCGAGCTACTCCCTCTGATCCAAGTTAATTGACTCCACTTTATGTATATTCGCATGCATCTAGTCCAGAAACTTAACTAGATACATACGAATCAAGACAAAGTTGTGTCAATTAATATGAATTGGAGGGAGTATTTGAATTGGTCAAGAAGCAAGGAATGGGTGATCAAAAGGCCAGGTTACCCCAAGTACAGGTCATAAATTCTACGCCACAGATGCCAACGCCTGTGGACTACACCTACCTCCTGATCAAAGAGAAATTCATGAAACATCATCAGTAGTATGCTTGTGCGTTCATATGAGGATAGCACTCACATGTGAATGATTTAACACAATTAGTGTGTACCTTGCCATCCACTTCTGTATAAATGGAGCTGTTGATGAACCAAAATGGCCGGCGGACCTGAACCCAATATCAATAGCGCCAGTATAGATCTTTGCAGGGTTTTTTTTTTCTAATTATGTACTCAATGTAATTACAACAAAATACATCAATCATTTGAAATCTCACCGTAAATATCTCATTACCCATTGCATCAGTAAATTCTGCAACAAATGGACGTCTCGACCTAAGTAACTGAAATATCAGCAAAAAGGAACTGTTATAACTTAGAAGGTAGTAGTCACCATCAAGAGAAACAAACATAAATGAAAAGCAGATAAAAAAGGAAATGCAATAAGATGCTTTCTTTCTAAAAGATAATAACAATGGGGCCATTTCCCAGAATTGCAGTTATAAGAAACAACAAATAAATAACTTTTAGCATCATATCTGAAAGTCATGGCACAATCGAAATTTTGAAATGATGTAAGATAAATATATGCCAGATTCAATCTGCAACTGGCATAGAACATGGAACAGACCTTAAGAGATAATAACATGAACATACAGAACATAACACTTCTTCTACGCTGTAAGAGATATATTTCCAGCTGGGTAAGGTTCTCTAACTTTTATGCCATACCTCGGTTACCAGATGATAAAACACATTATACATATCAAATTCCTGATGGTAACTGCTTTTTTTTTTCTCAGGCAAGGTTACCATACTGTTTCCACTAAGTTGAAAAAGAAGCCCAACACGTAATACAGTCCTTCCACAGCATCCCAAGAACTACTCAGTATGATAACATTACATAGTGGACGATTAGAAATGGGACAGCAACCAACTGACCACGACATTCAACACTCACCACTAACACCTCTCTCCAACCCATCCAATTTTCCTGTATGACCATTTTCCCCATCCCTAAAAGCTATATATTGACCCTATTTTTGCGTCGGAAAGAAGTTATTGGCATGTTCACAATGCATGCACTACATAAAGATCATGGCCAGTTCTAATTACAAATATGTAACATCAGTCATTTCAAAAAGAAAAAAAATATAAGAACCAATGCTAAAGAACCCTTGTCCAGCAAAAAGCCAAAAAGCAGCCGAAAAATCCTAAAATAAAATAAAACATGGCATACTGGGAGACTTGAGTAATCTGTCGAACCAATAATCATGACGAAAAGTGACATGCTACCAAAGATACACAGGGAGGATAACGAAAACTTTGGTCAGTAAAATCAGTTTCACTAAATTACTACTCTATAAAGTATCAGAACAACTAATACTAATTTATTTAGGATCAACTAATCACAAAGATATACCTGCCTAAAGATGACATTGCTTTTCTCTCGAATATATCCAACAGGCTGGAATTAGAAGAAAAAACAAATCAATGGGTAGGATTAGAAACCAGCTACAATTATACAACGATGATGAAAATTATACAATGATGGAACCAGCTACAATCTGGATGGAGACACACTTACAGATTGAGGAAACAGTGGATCCATTATGATATACCTACTCTCCTGCATTTCAAACGATAATAGTAAGTAAAATCATCTAGCATGGCCAAATTATCAATATAGTTAACATAAGCTACTATTTCATTCTACAAATTGTTGGAGAAGCATCCTAGAGTAGCCAGCTTAAATGTCTATATAGTGGCTTCAGATACATGACCTGCTCGAAAGCAAACATGAGATTAGCCCACTCCACATCCCTGGCAATAAGGAGGTTGGCTCTTGAGAGGAGAGGCTTCAGTTTGGCCTATAAAACAAATATATACAGGTTAGCTCGGTTATTCAAGTACCTACACATACATCAAAGTTTGAACATGTTGACATTATTAGAGTTGGATAATACATCAACCATCAAGTAGAATGTTAGCGGTAGGGAACAAACTTTACCCCCAGAATTATTTATCTATATCCCACTCTCAGACCTATAGAAATATCCTACAACACAGATCATATAGTAATTCCAAGCAAAGTCATCAGTTTCAAAAGTGGAAACACTACATCATGCACCCGCTGGGGGTTTTACTCTTCAATTATCTAAAAAAATAACTTCATCGTACGCTATTGTTCTAACATGGCACAGAACAAAATTGAATGGCACTACACATATCAATACGCGATTAGAGATTACAGAATCCACTTGCCTCTAGGTGCCCGATGTCCCGAATGTCATACTGCGCCACCTCGCCACTGCCGGCTCCCCCAGCCTTCACCCTCCCAAGCCCCGCAGCGTCCGACCCGGCACTCACAAGCGCGCGCGCAGCGTTAGCGAAATAGCCGAGCGGATCCTCCCCACCGCCACCTTCAGCCTTGGCAACCTCGACGCGTTTTCCCCATCCCCTCACAGGCGCCTCCTTCTGCTTTTTCAGTTCCTCGACCCACAGACTCCGCAGCCACTCACGGGGAAGCGGCGACCTGTCACCTCTACCGGTGCCGCTTGCGGACTCGTTGGATCCTCTAACATGGCTGTTGTTAGTGCTTGCCACCGCCCGCTTCTCTTGTTCCATTTTCTGCAGAAAGGTCATCAGGCATGTTATTGTTAAGTATTTAGCAAGGCATAAACACACAAAGATCACTCACGCCAATAGTATAGCTTATAAAAGAGTAAGAAACAGGAAAACTGGTGACTCTGGGAGAGCTTGTAAAGCCCACCAGATAAAAAAACATCTATCTGTATAATTGTAACAACTGGATGTCCGACTAATTTCAAAGCATTCATAGTAGATTTTCTACTTTCACGAGCCTCTGAAAACCACACATACTGTGATATACTGAGCAATGGTGTGTTGCATCTAAGCAAAGGTTTTCTATTGATGTTCTGCAGAACAAATGAAATGTCGATGTTTTTCGGGATTTGAGGAGACCAAACAAAACATATAAAGCAGAAAATAACTAGCATAGGAGCAGAATTTTTTCTACAACTGAACAATGAAAATGATCAAGATGACAAGCTGCTGAGTTTACATGAACCATAGCAAAAATTAAATTCCTACTAGACCAAACAATGAACAAAAAAAATTACATAGTGGGAAACATGGTACACTCTGGCACAATTACAATAACAATTGCATATCTCAACTGAATTGAGGATAACAGACCATTAAACCATAATTTAAGTGGTATACTTAATAACTACATAAGATGAACATAACAGTGTCCAAGCAATATCGCTGTTGAGCAAAAACATGTTATGGTTCAAGACTTTCAAGTGAAAACAAAGGATCAGATCCAATTCAATGATCTTATATGTTAAGACATGCCTATGTGGAGCAACAGCTTGTTGTATCTAAGCTCATATTGATGTTCTTAAGAAAGAATGAAACATATAGGTGTTAACAGGGATTATGTGAAGCAATAGTGTGTTGTATCTAAGCACATGTTTCCTATTAATGTTCTGCATAACTAATAAAATGTCGATGTTTTTGAGATTTGAGGAGACCAAACAAAACATATAAAGCATAAAACAACTAGAAAATGGTCAAGATAACTAACTGCCGAGTTAACACAAACCATAGCAAAAATTATAGTCCAACTGGACCAGAAATGAAGGAAAAAGGTTACATAATGGGAAACAATGCTACACTCTGAAAGCATTGCAATAACCATAGCATATCTATCCTGAATCGAGGATAACATACCATGACACCATAAATTAAGTGGTATGAATAGTTATATAAGATGAACATAGTACTGTCCAAGCAAGTATCGCTGTTGAGCAAAAACATTTTATGGTTCAATACTTCCAAGTAAAAGCAAGGTATCAGATCCAGCTCAATGATCCTATCGTTCAGACATGCCAATGTGTAGCAGCAGCATGTTTTATCTAAGCACCTGTTGATGTTCTGAAGAAAGAATGAAACATAAATATTTTCAGGGAGGGAGATTTTATGAGACTAAACAAAATAAAAACTGGCATGGCTGCTATTTTTCTACTCACCACGAACTTAGCTACAATTTAGTCATCTAATTACACAATCCCGTACTGAACAATATAAAAATGATCAAGATAATTGATGAGTTCACAAGAGTCATAGCTAAGATCATAGTCTAACTAACTGGACCCTAGTAGTAGATTTTTTCTACAACTGAACAATGAAAATGATCAAGATGACAAGCTGCTGAGCTTACATTAACCATAGCAAAAATTATGTTCCAACTAGACCAAACAATGAACAAAAAAAGTTACATAGTGGGAAACATGGTACACTCTGGCACAATTACAATAACAATTGCATATCTCAACTGAATTGAGGATAACAGACCATAAAACCATAATTTAAGTGGTATACTTAATAACTACATAAGATGAACATAATAGTGTCCAAGCAATATCGTTGTTGAGCAAAAACATGTTATGGTTCAAGACTTTCAAGTGAAAACAAAGGATCAGATCCAATTCAATGATCTTATATGTTAAGACATGCCTATGTGGAGCAACAGCTTGTTGTATCTAAGCTCATATTGATGTTCTTAAGAAAGAATGAAACATATATGTGTTAACACATAGCTATCGTTGTTGAACAAACGAAATGTCGATGTTTTTCTGGATTTAAGGAGACCAAACAAAATATATAAAGCAGAAAATAAAAACTGCCATGGCTGCTATTTTTCTACTCACCACGAACGTAGCTACGATTTAGTCATCTAATTATACATTCCCGTACTGAACAATAAAAATGATCAAGATAATTGATGAGTTCACAAGAGTGATAGCTAAGATCATAGTCTAACTGGACCACAAAATGAAAAGGAAAAAAAAAGATTGATGGACCAGGTCATGATGAACATGACTAACAACAAAAATCATAGCTAAGAATCCAGTGTTCAGTGGCAGATTTGCAGACATCCTCAATTCCCCTACAACGCCACTGGAGCAGCTATCACATCAACGAGGATAAACTGAGCAACCAACCATACATCAGTAATGTGCTGTCGCTAACTAAAGCAAGCATTAGCTGCTCAGCCCAAGTTCGGCGGCATGGCAGGTGCAGCAATCAACACAGCAGCTGCAAAATATATAATCTATTATCCAACTAGGCGAGCAGCAAGTTACTCTGAATCACTAGCTACTACAATGTTTATACACCATAAATAGCTGATCCTCATCCAGCAACAGCACAGCCAAGAAAAAATACAGTCGAGCTGGAGCGGAAAATGAAGAAACCAAAGGTTCAGGCCAAAGGTCACATAGTGGCAAAATCCTACACCCTGAACACGAACAAAAGATTTGCATAATCACAGAAACCTGACAGCAACACATAGTTGCCAGTGCCAACTATACTATTTGCAGTTCCATCTGTATCTATAACCAAATTCCAAACCACCTGGGATCGCACATTCCCACAACCATTTAACTGAATCTTGAATAGTGAAAAGCATGAACAACTAAAATCAGTTCAGTTGCAGGTTTGCACACTTTCTACACACCACCAGAGAGCAAAATACTTCCCTCTTCCTGTAACTAGACAGCAATTTCCCAGCATTTAGGTAGGTACTATTCCACCAATGGGCACGCGGGCGGGCGGACACCATCAAACAGCCGGTAGAAGCAGTCCATCTACTCCCTGGATCACCACGGGCGCGCCGATCGTAGAACCCTAGAGTGAGTGGGGGATTCGCGGAACCAGCGGGCCTAATCGAGTGCCCCGAACACCGCATCCGCGGCTCTCGCAGGAACCATCACCTCGAAACCCTAGAGGGGTGAGGAAGGGGGAGGCGCGGGAGGCGGGGGTTATACCTTGATGTAGGCGTTCTCGGCGGCCTTCTCCTCCTCACTGAGCAGCTTGCCGCCGGAGGAGCGGAGCCTGCTCTGCACGAACCTCGCCGGTGTCCTGGACAGCGCCGCCCTCGCCGCCGCCATGGCCATCGCCGCCGGACGGACACCCAGCCTAGGAGACGGTGGCTTGGCTCTCTCTGTCTCGTTTCCTCTCTCTCTAGAAAGAGGAGTGAAATGTATTGTGGTGACGTGTCGTCGTCTTATTGGGGAAAGAAGTCCAAATAACCCCCCTAACTATTGAGTTAGGGACGGTAAACCCCCCTAAGTTTGAAATGGGGCACTTAACCCCCCTAACTATGCAATACCGGTCAGTTGACCCCCTCCACATGATTAGAGCAGTTTTGCTATGCGGTATTGCTGTGGACAGCGGTATCACCAGCAAGACGCACAACGCGTGCGAGTGTCCAGGCCAGCGCTCTGATAGGAGCGGGCTCGTCTCACGCTGGCATGGTGATCTGCCGAGATCAGACAGGAAGGCTTGACGATCTTGGCACCGCGTTGGAAACAGCCCGCACTTCCTCGTTGACGTGAAACCTGCCGTGCTGTGCGCCTCCACCTTGTCCTCGCCACCGCCGTCTTCGTCCGTGTCCCTTGCATAGGTTGGCTGCGCTCCGCCGTCTTCATTCTGCAGGTTTGCTGCACGCATTGGTGGTTCGCCGGAGGGTGTTCGACGGGAGACCGCGTCGGCAAGCTGTAAGCGTCGCGGGCGCGCGTGTTGGCTGCCCCGGTCTTTTCCTTACAGCAAGAAGCGGTTCATCATGAGGCAGCCGCCGCGGTGCCCGGAGAAACCGTCGCGCCGGCTTCGTCGCTGAGACCGGCGACGCTGCAGTTCATTGTGTAGCAGCTGTCGACCCGGGAGAGCACGCCCGAGGACCGCGCGGCCCCATCCGGCTCAGGAAGGAGCAGCGGCGTGCGTCGGATGATCGTGCGGACGCTTTTGGGGCAGCCCGGCTAGCGCTTCCATCCGAACAGCATGCCTCCAACTCCGAGGTCCGAGCATGGCATCATCGTTGCGTTCGCCAGGTTGTGTCTAGGCGTGGCGCCTCAGGGATAGCAGCGGCGCGGCGAGGTCAATGCGCACGTCGGCCATGGCATACTGCCGTCACTGGCTGACTCCCTGGCTATCCACTGCTCGGCCAAGAAGATCGATCGCTCTTATTTCATCCAGTGACAGATTGACAGAACATGGCCTAATAATTTAATTATGAACAGCTACCCATCTGGTGCCGAGCAGACTCAGGACGGTCACGTACTCATGCATCCCGAAACGCCTCCACGTCCTTTCCCGCATGCCCTGCAGCTGCAGTCCGTCGTTGCGGTGTGTGCCCACCTCAGCCGCGACGGCGGCCACCAGAATGCACAGTGTGACACCGGCCCCGTCATCCAAGGATCCTGCGCCCGGCGCGCTCCCGGACTTGCAAGAACGCGTGCGCGGTGCGCGCGTACCGCCACATCTGCTCCATGATGCCGCGGCCCGACTACCACGGCATCACGCATCTGCGAGACGAAGACGATGCCCGGCCCAAGCGCCGGCGTCTCTATGATGATGCGTACGGTGATGCAGTGCATGTTCGTGATAACGCCTCTGGAAAGTATCCCAGGGTCCAGGCCATAGACATAGGGTGGAGGTGCAGGTTCCTGAATCCTAACGCTGCTACGCAGCAGCGGAGACACCATGGGCGTTGGCAAGCCGAGATAGACTCCTTGGCCTCGATGCGCACCTTCTTGGCGATACCGCCGTCCACGTCAGCCATACCACCGAGCAAAACTGCTCTAATCATCTCAAGGGGGTTAGTTAACTGGTATTGTATAGTTAGGGGGGTTAAGTGCCCCATTTCAAACTTAGGGGGGTTTACCGTCCCTAACTCAATAGTTAGGGGGTTATTTAGACTTCAGGAAACGTGAGCTTTATTAATTAGGCACTAGGACGAAACCCGTGCGTTGCTACGGCCACCTTACATAAAATAAATAAATTTAAGTATTTTAGCCCACATGTAAACATATTTCACATGCATATAAATATAAAGAGAATATCCACATAAAATAAGTTTCTACTTTGTCACCTTACATTGACGAGCCATCTTCAGCTATCCTTCTAAATATGCACATTGCCCAGCCAGCCGGTAATCCATCGATATATAGATTTTTAAGAATATATGTATGTGTCCAGGTGGCTCACGGTTCCCTTTGTAGCATTTTTTCCATGTCCATTCCTTTCAATCTTGCACAATGCTCATCAGGCAACCCCTCCTTTCCTTCATTTAATCTTGCACTCAACCATACATAGAGGTGGCAACCATATATTATTTCCAACTCAAACAATGCTGCAGCTGCTTGGTGATTCACGGGTCGGCTTGCTGATGCTCTAGCAAATTTGGAAGCGCATATAAATCGGTAGTCCTGGACTTAAGGGAGCAGTGTGGGACTAAAAGATGAGTTGGACCAGTAATTGATTCCACGCAAAAAAAAAAAGATTCCACGCGACGTGATGGTTGAAGGGGCCTAATTTAATTGATGTTGGTGGACCAGGCTTAATTCAATTGATTCCACGAACGTCTAGGCCGGCTCGCGCAGCAAGCTGCTCGGGTTGCCAGACCACGTCGTTCTCTATCCTCTCTCTCCGTCGATGCGAGCATCCCCCAACGCCTCTGCTCTCTCCCGCGAGCCCTCACATCTCTTCATCTCCCCTAGCGCTGTCTCCTTGCTCAGCTCCGGCGGAGCGCCCAAGCTCCCTCTCCTCTACCTTCTCTCGTTCATCTCTCCCCCCGATCCCTGCCGGCGGCGGAAGCGCGCTTCGCTCCACGGCAAGCGCCGGCCGCGGCCTGCCGTTCTGAGCGGTGCCGCTCCGCTCTTACCTGCTCGCGCGTACTGAGCTGGTTCGCAATTGCTTTAGACAAGGAACAAACGAATTTCAATCCCCGTCCACTCTTATCTGCTCCTCTCCTGGATCCGGCGGAGGTCAGCATCAGTCCGAATGGCAGTGGCGGTGCGGCTGGTGGAGCATGGTGGCGGGGTCGCGCGTGGCCTGGGCGGAGCAGGGTACGTGAGGCGTAACCTAGAGCCGCAGCTACATCGACAGGCGACGGGGTGCGGACCAATTGAGAAAAAATCATGGCAGCGTCAGGCGTGTGAGTAGAAAAGAGGACGAACCCATATGACGAACCGGTACGATGTCATCTAGCTGTATTATGGATTTTGGTGGAAGGGTAAAACGGTCCCAAAAAAAGCGTTGACGAAACTTTTTGGCAGAAACCTTAGCTCCTTTATTATTAGGTATAGATAAGATTCTTACAATCGCCGTTTTCCTGTTGGTTTTCCCTCAATAGAGATGACATCGTCTGCAATAAGTGATCTTCGATCTTTCGTTCGATGACAAGATCTTCTTTCCAACGTTAGTGGTGGTGTTGAAAGATTACAATTATCTAGGTATGGGTGTTCAGATGTTGCTTCGCCAGATCGATCTTGGATCTCTTCTTATGGTTGCCGCGAGGAGGATTATCCTCGCAGTTTTTGTCCCGGTTGCTACGCCCTCAACAATGGTGATTCGTACTCTCGGCTCGCCATCAACGTCGACAAGGCTGATCGGTTTTTATTCCCTGACATACTGATGTTGGTACCCTTGCCGATGATGATTGACTACTTTAATGGCTGCGCGCGTGCACGCGGCCTTGGCATTGCGGCTCAAATTAAAATTATGGGAGAACCTTCGTTGGTATTTACAGATCTACTAGTTGAATGCCCGTGCGTTGCTACGGTTCCTAGAGTTTCATTTATTTGTGAACATGTAAACATAATATACTTGAAAATTCACGTACATAGAAACATAGAGCAATCTAATATTTTAGAAACAATGAAATCATACTTTTTAAAGATGTGATACCATAAAAAGTTATCCTTCAATTTTATATGCATAGAAAGTAAGAAATACATGTAATTGTCTCATTCTCAAGCTAAGTGTCGGTGCATTTCTATGAAATAAACGATAAATATACACATTATTTTATTGATCTATAGCTCGAGAACAAAGCTCGTTTTCAACCTCATCTGGACGAATGTGACCTCTTTCTCCCTCTTCTCTCTCACCAACGGCCACCTGGAGGCCCTTCATTTTCTTTCTCTACCAACCACCAGTACTGTGCAAAAATAAGGCAATACGTGATGTTCGTAATCCGTGGTTTTTGTTTAAGCTTCAATTATGGTAGTATGATCAAAAATATAGTATGGTCCTCGACTGGACCAAACAAGGTGAACATTTTAAAACTTTGAACACCTCGAGATCAACAAAATTCTTATGGATGTAAAAAGTATTTATTGAGTTTGGTCAAATGGATTGTGAGCATTTAGATCAAATTCACACTACTTTACAACTATGTATATGCATCTCTATCAAACCATATACAGAAGAGACAAGTACTCCATTCCATTCAAGAGCTATATGTTAATTATTCAAATGCAAGCACAGTTCCTATAGCTTGTTGTATGTGAAAAATGCTTAAACTGTTGACAATTTGGGAAATAAGGGTGGCCACAGTTCACTTCGCTGAAATATAGGTCTAGCTTTACCATCTTGATCAATGCATATAAAATAGACTATGAGCATCTGAAGTCAATTAGTTTCAAAAGCGTGTTGTATATGTATGTCATATAGAAAGCAGGTGGTCAAATCATCCTTTGCAGCTGTTAACTACAAAAAATGTATATTTCATGATCTTACGAAAGTAATGGAAACAAATTAGAAAAAGGTGTATATGCCCCATTCATAAGTCATAAACCTCCAACATATTGTCAAATCTTGTAAGGGTATTTCACCCTTATCCATTATTTTGGTAACGATGACACCGTGCTAAAGTATTTGGCCTAATATGTTTATAAGGATAATCTCAGGTATTAGGCAATGAGGCGTAAATGGTGTATCAAAGGAACAAGAAGGCTAAAGGAGACCCCCCATTTCAACAACAATCAAAAAGGGGTTACAGGAGAAATCCGGTCACCAGCCCGGTCCAACCGGGCCAGCAACCGGCCAGTCCGGCGTGCTGGCCGGTCGACCGGTCGGAAACCGGACTCCAAAGGAGGAACCAGCAGGTCCGGCTCGTGGCCCGGCCGACCGGCTCTCGACCGGCGGGTCCGGCGCTCCGTCCGGCCGACCGGTCGGAAACCGGGCAGCAACCGGCACCAACCGGAGAAGCGCCAGACGACGCAAAGGTGCTCCGGCCACTCGGTCCGGTCCGACCGGCCTCACGACCGGGCTGTCCGGTCCGTGGTCCGGTCCGACCGGGTTTGTCGGGAAGAATGCCGAGGTGGCAAGTGGCAACGGCCAGATTTTGAAGAACACTATAAATACCCCTTCTTCTACCTTGGAAGGGTTAGGCAACATACTATAAGCTGTTCTTGAGCTCTCTCTCTCTACTCCATTGCTAGAAACACCAAAAGCCTCGCATCTCCCTCCTCCTCCACCCAAACTCAAATCCCTCCGGGAATCATTAGAGGAGGACCCGATCTACCGTTCTACCAAGCCAAATCTCATTCCCCCTTGTATTCATTGAGAAGCTTGCTTCCTAGGGTTCCTTGGAAACCCTAGGTGGGCAAGAGGAGTCCGGAAGCATCCGGGCCGTGGATTTGCTCCGGCAAGATTGTGAAGGTTTGGAGGCTACCTCAAAGTCTACCACAAGTGAGTGAGCTATTCCTTCGTGGGATAGGCTCCGGAGAATAGGGTGAGCCTTCGTGGCGCGGGGAATCCTTCGTGGGACCTCCACTCCTCCAAACGTGACGTACCTTGTTGCAAAGCAAGGGAACACGGGAATACATCCTCGTCTCCGCGTGCTATCGGTTATCTCTAACCGAACTCCTTACTTGTGATTTAACCGCTCGTGAGAGCCTTCGTGCTTGAGTTAGTTGTATCCTCATATAGGTTGCTTCACCTAGTTTGCATTAGGCTCATCTTTATATTCCGCAAAGCCTAATATTGCAAAGAAAGAATTAAAATTTGTAGAAACCTATTCACCCCCCTCTAGGTTTACCATCTCTATACTTTCAATTGGTATCATAGCCTGGACTCTTATTAAGGGCTTCACCGCCTTAAGAGTGAGATGGATAAACTCTTCGAGGGTCTAGATGACGACTCTAACCTTTCGGTTAAAGAGATGAAATCTAGACTCTTGGCATATGATGCCGAGAAGAAGAAAAAGGAGGATGAGCTACAAAACCAAATGACGTAAATGACCGCCATGCTTAAGAACCTAACTCGCGGGTGGAGCTCCTAGTGGGGCTTCGGCCTCTAAGGAATCCTACCATGATGTTAACCATGACTATCCCGTAAACACTTCACCCATGCCTCATATAAACCATAGTGGGACCGTTCCCCATTACGATGGAACTCACTTTCCACATTGGAAATCTGCTATGGAATCTCATATTCGCAGCTGCAAGTGTGGAGCTATGGGAGCTCATTGTTCATGGACATCGGGAGCCACAAGATCCTACTCGGTTGACCTCCACCGAGTTCTACAACCGTCAACTCAATGCATCCGCACGTGACAAGATTAGAAGTGGCATCAACCGCAAGCTTCTTGATCAAGTCGATGACATTGTCTCCGCTAAAGAGTTGTGGGATCGGATCGTAGTACTCCAAGAGGGAACCGATTTGATCCAATCAGCTCTCTATGAGACCGCAAAGCAAGAAGCCTACCAGCTCATGATTCGAGATGGAGAAACCGTATTCGATGCCTATGCTAGGCTTGGTGCTCGAAAGTAAGGGTCAAGGGACTTGGTGCTGAGAAGTACAATGACGGATTCGAGATGAACGAAGCCTTCATAAAATCCAAGGTCATTGCTATGATTGCCGTCAAACAAGAAGACACCAACCTTGGACTCAACTTGCAAATCATGACCAAGAGTGCCGATCTCAACTCCGATGATCTAGTCTCCTATGTGGCCGCCAATGAAAGCATGGCCAAAGCCGGAAAGAGGCTCAAGGCAATGAACCGTGTTGATGAAGCCTCACACAACCATGAAGCGTCACACAACCTTGCTCTCAAAGCTAGAGCCGACCATGAAAGCAAAGAAGACTATGAAATTGAAGAAGAAGAAGAGATGACTTCAACTAGTGACATGGCTACCGACTTTGCTTTCTTTGCCAAGAAATACAAGGCAAAGTTTCCAATGCTCCTCAATGACAAGAAGAAGAAGAGAACTTGCTACAATTGTGATGAAGATAGCCACTTTGCAAATGAGTGCCCTTATGAGAAAAGGGTAGACAAGCCAAGATTCATCAAAGGGGTCAAGCCAAGATTGAAGCCAAACCCAATCAACGATCGATTCAAGAAGAACAAGGGAAGAGCTTTTGTTGGAGCCGAGTACTTGTCCGATGATGAAGATGAAGATGAGGAGAAGGAGGCCGGGGTGGCCGGTTTGGCTTTCTCCAAGCCCGGGTCACTCTTCACATATGACTACTCCAAGGACTACTCCACGGAGAATGATGTTGGTTCCTCCTTCATGGCAAGAATCACTCAAGATGATGACTCCGATGACTCTTCCCCTCTACACTCGTTGGCTCTTGTCTTATGGCAAGGGAAACCAAGGTAATGGAATCTCCACCTTCCCTATCTAGTGTTCTTGATGATGAAAATGAAAATCAAGATGAACTAATTGTGCTTAAGGAACTTTACAATGTTAGATGCACCCTTCGTGGTGATGCTCTTGTCAAGTTTGATTTCTTGATGGACTCTCTCAAAGAAAAGGATGAGTCCATTGAGGAATTAGAATATCAATTGGATGAAAAGGAACGGAGATTCAATCTCCTAAGACAAGAGCTAAAAACCGAAAGGTGCATATCTCAAGGCCTTAAGCAACAAATTGAAACCTATGAACTTGATAAAGTTAAGGACCTAGAAACTATTGATAGGGCTCAATCTTTGACTCAAGTGCTCCATACCTCAAAAGAGGAACTTGAAGTTGCTCATGCTTCTCTCACTAGGGATCTTGACCACCTTGAAAGAGCTAACAAGCTTGTAAAGGATGAGCTCAAGAAACTTGGAGAGAACCATGACCTACTCCAAGAAACCTACATGAAAGCACTTGAATCAATGAAGGATCCCATTGTTGTTGAAAAGCATGCTAGTCCCCCTACATCTTTTACTAGTGAGCATGCTAAGCTTGTTGAGGAACATGTTCGTTTACAAGAGGAACTCTCTTTGCATGTTGAGACCAATGCATATCTTGAATCCTTGGTGACTAAATATGGTCTCGACTATCATCCTAATGAATCCTCTTGTGAGCATGCATCTATTCTTGAGGAAAATGTTAGGTTAACAAAGGAACTTGCAAAGTTCACCACCGCCAAGAACAAGATGGGATTGGATGACCTCTTGAGTAAGCAAAGGTCAAACAATCAAAAGTATGGACTTGGATATGTTCCCAAGTCTCACAAGAAGAACAACTACAAGAAGGAGAAACCCGCTCAAGATAAGAACAAGAAGGTCACTAACAATGGCAAAGCCTCAAAGGGCAAAGCCACTAGTGGTGACCGCACGGGGCCAAACGATCACTATGCATTATTTGTTGATTATTATGGTGATGTCTATGCTAACTATGTTGGCCCTCCTAATGGCTATGCTTATAGAGGGTACTCAATTTGGGTACCAAAAGATATTGTTGCCATTGCAAAGGAACCCATTAATCGATGGGTTCCTAAATCCTCTACTTGATTTTGTAGGGGTATTCCTCCGGTGGTCCAAAATGGGTGTTTGATAGTGGATGCACCAATCATATGACCGGAGGAAAAGGTGTGCTTGATCAATTCATTGAAGATATCAACAAGAAGTCAAGCATTACCTTTGGTGACAACTCAAAGGGAAAGGTACTTGGGTATGGCAAGGTAGCAATCTCTAAGGACTTGTGTCTTGAGACGGTTATGCTTGTTGAACACCTTGGCTATAACTTACTTTCTATATATCATCTTGCCGATGCCGGTTACAATTCATATTTCACTAAATATTATGTGCAAGTCTTTAGGAGCGACAATCTCAAATTGGTCCTTGTTGGATATGTGGAGAACAACCTTTACGTGGTTGACCTCTCGAAAGAGAGCCCCTCCTTCTCCACATGTCTAATGGCGGCCAAGCATGACGAAGGTTGGTTGTGGCATCGCCGCCTTGGTCATGTTAACATGAGGAATCTTAAACAACTCCTAAAGGGTGAGCATATTGTGGGACTAACCGGCGTTTCTTTTGAGAAAGATCGTGTTTGTAGTGCATGTGTAGCCGGAAAGCAACTCAAGAAGAAGCATCCCATCAAGAGTATTGTTTCCACATCTAGGCCTTTGGAGCTCCTTCATTTGGATCTCTTTGGGCCATCACATTATGATACTCTTGGTGGGAGCAAGTATGGACTTGTCATTGTTGATGATTACTCAAGATACTCTTGGGTCTTTCTCCTCAAGACTAAGGACGAGACCCATAGAGAGTTCATCACCTTCGCCAAGAAAGCTCAACGTATGTATGAATCCGAGATCAAGGCAATTAGGACCGACAATGGCACCGAGTTCAAGAACTACACTATGCAAGAGTTTGTTGATGATGAGGGCATCAAGCATGAGTTTTCGGCGCCATACACCCCTCAACAAAACGGTGTTGTTGAAAGGAAGAACCGGACTATCATTGAGATGGCAAGAACCATGTTGAGTGAATTCAACTCACCCCACAACTTTTGGGGAGAAGCCATCTCTACGGCCGTCCACTACTCCAACCGGCTCTTCCTCCGTCCCCTCCACAACAAAACCCCATACGAGCTCCTTACCGGTAACAAGCCTAATGTCACATATATTCGTGTCTTTGGATGCAAATGCCTTGTTAAGAACAACAAAGGAAAGCTCGGTAAATTTGAAACTAGAACCATAGAGGGTATATTTGTTGGATATGCGGAGAACTCTCACGCCTATAGATACTACAACCGATCCTCCGGGACCATTGAAGTATCTTGTGATGTGGTGTTCTTGGAGGATAATGGCTCCCAAGTGGAGCAAGTTGTTCCATGTGTTGCGGTAATGATGATGATCCATCTAGTGCCATCAAGCATATGGGCATTGGACACATCCGGCCCATGGAGGTTCATAATGATGATCAAGATGATGGAGTAGATGTTTCAAGCACGCCACAAGTGGAGCCTAGCTCAACTCAAGCCGAACCATCAAGTGCAACTCAAGAACCATCCTCTACTCAAGATGAGTCACAATCCGAAGAACAAGAAGAAGATCCTCATTCCATGGAGCAAGATCATGATGACGATCAAGAAACATCCTCAACTCATGATCAAGCTCAAATGGTCCCTCATGATCAAGTACTAGCAAGAGATGAATTCATTGATCATGAAGGAACCGTTCGGAAGATCAAGGCCGCTACAAGGGCAAGCGACATGAAAGTGGATCAAGTCCTTGGTAGCATCTCAAGAGGAGTGGTAACTCGTAGACACCATGCATTACTTATCACTTATTGTCAACATCATGCTTTTGTGTCTAGTTTTGAACCACTCAAGGTACATGAAGCCTTGGTCGATCCGGATTGGGTAATTGCCATGCAAGAAGAATTGGAGTGTTTCACTCGCAATGAAGTATGGTCTCTAGTTGAGAGACCCAAGGATCATCGCATCAATGTCATTGGGACCAAATGGGTATTCAAGAACAAGCAAGATGAGAATGGCATTGTTATACGAAACAAAGCAAGGTTAGTGGCGCAAGGGTTTGCCCAAATAGAAGGTATGGATTTTGAGGATACCTTTGCGCCGGTAGCCCGTCTTGAAGCTATTCGTCTTTTGCTTGCATTTGCATCTTTCCACAATTTCAAATTATATCAAATGGATGTGAAAAGTGCATTTTTGAATGGTCCCCTAAAAGAAACCGCATATGTGGCTCAACCCCGGAGCTCAAGACCCATGCCGACCCAACCACGTGTATTTACTCCATAAGGCACTCTACGGTCTCAAGCAAGCTCCACGTGCTTGGTATGAGTTCCTTAGGGATTTCTTACTACATGATGGGTTTTGCATGGGTACGGTCGATTCCACCCTTTTCACCAAGCGGGTTAAAGGGGGTGGCCTCTTTATATGTCAAATATATGTTGATGATATTATCTTTGGTGGAACTAACCCCAATCATAACAAAGCTTTTGAGCTATTGATGACTAGGAAATTTGAGATGTCCATGATGGGAGAGTTGAAGTTCTTTCTAGGCTTCCAAGTGAGGCAACTTGCAAAAGGCACCTTCATCTCTCAAGAAAAATATGTGAAGGACATGCTCAAGAAATTCAACATGACCAATGCGAGTCCAATGAAGACACCCATGCCCGTAAAGGGGCAACTTGGTTCATGTGACGGTGAGAAGGATGTGGACATAAAGGTATACCGCTCCATGATAGGATCCTTGCTCTACCTTTGTGCCTCTAGGCCGGATATCATGCTAAGTGTAGGGATGTGTGCTCGTTTTCAATCCGCTCCCAAGGAGAGCCATTTAGTGGCGGTCAAACGGATACTAAGATACCTTGTTCTCACTCCTACTCTCGGCTATGGTATCCAAAGGGGTCAACCTTTGAACTCATTGGCTATTCGGATTCCGATTGGGCCGGTGATAAGGTTGATCGGAAGTCTACCTCCGGGGCTTGCCAATTTATTGGCCGGTCATTGGTGAGTTGGTCATCCAAGAAACAAAACTCCACCGCCCTATCCACCGCCGAAGCCGAATACATATCCGCGGCATCTTGTTGCACTCAATTGTTATGGATGAAGCAAACCTTGAAAGACTATGGTGTGTCTCTTGGTACGGTGCCTCTTCTTTGTGACAATGAAAGTGCAATAAAGATCGCCAACAACCCGGTTCAACATTGTCGCACCAAACATATTGACATTCGCCATCACTTCCTACGTGATCATGTTGCCAATAAGGATATTGATCTCACTCATGTGGGAACAACCTACCAATTGGCGGATATTTTCACTAAGCCTTTGGATGAAGCCCGCTTTGTTAACTTGAGAGGAGAACTTGGTATTCTTGATCCTAAAAACTTGGATTGATTAACTTCTTGCACTATATTCTTGCATTTATCTTGCTATCTAGCTTAGAGGCATAGCACATATGGGGATAGTCATCTTACCATGTCTTGGTATGATGCATACCTATGTGTGCAACATAAATAGACCCAATGTCATTATATGGACCCAAGCATGTCTCTTCGCGGTCACATGACATTTGCGCTTTCACATAGGGGGAGTAATCCCCCGCCCCTCATTGAGCCTTCATTACAAATTGATTTGACTATATAAGGCCAAATGATCTTATTGCAAAAATCATTCCAAAATGACTTATGATTCTTGATATACACTTCGAATCATGCCCATTGTTGCTATTCACATCTTGTTTGGATTTTCTCTCCAATGGGTATGCCTAGAGAACTTTGTGTTTCCAACCCCATGTCTATGCTCATCTCATCATCATCTATCTATCTATATGTACATGTCATCATTTGAGCACTCACACACATTACACAAAGCATAGGGGCAAAAACGAGGCAAAATTAGGAAATTCTGGGCTGGCCGGTCCCCGGTCCGGTTGGACCGGGTCCCCGACCGGATGGTCCGGTTGACCGGTCGGAAACCGGAGTCCGGGCCGGGTCAGCCGGTCACCAGCCCGGTCTGACCGGACTCTCGACCGGTCGCGCCGCCACCTATATATTGGGGAAGGGATACCCCTTGGGGTCTTCTTCCCCATTGTTCCCCAATCTCCAACCTCCATGGCCGGCGCCCTGACCATCTCCACCACAACCTAGGTCCTTCCCACCACTAGTTCCTCCCCAAACTTCACCCAACCGTAGATCGGGGTCTCTCAAGCTTCTTCACCAAGGGATTTGGTCTTTCTCGAGTTTGCTTGGAAGATCTTGGGGATTTGGTCCTCAAGCCCTCTCCACGTGTTCTTCTTGCTCTCTTGGGCAACAAGGACAATGTCATCGGGTAAATTTCCCTTCCATTCCCTCTCCTTCTTGATTTCCCTCTCCCATTGTCACATGTTGAGGAAAGTTGAGAAAAGTTAGGGTTAGGGTTTGTAAAGTCCTCATGCCTTTAGAGTGTCTCACACCACAATGCACTTCTCCACTACATTGCTATAGTCTATATTCAAGTTTATGAGCTTTTGCATGGTTTTGTGGTAGAAAATCTGGGCACATCATCACAACTCGACATACCCGGTCACTCGCTCGGTCGACCGGCCGCTCAACCGGCCGGCCCGGTGCTTGGCCCGGCCAACCGGTCGGAAACCGGCCAGTCCGGTCTGCTGTCCGGTTTGACCGGCCTCTGCGCCGAGCTGCCCAGTTTTCGCACAATTTCATCACTACACTTGAATATATGCTATGCTCTCTTGGTTTCTCTCTTATTGATGACATGTACACTTACCCCACTGCTATCCTTGCTCTATTTTTCTCATTCACAGATAGTTGGAGTGGTGAGCCACCACGTGGCAGTGCTTCCAAGAGAGGAAGGACTGATCCTCCTCGTCGTTCTAGTAGCCGCGTTCCTCCTCAAGCTCAGCAGGATACTGACATTGGCAGCTCAGCTCGGGGTCGAACCAAGTCTGTTGCTACCAAGCACAAGGATAAGCAAGTTGCCCACGAGGATGATGAGGTAGTGCCAACCATGAATGTTGGGCTTGCAAACCGTCTTGAGTGGCAGGAATGGAGGACAGTGAATCCGTATCGCTTCAAGGAGCCAACTTACACTCGTTCGGACATGGCCTTCTGGACCAACACACAAGCAGCCCTCTGGGAGGGTGATACGTCTCCGACGTATCGATAATTTCTTATGTTCTATGCCATATTATTGATGATACCTACATGTTTTATGCACACTTTATGTCATATTCGTGCATTTTCTGGAACTAACCTATTAACAAGATGCCGAAGTGCCGCTTCGTTTTCTCGCTGTTTTTGGTTTCGAAATCCTAGTAACGAAATATTCTCGGAATCGGACGAAATCAAGACCCGGGTTCCTATTTTCACCGGAAGCATCCGAACACCCGAAGAGCCGCGGAGGGGGGCCACGTGGGCCCCAGCATGATAGGGTGGCGCGGCCCGGGCCCCGGCCGCGCCGCCTATGGTGTGGCCACCCCTTCGACCCTCCTGCGCCGCCTCTTCGCCTATATAAAGCCTCCGTCGCGAAAACCCTGATGCGAAAAACCACGATACGGAAAACCTTCCAGAGCCGCCGCCATCGCGAAGCCAAGATCTAGGGGACAGGAGTCTCTGTTCCGGCACCCTGCCGGAGCGGGGAAGTGCCCCCGGAAGGCTTCTCCATCGACACCGCTGCCATCTCCACCGCCATCTTCATCACCGCTGCTGCTCCCATGAGGAGGGAGTAGTTCTCCATCGAGGCTCGGGGCTGTACCGGTAGCTATGTGGTTCATCTCTCTCCTATGTACTTCAATACAATAATCTCATGAGCTGCCTTACATGATTGAGATTCATATGATGATGCTTGTAATCTAGATGTCATTATGCTAGTCAAGTGAGTTTTACCTATGTGATCTCCGGAGACTCCTTGTCCCACGTGTGTAAAGGTGACAAGTGTGTGCACCGTGTGGGTCTCTTAGGCTATATTTCACGAATACTTATTCACCGATGAATGGCATAGTGAGGTGCTTATTTATATCTCTATATGATTGCAAAGTGTTTGTATCACAATTTATCTATGTGCTACTCTAGCAAAGTTATTAAAGTAGTTCTATTCCTCCCGCACGTGTGTAAAGGTGACGAGTGTGTGCACCGTGTTAGTACTTGGTTTATGCTATGATCATGATCTCTTGTAGATTGCGAAGTTAACTATTGCTATGATAATATTGATGTGATCTATTCCTCCTACATATGCATGAAGGTGACAGTGTGCATGCTATGCTAGTACTTGGTTTAGTCTTTTGATCTATCTTACACTAAAGGTTACTAAAATCTGAGCATTATTGTGGAGCTTGTTAACTCCGGCATTGAGGGTTCGTGTAATCCTACGCAATGTGTTCATCATCCAACAAAAGTGTAGAGTATGCATTTATCTATTCTGTTATGTGATCAATGTTGAGAGTGTCCACTAGTGAAAGTCTAATCCCTAGGCCTTGTTCCTAAATATCGCTATCGCTGCTTGTTTACTCGTTTTATCGCGTTACTACTGCTGCGTTACTACCGCTGCGTTACTACTCGCTTGTTTACTGTTCTGGGCAAAGCACTTTTCTGGTGCCGTTGCCACTACTTATTCATACCACCTGTATTTCACTATCTCTTCGCCGAACTAGTGCACCTATTAGGTGTGTTGGGGACACAAGAGACTTCTTGCTTTGTGGTTGCAGGGTTGCATGAGAGGGATATCTTTGACCTCTTCCTCCCCGAGTTCGATAAACCTTGGGTGATCCACTTAAGGGAAAACTTGCTGCCGTTCTACAAACATCTCGCTCTTGGAGGCCCAACACCGTCTACAAGAAAGGAGGGGAACGTAGACATCAAGCTACTTTTCCGGCGCCGTTGCCGGGGAGGAAAGGTAAAAAGGCACTCATACTCCGGTTCCAGGTAAAGTACTTTTCTGGCGCCATTGTGTTTGTGCTCGAAGCTATTTCCTTTAGATCCTGCAATTGCATCTTTTTGTTTCTTGTTTACACTAGTTAGGCATAATGGAAAACAACAAAAAATTTAGTGAGCTTTTTAATCTTTTTCCTGATTTAGACATGAATTGTTTGGTGCAAACATTAAAAAACCAATGGAACCTCATTTGCATGCTAGTAGCGATGTTATTAGTATGAATGCAATTACTGCTAATACTATGGAGAAGTCTAAGCTTGGGGAAGCTAGTTTTTGTGATCTTTTTAGCTTCCCATCTTCAGGTGAGAAAATTTGCTCTGATAACACTTTATCTCCCATATGCGATAACTCTAACGATGCTTGTGATATTTTAAACGCACCTACTAAAAGTATCCCATATAAAATACCTATGCAAATTATTGAACGTGTTATGGATAACCGCTATGAAGGGGATGGAACTGTGCATCCTGGAGATCATTTACTGTTTTTGCATGAATTATGCGGGTTATTCAAGTGTGCGGTATCTCTATGGATGAAGTGAAGAAGAAATTATTCTCTATGTCGTTGTACCGGTAAAGCGGCGCATTGGCATAAACTGCTAAAAGATGAGCATTCTCTTGATTGGAAGGATATTGTGTCTCTATTTTATTCTAAATTCTATCCTCCAAGTGAAATTCACAAAGACCGAAACCGAATATATAATTTCTGGCCTCATGATGGAGAGAGTATTGCCCAAGCATGGGAGAGATTGAAGTCTTTAATGCTCAAATGCCCCAATCATGAGCTTCCGGGTAATATCATTATTGATAATTTCTATGCAAGACTTTCTTTTCAAGATAAGACCTTGCTGGATGCTACTTGTTCTCGGATCATTCACGCGCAACAAAGAAGAGTTTAAAAGGGATCTTCTTGATCGGATTAAGGAGAACGCTCGAAGATTGGGAGAACGACAAAGGTAAAGAGTCGGTATAAATTATGATTATGAATGCATTGAAACTTTTATGGATACCGATAAATTTCGAAATATGAGTGCTACTTATGGTCTTGACTCTCAAGTTGCTGCAAATCTTTATAAAGCCTTTGCATCTCATTTAGAATTGCCTAAAAAGAATTTTGATAAGTATCATGAACCTTTTAAAGAGGCTTGCATGAAGAATGAAATTGTTGTTAATTATTGTAATGAGCATGCTCAAACTCCTAAGAATGTTATTTCCTATAAGCATGTTAATTTTTGTGGAATACATAGACCTTGTGGAATTAATCAAATCAAAGATGAATATTGTATCCATCATGCTAATGAAAAAACTAGAAAGTGGTTTAGGGCTCTAGATGATCTTGCTAAAAAAGTTTGTGCCCTCTATCCTTTTATTTGTGAAGTTTGCCATGAAGTGGGTCATTTTAATTTTCAATGCTCCTCCAATGATAATTTGAACCCAATAAGTGCTGCAAATTTGTATTGTGATGATGAAATTACTCCTAATCAGCATGATGAACTTACTTTATTTTTGGGGTGTAAAGAACTTGTCGAGAAAAATCTCTTTGTTACATATGAGTGATCTTGATATTGATGATGTCCTCGCATGGGTGTTTTTCTTATTGCATTGATAATAGCCATACAAATAATTACATACAAAATATTTTAGAAGATGACACCTTGCCCAAATATGATAGGACCACTGTGTGTTTTCAACTAATTAATGAAAAGGAGGGATCCTCCCAAGTTTCTTCTATTGTTTCTGAAAGTAAATCAGGTTATGCGGACAAGCCACCCTTCAAGCCTCTTCCTCCTAAAAAAGGGAACGAGGAGAAAGAAGATAAGAAGAAGAAGAAGGAGAATAAAAAGAAAGAGGTAACGGCGTATCCCCGCGTGAATGAGATAACGCTAGGTAACCGTAAGTATGTTGCTCCTAATGATTATTGTGACAATGAATCCGAATACGATGATCTTCCTATGCCCTTTACATACATTAGCGATCATGATTTGAATGAGCACACTACTTTTGATATTACAAATCTCTGGGAAACTAATTCTGAAAGTGATGATAATAATTGCCATAGTGTCGATACTATCCATGCTTCCTCCCATAATGATATAGAAAGCTCTAAGCTTGGGGAAGAGGAGTTTGAAAATCCTTTAGCTACTGGTCATGATGTTCTTGATACATCTCCTTCTAATAACAATGATGGTGTGGACACGGATAAACCGATCTGTGAAAGATAACTATTCTATTTCCTATAATGACACTCGTGCCCCCGATCTCTCGATGATTATTATAAAGAATGCTATGATATAGGTTCTAACTATCCTTATGAAACTTGTCATAGTCATGATTGGATTACCAAAAACAATTCCCTTAATATGCAATTTGTTTACCATGTTCAAATTCTTGATAATAATCTTGCTCCAATTACTATTAATGAGAATAACTTTTCTTATGCCAAATTTAATGATACTTCTATGCATATGAACCATGATAAGAATGTTTTAAGTGATGGGTATATTGTGGATTTCATCAATGATGCTACTGAAAGTTATTATGAGAGAGGGAAATATGGTTATATGCACTTCAATAATATTAAGTTTCCCCTCTTTATGTCGAGAATCTTGAAGTTACTTTTGTTTTATCCTCTTATGCTTGTCACTTTGTTCTTCATGAATTCATTTGTGTACAAGCTGCCTCTGCATAGGAAGCATGTTCGACTTAAATGTGTTTTGGATTTGCTTCTTGATGCTCTCTTTTTGCTCCAGATACTATTTCCTGCGAGCGCAACATTAAAACTGCTGAGCCCACCTTAATGGCTAAAAAGAAAGAACTTCTTGGGAGATAACCCATGTGTTATTTTGCTACAGTACTTTATTTTATATTTGTGTCTTGGAAGTTGTTTACTACTGTAGCAACCTCTTCTTATCTTAGTTTTATGTTTTGTTGTGCCAAGTAAAGTCTTTGATAGAAAAGTAAGTATTAGATTTGGATTACTGCGCAGTTCCAGATTTCTTTGCTGTCACGAATCTGGGTCTAATTCTCTGTAGGTAACTCAGAAAATTATGCCAATTTACGTGAGTGATCCTCAGATATGTACGCAACTTTCATTCAATTTGGGCATTTTCATTTGAGCAAGTCTGGTGCCCTTTTAAAATTCGTCTTTACGGACTGTTCTGTTTTGACAGATTCTGCCTTTTATTTCGCATTGCTTCTTTCGCTGTGTTGGGTGGATTTCTTTGTTCCATTACCTTCCAGTAGCTTTGAGCAATGTCCAGAAGTGTTAAGAATGATTGTGTCACCTCTGAACATGTGAGTTTTTGATTATGCACTAACCCTCTAATGAGTTTGTTTCGAGTTTGGTGTGGAGGAAGTTTTCAAGGGTCAAGAGAGGAGGATGATATACTATGATCAAGGAGAGTGAAAACTCTAAGCTTGGGGATGCCCCGGTGGTTCACCCCTGCATATTCTAAGAAGACTCAAGCGTCTAAGCTTGGGGATGCCCAAGGCATCCCCTTCTTCATCGACAAATTATCAAGTTCCTTCTCTTGAAACTATATTTTTATTCGGCCACATCTTATGTACTTTACTTGGAGCGTCTGTGTGCTTTTGTTTTTGTTTTTGTTTGAATAAATGCTTGTGTGGGAGAGAGACACGCTCCGCTGGTTCATATGAACACATGTGTTCTTAGCTTTTAATTTTCATGGCGAAGTTTCTTCTTCGTTAATTTGTTATATGGTTGGAATTGGAAAATGATACATGTAGTAAATTGCTATAATGTCTTGGATAATTTGATACTTGGCAATTGTTGTGCTCATGTTTAAGCTCTTGCATCATATACTTTGCACCCATTAATGAAGAAATACTTAGAGCTTGCTAATTTGGTTTGCATATTTGGTTTCTCTAGAGTCTAGATAACATCTAGTATTGAGTTTTGAACAACAAGGAAGACGGTATGGAGTCTTATAATGTTTACCATATGTGTTTTATGTGAGTTTTGCTGCACCGTTCATCCTTGTGTTTGTTTCAAATAACCTTGCTAGCCTAAACCTTGTATCGAGAGGGAATACTTCTCATGCATCCAAAATACTTGAGCCAACCACTATGCCATTTGTGTCCACCATACCTACCTACTACATGGTATTTATCCGCCATTCCAAAGTAAATTGCTTGAGTGCTACCTTTAAAATTCCATCATTCACCTTTGCAATATATAGCTCATGGGACAAATAGCTTAAAAACTATTGTGGTATTGAATATGTACTTATGCACTTTATCTCTTATTAAGTTGCTTGTTGTGCGATAACCATGTTTCGGGGACGCCATCAACTATTCTTTGTTGAATATCATGTGAGTTGCTATGCATGTCCGTCTTGTCCGAAGCAAGAGAGATCTACCACCTTCATGGTTGGAGCATGCATATTGTTAGAGAAGAACTTTGGGCCGCTAACTAAAGCCATGATTCATGGTGGAAGTTTCAGTTTGGACATATATCCTCAATCTCATATGAGAATAATAATTGTTGCCACATGCTTATGCATTAAAGAGGATTCCATTATCTGTTGTCCATGTTGTCCCGGTATGGATGTCTAAGTTGAGAATAATCAAAAGCGAGAAATCCGAAATGCGAGCTTTCACCTTAGACCTTTGTACAAGCGGCATGGAGGTACCCCATTGTGACACTTGGTTAAAACATGTGTATTGTGATGATCCGGTAGTCCAAGCTAATTAGGACAAGGTGCGGGCACTATTAGTATACTATGCATGAGACTTGCAACTTGTAAGATATAATGTACATAACTCATATGCTTTATTACTACCGTTGACAAAATTGTTTCATGTTTTCAAAATAAAAGCTCTAGCACAAATATAGCAATCGATGCTTTCCTCTTTGAAGGACCATTCTCTTTACTTTTATGTTGAGTCAGTTCACCTATCTCTCTCCACCTCAAGAAGCAAACACTTGTGTGAACTGTGCATTGATTCCTACATACTTGCATATTGTACTTGTTATATTACTCTATGTTGACAATTATCCATGAGATATACATGTTACAAGTTGAAAGCAACCGCTGAAACTTAATCTTCCTTTGTGTTGCTTCAATGCCTTTACTTTGATTTATTGCTTTATGAGTTAACTCTTATGCAAGACTTATTGATGCTTGTCTTGAAGTACTATTCATGAAAAGTCTTTGCTTTATGATTCACTTGTTTACTCATGTCATTACCATTGTTTTGATCGCTGCATTCACTACATATGTTTACAAATAGTATGATCAAGGTTATGATGGTATATCACTTCAGAAATTATCTTTGTTATCGTTTTACCTGCTCGGGACGAGCAGAACTAAGCTTGGGGATGCTTGATACGTCTCCGACGTATCGATAATTTCTTATGTTCTATGCCATATTATTGATGATACCTACATGTTTTATGCACACTTTATGTCATATTCGTGCATTTTCCGGAACTAACCTATTAACAAGATGCCGAAGTGCCGGTTCGTCGTTTTCTGCTGTTTTTGGTTTCAGAAATCCTAGTAACGAAATATTCTCGGAATCGGACGAAATCAAGACCCGGGTTCCTATTTTCACCGGAAGCATCCGGAACACCCGAGAGCCGCCGGAGGGGGCCCCGTGGGCCCGCGATGATAGGGTGGCGCGGCTCGGGCCCCGGCCGCGCCGGCCTATGGTGTGGCCACCCCTTCGACCCTCCTGCGCCGCCTCTTCGCCTATATAAAGCCTCCGTCGCGAAAACCCCGATGCGAAAAACCACGATACGGAAAACCTTCCGGAGCCGCCGCCATCGCGAAGCTAAGATCCGGGGACAGGAGTCTCTGTTCCGGCACCTCGCCGGAGCGGGGAAGTGCCCCGGAAGGCTTCTCCATCGACACCGCTGCCATCTCCACCGCCATCTTCATCACCGCTGCTGCTCCCATGAGGAGGGAGTAGTTCTCCATCGAGGCTCGGGGCTGTACCGGTAGCTATGTGGTTCATCTCTCTCCTATGTACTTCAATACAATAATCTCATGAGCTGTCTTACATGATTGAGATTCATATGATGATGCTTGTAATCTAGATGTCATTATGCTAGTCAAGTGAGTTTTACCTATGTGATCTCCGGAGACTCCTTGTCCCACGTGTGTAAAGGTGACGAGTGTGTGCACCGTGTGGGTCTCTTAGGCTATATTTCACAGAATACTTATTCACCGATGAATGGCATAGTGAGGTGCTTATTTATATCTCTTTATGATTGCAATGTGTTTGTATCACAATTTATCTATGTGCTACTCTAGCAAAGTTATTAAAGTAGTTCTATACCTCCCGCACGTGTGTAAAGGTGACGAGTGTGTGCACCGTGTTAGTACTTGGTTTATGCTATGATCATGATCTCTTGTAGATTGCGAAGTTAACTATTGCTATGATAATATTGATGTGATCTATTCCTCCTACATATGCATGAAGGTGACGAGTGTGCATGCTATGCTAGTACTTGGTTTAGTCTTTTGATCTATCTTACACTAAAGGTTACTAAAATATGAGCATTATTGTGGAGCTTGTTAACTCCGGCATTGAGGGTTCGTGTAATCCTACGCAATGTGTTCATCATCCAACAAAAGTGTAGAGTATGCATTTATCTATTCTGTTATGTGATCAATGTTGAGAGTGTCCACTAGTGAAAGTCTAATCCCTAGGCCTTGTTCCTAAATATCGCTATCGCTGCTTGTTTACTCGTTTCATTGCGTTACTACTGTCTGCGTTACTACCGCTTGTTTACTGTTCCGGGCAAAGCACTTTTCCGGTGCCGTTGCCACTACTTATTCATACCACCCGTATTTCACTATCTCTTCGCCGAACTAGTGCACCTATTAGGTGTGTTGGGGACACAAGAGACTTCTTGCTTTGTGGTTGCGGGGTTGCATGAGAGGGATATCTTTGACCTCTTCCTCCCTGAGTTCGATAAACCTTGGGTGATCCACTTAAGGGAAAACTTGCTGCTGTTCTACAAACCTCTGCTCTTGGAGGCCCAACACTGTCTACAGGAAAGGAGGGGGAACGTAGACATCAGAGGGTTTCTATGATTCTCATGAGTTTATGAAGCATGGTAATATTGTCTCACCCAAGGCCATCAATCCTGACGAGCTTGCCCTGCATGAAGCCACAAAGTACCGTTTTGTGGTTCAAACCTTGAAGAGTCTGGGATTGTATGACCTCGTGTGCCTCAAGCCGGATGATACCCAAGATGATCCCACCTTTTGTCCCCTCCTTGTCCGCCAGTTTCACTGCACCGTCTTCTTTCATGATGATGAGGACCGCACCCTCACCTGGATGACCGGCAAGACGAAGTACTCATGCTCCTACTCTCGGTTCCGTGCAGCCATGGGTTGTGGTGATGACGAGTAATCCCGGATACGAGATTCATTCACGGTCCGGGCTTACAAAGGGTGACATCTCTTTTCGCTATCCTGCGAACCCTACACCTGGACCTCCCACTATCTCTGGGATGTACTACTCCTATCTGGTACTTGCCAAGCTGTTTCGTGAGAACCTCATCAGCAAGTCTGGCGACCACAGTGAAGTCCGGAACTATCACCTCAACTTGATGTACTATTGTCATCCTGACAGGGTAAGGAAGATTGATGGCTGTGATCTAATCTACTGTGAACTGAAGAGAGCCATTATGGACCGCATGACTCCTAACTACGCCCAGTATGTTCAGCGGCTCATCAACTACATTGTTCCTGCTCCTCGGAACGCTCGTGGTGAAAGGGTCATCATGGACCTTTTCAGGTTTCCCATTCAGGAGGCCACTCGTCCAGACATTCCCTCCATGATGCCCACCTCTGAGCGCCGCTCCAAGGCACACCATGATCATGATGCTAGCTCCGAGTCACTCTCGGCGCTCCCGAGCATGGGGCTGCTCGTTTCTTCACATGCATGTTCCAAATGTGCAAGAACAGCAATGATGTTGCACATCGGACTCTTTCTATGACTCAGGAGACACGGAGGCGCCGGAATGAATTCATGGCCTCAAGGAACCACCCTGTTCCTCCTCCTGGACCTGAGATGGAGCCTGTGGTAGCTCCTCAGTGGGAGATGCCTCTTCTTACCGATGAGATGCTTCAGAACTTCGACTACTCCGTGTACGCTCATGGTGCTCTTCCTACTAGGTCTGCTCGTGCTCCCACTCCTACTGCTGATGATGCTGCTGAGGATGCTGATGATGATGCGGGTGATGATGATGATGCGGCTGATGATGATGCACGCGAGAGCTCCTCCTCGCTTGGGTTTGGTCACTACTGATGGGTGCGATAGCATCTCTCCTTTTCTTCGCCTTTTTGGTGTTCCGATGCCAAAGGGGAGAAGAGAGTAGAGTCTAGGACCACGGGGTTCTTTGAGTGCCACAAGCCATGGGAGTTGCCTTATTTGGATTTTATATGGCTTGTGCTTGTTTACTTTGAGTTTTTCAAGAACCATTTGCTATTTCCAACAATTCATGTATGGATGTGTATGGACGACTATTATGTGTGCTACTCTATGTTAGGATGTTTATGTGTGCTATGCTTATATATCTTGATATGCACATCTCCATACCATGCTTGTTTCCTAAAGATATTGGGGGAGCTTCTCATGTTTCACAAATGGTGCACTTTGCATTCAAACGCAAATTCTCCAAGTGCACACATTATGGGGGAGCTTTCGTAATATCTTATATGGAATCAAGGTTTAGAGCTTATCATAATATCTATTTGTGACTCTAGCTCGGTTTGTCATCGTATACCAAAAAGGGGGAGATTGTAAGGGTATTTCACCCTTATCCATTATTTTAGTAACGATGACACCGTGCTAAAGTATTTGGCCTAATATGTTTATAAGGATAATCTCAGGTATTAGGCAATAAGGCATAAATGGTGTATCAAAGGAACAAGAAGGCTAAAGGAGACCCCCATTTCAACAACAATCAAAAAGGGGTTACAGGAGAAATCCGGTCACCTGCCCGGTCCAACCGGGCCAGCAACCGGCCAGTCCGGCGTACGGCCGATCGACCGGTCGGAAACCGGACTCCAAAGGAGGACCAGCGAGGTCCGGTCCGTGGCCCGGTCGACCGGGCTCTCGACCGGCGGGTCCGGCGCTCCGTCCGGTCGACCGCTCGGAAACCGGGCAGCAACCGGGCACCAACCGGAGAAGCGCCGGGACGACGCAAAGGTGCTCCGGTCACCGGTCCGGTCCGACCGGCCTCACCACCGGGCTGTCCGGTCCGTGGTCCGGTCCGACCGGGTTTGTCGGGAAGAATGCTTGAGGTGGCAAGTGGCAACGGCCAGATTTTGAAGAACACTATAAATACCCCTTCTTCTACCTTGGAAGGGTTAGGCAACATACTATAAAGCTGTTCTTGAGCTCTCTCTCTCTTACTCCATTGCTAGAAACACCAAAAGCCTCGGATCTCCCTCCTCCTCCACCCAAACTCAAATCCCTCCGGGGAATCATTAGAGGAGGACCCGATCTACCGTTCTACCAAGCCAAATCTCATTCCCCCTTGTATTCATTGAGAAGCTTGCTTCCTAGGGTTCCTTGGAAACCCTAGGTGGGCAAGAGGAGTCCGGAAGCATCCGGGCTGTGGATTTGCTCCGGGCAAGATTGTGAAGGTTTGGAGGCTACCTCAAAGTCTACCACAAGTGAGTGAGCTATTCCTTCGTGGGATAGGCTCCGGAGAATAGGGTGAGCCTTCGTGGCGCGGGGAATCCTTCGTGGGACCTCCACTCCTCCAAACGTGACGTACCTTGTTGCAAAGCAAGGGAACACGGGAATACATCCTCGTCTCCGCGTGCTATCGGTTATCTCTAACCGAACTCCTTACTTGTGATTTAACGCACTCGTGAGAGCCTTCGTGCTTGAGTTAGTTGTATCCTCATATAGGTTGCTTCACCTAGTTTGCATTAGGCTCATCTTTATATTCCGCAAAGCCTAACATTGCAAAGAAAGAATTAAAATTTGTAGAAACCTATTCACCTCCCCCCCTCTAGGTTTACCATCTCTATACTTTCAAATCTCCAAAATATTCCATAAGTCGGACTGAAGGTAAATTCAAGGGCAAAGATATCTTCAACAGGCCTTTGCAAATTAGAAATTGGGAAAAGGTGATCTCTTGAATAAAGAGCCTGAAGTCCACACATAACACAACCGTTTAGCTTAAGGAATGGGGGAAAAAATTAAGTACAAACTTTTAGCAAAAACCCATCAACTCATTACCTTTTGTGCGCTGTATTGAGGTCCAAGGACCTGCAGGTAAAATATAGAGCTGCGAGTACGAAACATAATGCAACTAATTAAGAAAAAATATTTGTCACGTGACAAGATGAGGATTAATCCATCTATATATCACATGCGCAGAAAATAACATTGGTTTGTTCATAATCATAAAAATCACTTAATTTGCTATGCACCGACAGTTTGCCTTTAAATGCAAATACCAACAACATCAAAATGCATAAAGTAATAAAGGCATCCTATTTAACAATAGAATTGCAGTGCCAATTTACTTACCTGAACTATGAATTGGTATTAAAAAGGAATATAAAGTTGCAACCATGTGCGTTCGTATCGGCCTCTTGAACTCATCAACTGGAATATCATCTAAGATTTCTCAGGTTTCTATATGTGTGACCATATAAAGAGCAAGCAAGCACACACGGACACAAAAAATGGAGTAGAAAATACTACGTGAATAAACTTTATTTATTGTGCAAATTACTTCTGTATTTTCACTCAAATTATATTATGAAAGTTAATGAATGCTCATTCTAATTCTCACAGGGGCAAGTTTACTAACTCAATTTTCCTTCCTTCGACCATTTGGGTAGCTTTATGTCAATATTCAGAGATGTCTTGGTTGGGACATAATAACCATATATGATTGTTGTCTCTATATTGAATTTACCAAATATAGGGTGATGCCTGAACACAAACAAGTCGTCATCAAATAAAAAACTGATCGAGCTTACTTTCATCTTAATAATTTACAAACAACAATCTGGCGAAATAACAAATGTTTTAGACTTCAGAAAGTTCAGAGAAAGATATTAGTGGAGGATTGACCTTCTCATGTAGAGGGCGTTAGCAACGAACATATAGACGGGTAAAGGCGATGGTGAACACCGGACCCCTCTTCTCCATGCAACAGCTCAACATCAGGCACCCGATCCCTGACGCAACCACCTTTGTAAAATCATAGCAAATAAATACACGAAAATATCACATCCTTTTTGTTGCCTTGATCATTGGGACGAATCCAATAAAATCCGATTAACCGATGGATCATCAGTCTCACATAGTTCTTTCATAACCGATGAATTTAAAACAAAAATATTAAGACCATTAATCTAAATTTTGGTGATACCCAAGTTATATTTCATTTATAAACGAATTCTCACCAACAGGGGCATATCGATTAGTGATGCATGAACCAGGAAAAGTATCACCACCATGATTACTGCAAGATAGATCAGTAGTAAAAGTAATGCTAAAACGGATTAATTTCATATACCGGAAACACTTAGCACGTGGATAATTTATTTTTTTGGTAAATCCAACTTTATCATGCACATCCATATCTAGGTACGTTAATCCACCAGCTGCCGGCAATCTCGGGCTATGGCACAGATCATGAATAAAATGAAATACATTCAGGTACATCGAAAGAGGCTTTACCAAGAGACCGTTAGACAACTCACGACCATAGTCATCTCCTACCTCGTCCTTCATAGTTCAGACTGTGCAAGAAATCCTAACAATTGCATCATATGACAGTTAGAGATCAAGAGATTCAGGACCATATGACACCTTGAATAAAAATCTAGTAGTAACATGAAACAAGATTGAAAATTGGATGCACCACATGATCCGTAATCAAGATCTACCATCAGGAAGAATGGTAATATTAAGTTATTAACTCATGTCATCACCACAAGAGTGCCTGCTCACCTCGACCGCGTGGCCTGCATGGCCGCCGCCAGGGCACACGAAGCAGGAGAGGAGGGCCTTGCAGAAGATCAGGCTTCATGCCTAGGCCGTCGATGAAAGGGCACGAGCAAGGGGTGGTGGAGCGCGGCGGGGACGCATGGCTGTCGTATCGTTGGTGCTGGAGGATGAAGTCACGAAGATGACAATCTAGGACCATGAGGCATGGTACCCCACCAGCTCATTCTCCGCCTTCGACAAGCGCCATGGCCACGGAGGCCACGGAGGAGACGCGCTAATGTAGCCGCGCATCAGTCTCGCATTGTTCCAGGAAAACGCAAGGAATTAAGGAGAGATTGGTAATAGTGGAAGCATTTGATAGGAAGGCAGGGATTTCATCCCGAACTCAAGGAATCAAGGAAAACGCATCAGTCTCGCATTCTGTTTAGATCAAAACTTAATAGGAAGGCAGGGATTTCATTCTGTTTCTGCTGGAATTGTGACCTAGTTTTTATTTTAGATCGAGATTTAATAGGAAGGCAGGGATTTCATTCTGATTTTGCTTTATCTAGCGATGGCTGGGTAGAACGAAACACGAGTACAACAAAAGCAATCGGACGATGTGTAGATGCCTTAGATGTTGAGAGAAATAATCGGACGGCGTGGATGATCCAGATCTTTGACATCAAACATTTTTGATGACGTACGAACTCGAATATAATAGTAAAGATAATAGTAAAGAATACAACGTTCCTAACTTTAGGTAATAAATTCCTAAGGAAACCAAGTAAGGAAATGCCCCTGATTTTGTTTCCTAATTATTTATTTGTATTGATTTTGTTTCCTAATTATTTGTATCGTGATTGATTGATGGCATGAGCGTTAAAGAAGGCTGTCAGATTGTTTCCTTATTAATTCGTAGCGTGATCGATTGTTTCCATGATTGTTGCGGGATTGGATGTTAAACGGAGACCAGAGACCGTAGGATTAGATTGGACGGATAGGATGCTTTCAATGACGACCACCAAAGTGCGTTGAGTGTCAAACGACCAACTCCCATTTAATAGTAAAGATGTATTGATTTTGTTTCCTAATTATTTGTATCGTGATTGATTGATGGCATGAGCGTTAAAGAATGCTGTCAGATTGTTTCCTTATTAATTCGTAGCGTGATCGATTGTTTCCATGATTGTTGCGGGATTGGATGTCAAACGGAGACCAGAGACCGTAGGATTAGATTAGACGGATAGGATGCTTTCAATGACGACCACCAAAGTGCGTTGAGTGTCAAACGACCAACTCCCATTTAATAGTAAAGATGATTTGTTATTTATCTTTGACTGCCTTCAGGAAAGTACAAGATTATGTCTTGAAAGAAGAAAGAGTTTGAAGACCTCGAAGATTTGCTAGTACCTTTTAGACTTTATTTTGTAATCGTTAGAGACAGCTCGTGTATCTATACCATGTACTATTTATTATTATGAATATATGTGGTATTGATTGTCAAAAAATAAATATCTTCATTAACCTTCACAAGCTCCCATGTTTGGAATACCAACTCTCATCTCCCAGATCTTTCATATCAACAAGTGAGCAACCATCTAGTAGTTGGATTCTAAAGTCACCGGCCATCGTCGGAGGTTTATTAGATGCTTGAGCCCCTCCAAACAGGCCAGGATCGCAGCTTCTTCTGAACTAGCACAGTAAGGAACAAATAACTTCCATTCAGTAAGAATATGTTGGCCTAGGTGATCACGGACAATCACGCCAATGCCCGCTCTCTTGGAGAGGTAATCCCAGCCAGCCAGCATCAACATTTGCTTTGACTGTACCTTGACTAGGAGCTGCCCATTTGGTCTTGTGCAAGGCCTCGCTCAACGCTAGGGATGATGCATCCCGAGCTAGATCGGCTTTGGTAAACTTTTAGCCCCGGTGACGAGGTGGAATGGCATCCTTCCCAAGGCGTTGTCCTCGCCGTAGACGACCACCGTGGCTGTGCCATTCTTCACTGCTTCCTTGTAGGCGTCATAGTCGACCCTCCACTTCATCGTCGCCTTCAGCTTGTCCCAACAATGGACCATGTAGAAGCCCTTCTCTATGTGTTGCCTTGAACTTATCCAAGGCCCTGGATACCTAAAATTGCTAAGTGTTAGGTTTATGGTCTGCCAATGCGAAGTACATAGATGGAATGATGATGCCCGTTTTTTACCACTGACATCGCGCCCGTGCCGCTCTCTGGGTGGGCAACAACATGGGCGACGGTGACGCAAAACTTGGAGGTCTCCTGTTTAATGTAGTTCCACCTTTTTCTGATGGACTTAAACCTTGCCCTTTTGTTGGGCACCGTTTATGCAGTCATGGTTGACTGAGAGTCGCGACTCGCACAAACATTTGTCCTTCTCGTCGGTGAAGCCGCCGGTCCTGTGGCTCTCTCCCTTCTTCTTGGCATCATCATGCAGCAATGCGTGATCGCCATGCTGAAATCCCTCTGTGTCTTCTCCATCGATGCAGACGGCCGTTGCCTGCTGCGTCGGCTAGGTATAGAACAACCGTTCGGCATCGATGTCTGCCCCATCTCGCCTCTGTGCACTCTGAGAATGGGTCATGCGTGTGTCCCAGCGCCTCCTTCGCCGACAAAGCTGCCGCCGTAGATCATCGCCGCAATATCGTCCTCCTGTGTCCCGCCCAATATATATGCCTACGAATGAACGGACGTAAGACGAATGAAGTCGACGAGACCGCGAGTTTGAGATCGAGCTTACCGCGTCGTCCATCGTCGGGGCGGATGGTGCCATTTTCTCATACAGGTTGCGGGGCTCCGGCATGTTCTCCTCCAGCACCACTCGCGTCTTGTGTGCCAGGGCTAGGCATGAGTCACCGCTTCTCGGCGTGCGGTTGAGGTCCAGAGCCACGGCCGCGTTGACCTGGACCACCGACTACGGGCCGAAGGCGAACCGGTACATCGCGTGGACCTGCACACCGGGGAAAGGCGTTCCAGACGGCATAAATGAAGGACGGCGCATCTAGGAACTTACCGAGCTCACGAAAGAGGTCGAGGGAGCAATGCCGACAATCCTTTCCTGTTTGACCATCAGTATGGCCTTCGCGAGGCCAGACGACAGATTAACCTGGGTGTTGGCTTTTGCCTGCATCTCCCAGGCCAATTGTGTGGCCACCCGCAGCTGTTGTTCGGCCGCCGCCACATCATTCCTCTCCTTGAAATTCATGCACATGCCCGGTCGCTTCGCGGCTTGGACGCACTTCTTCTCCCGCTTTAGCACCTTCTTTGGCGCATTGGCCTTCGTTTCGCGACCGCGTTTGCGTCTCCGCGGAGAGACCAGTCACTTTGCGTTGGGCCATTGGTGCAGACGCATTTTTGACTGCGCGATCGTAAACGGGTGATCTAGAGATGCCCTACGGAAAAAATCTTCCATGTTATTCATTTCTATAAAAAAAATCTTCCAAGCCTTTTGGTGGCCATTGTGTTTCTCGACCCCCGCAATGGTTAAATCCTAGCCCCGCCCGTGCATAACACTCCAGGAGAGATATTTCCTTCAGCTCATGGAACACCCTGCTCTGCTGTAAAATCCAAGGACCACTCTTTTTTTTTTATCTCTGATGAACGCCATATGCATCTGAACATTGATTGTTCTGCATTTTGTTGGCAAAAACAGTTTGAGCTTTGCATGTGAATTGCGCAGCAACTGTGCAGATCGGACACCAATTTGCCAAGACAATCACACAGGGAAGAGTTTGTCAAGGCGAACTAATTAATCGGAAGGTGTTTCTTTTGGCAGCTCAGAGCAAGAGAGAGATACATAGGCACAAGTAACATCAGAAACATCACCCCCATGGTGAATTTGATGATTCATCAGCAGCAGCATACATGTGTCTAGTTACATTGCAGGACAACCGTTGTTCTTGTTATTAGAGCTATACACATTCAGCTGAAACAGTGGGCAAAAGACAATTAAAACAGGAGTTTGCAGACATTCGTTCCTTGAAACGGCGGCCCAGGCCAGTGAGCTGTTTCTCAGGCCGGTGTGGGATCACATCGCGGCGTAAAACGTCGATGTTTCTTCTTCCGGAACAACCGGCTCCTTGAGTTTCCCTTGTGTGAATCTCCTCAGCATCTCGAGGGCAGCCTTCGGCTGGTCCATCGGAACCATGTGGCCAGCATTGTGGACCTGCATTTGCGCAGACAAACAGATTATTTGTCAGCAATATAGATGGGCCAAGGCTCGGCTTCTGTTCATCCTAGATCTGGCATTTAAGCAGTATCAGTTGAGTCGTGTAAGCCTAAAGTTATGAACTATATTACTGTTGCAACTTCTTTTGAATTATTTTTGGAGCAGTTAGGTATCAGTTATCACTATGAAATGGAAAAAGTGCTTATCACAACCTTGAGGAAACTGAGTGCCCCATGGCTCTTCAACACTCCAGCTTGGGCATCATCTACTAAAAATGTTGATTCAGCAGATGATGCAAAGTCTTTCTGGCCAGACCACTCCATGGAGTGGACCCACCTCGAGTTTCCTGCTCAAACATAAACCATGTTACACTTGATAAGTTGATATATCATATAAGAACTGCAATACCATAAAATAATCTGACCACGGATGTTTAAGACAATGAAGAATATAAGACTAACCACATAAAATGGATTCGGAATATTACACATGTTAGGTTAAGTAGGATTGATGAACGGGGATGCAGTTTTGTTGCCCTAAAAAAAGATGCTAACTATTCCTTGGACAGTAGTAACGATGGAAAACAGCGCAGAACTCAGAGTGTGGTCAGTATATTACTAGTCCTAGTATGCTGTCAAGGAAATGTGCAAAATGACTGTAAAAAACATATTGACCCGATAGTATCCTTACCAAGCCAATTGCATATAAGGTCATATTCCCCAGCATATATAAGCACATTAATCCCATCTTCAAGCAGAGCTGGGATGCCGACTTCCAAGTTCCTCATCCAGTCTGTGAGCATTGCTTGATAAACAGAAGTGCTGCATGAGACAAATTCAATATCTCCTACTCCAATTGCCTGTCTGACTGCCTTATCACCAAAGAACTTCTCCATGTTTGAGAAGTCATAGCAAAGTTTCCCTTCGCACTCCTTCCTAACATCATAGTACTGTAAAGAAGCAATTAACATGTTTCAGTCTTGGTCAGCTGATGCTGCTGGTAAATTTAACATTAATTTTTAATTACTTACATTCTTTGTCCCAACAAGCTTCATGATGGAGTTGAAAATAGAATTGCAGACCATATATGCTGCCATACAAGATGATTTCCCATTTGTACCTGAAACATCAGTAGATCGTTAGTAATGGTTTGTTTTCATTTGAAGAGATCCCAATGATGTGATTTCAAATGCATTGGTTGGTACAAAATATTAGACGTGGTATACAACTCTATATAACTGTCAAGAGAAGATACTGACAAGTTTACTCAACCCCTTTAATATACTATCTGGGTTTGTTCAATTTTCAAGAAGTTAGCCACCTAGTATATATGTTTTTATCAGGCAATACCATAAGAATGCTCTTATCTTGTGTAAATGAATACTAGAAAATAAAGTATGTACTAGATTCAAAGAATTATTGTAGTACTGACCACAAAGTTTAATAGCAAATTCACATGGTGGGATGAACTTGTTGATCCTTTCATAGTCAGACTTCTGAATAAGGTTCATGTCCAATGCATAGTCTGTGTAGGCTTTGTACTGGATTGCTGGATCCGTGAGGCCATTACCAATTGCAAAACCCTAGAGTACAAATAAGAAAAGGTTATGCACATTAACGAAGAATTAAGAGAGAATAAAGACAGTGCAAACTTCTGCAAGGATCTGACCTTGAAATTTATGTGAATGCCCTCCTTTGCTTTATTTCCTTGGTGAACGCGACTTGCAAACGCTGGAATGTAGTGCCCAGCATAAGATTCTCCGGTTATAAAGAAGTCGTTCTTTACAAACTCAGGGTGCTTCTTGAAGAAAACCTGGAATGGAAGTTACGAACAGATAATTAGTTTTCTGTTTTCAGTCAAGCCAACAAACTCTAAGTCAAACCATATAACTAGACACAGCTCTGTTACATGATTTTTCTACTTCGTCTGGTACGATTTGTCGCCTAATTTTTTTGGTAAATTATTGTTTACCGATTCCAGTGAAGCTACACACTGACATGTGGTATATTCATATTTTCGTGTAATCAAGTTCCCGGTTGTAGCCTGAACAATTTTTGCGGTACAGGGGGGCACGCAGTTCAAGAGCAACATAGCAGGCATGGGCACCAATTCACACTATAGATAGATTAAAGAGGATAAATAATAGGACATATCAGCCCTGTATATGAGCATTCGTATCTAAAACCGAACTAATATTATCAAGAGAGAAAGAGCCCTGTTGTGTTTGTACTTTGTAATCTGTATGTTGTTATATTATCTTACATTAGAGAGTATTTAGTTTATTGGTAAAGATTCCCTAAGCAACCACGGTTCAGTAAACTGTAACAATGAATCAGATGCAATCGGTAAAGTAATTAGAAGAAAAACACATCAGGTGTAAGATTGGTAGTAGTACCTGGAGAAAGCTATAGAGGTCGTTGCTGACCCCTGTCTCATCATGACGAGTATCACGGTCATCGGAGCTGTAGCTAAAGCCAGTTCCAGTGGGCTGATCGACAAATATTATGTTTGAAATCTGCAGGCAGCAACTTATTACCATCAGCACAGGAGGAGGTAACAGAAACTTAGAGACCACTCTCGGAAGCAGAGTGGCGTAATTGACACGGTAATCAGGAGCTGACCGACTGCAGTGCAAGACCTCAAAATTGACCTTATAGTCACCATTACTTACCCATGGCTGTATTTATACACTTTTTTTGATTTACTTGCCAACACAGGCAAACCACCTCAGTTGTCACCCAAAATTAAGCTACTGTTTTTAGTGGTTACGTGGTAAGTAAGCACTCGGTTTCTTATACGAACATACAAAGCATTAAAGTGCATAAGTTAGATTTGGATTTTACTGAAAAAGAAATACAGGTAAAATGCTTCAGTTCAGACTTCAGACGAGTGTTGCTTTCACCCAAAATTAGGCGAGTCTTTCAGATACGGAACTTAGGCGACTGTTTTCGTCGGTTACGCTCAACAAAGTAAAGCTAGCGCAGAGCACTCTGGTTTCTTCCTTCTTCATGAAACGCATAAAGCATTTACTTAAAGTGCACATAACAATAGTAATTGAGATTGTGATTTGTACCTTGTCCCATCCGAACTTGTTCCAGACGAGGGACATGTTGTTGGCGATGGTGAAGGGCCCGTTCTCGTAGAAGACGGCGAGCTCGCTGCTGCAGCCGGGGCCTCCGGTGAGCCAGATCACGACGGGGTCCTCCTTCTTGCCCCTCGACTCGAAGAAGAAGTAGAACATCCTGCCATGAGCCGCATAAGCAAAAAAGAGTTGGTTTTTTCAGTCTCGAAACTTGTCCCCATCCTGCCTGCCGTTACAAACTGTAGTAGTAGGTAGTGCAAAAATAGGGCCTTGGAATTTGGTGCAGAAGAATCAAAGCGAATCAGCGTCGGAAGAGCAGGAAGAAGCACCTGGCGTCGTGGGTGTTGGGGAGGCGGTAGTATCCGGCGTGGTGGCCGAGGTCGGCGACGCCCTCGGGGAGCCCCGGCAGCGTGACCCGGCGCTCCAGCAGCTGCCCGGGCACCACATCCGCTCCGGAAACGCCGGCGTTGCGGCCGGACTCCTTGGGGAGCAGGTTGAGCGCGCGGATGAGCCGCTCCGCCTGCGCCGCCGGGAAGCTTGCGTCGGGGGGCAGCCGGAGCCCGTCCACCGCGGCGCCGGCGGCCAGGCAGACCACGAGCAGGAGGAGGAGGCGTGGGGCCGTCGCCATTGGAGCGGAAGTGGTGGGGAGCGCGGTTTCGTGGGGATTTTGGTGGAGGTTTCAGGAGAGAATTTATAGCGTTTCGGAACGAACTGCTGCTCTGCTCTTTACTGACTTGATGATGACTTTGCTTCCAAGCGAAATCTGATTCGGATCAACGTGTTAACTGATAATTCTTTTTGCGGGTTATAATTGGTAAACCTGACGTAATCCCAAGCTAGTCTGATCCGAGTCATCATCATGTTCAAAACTTTTTTCCGCTTTATAAAATCTGTGGCATTTTGTAGCTCGAGCTATATGGAGCCTGATTTTTCAAAAATTCGAAAACAGCGTTTCATAGATTCAAAAAAATATGAACAAAAATTCTAGAGGTGGATAACGTTGTGCTGTACCGCTATGGCAAAAAAGCAATAAGAAAGACAGTGTATTTTGGGCTATGCAAAATTCACAAATCAGTGATCTGGAAAAGTTAACAGTACAGATTATATTCTTTTTCTGTAGCCTCGAATATAATGTATTTCATCCTGAAATTTTGCATAGTGGTAGAGTACATTATTGCCTACATCAAGAATTTTTCTAAACTTAAAAATTAAATTCAAATTTTGCAAAAAAAGGAGCCATGTAGCTCGGGCTACACTTGGAGTTTCCGCTGAATGTTCGCTCTTTATAATTTTCCAAATATAAACTCTAATGGAAACCGAATCTTGTCCACATATTTGTACGATTATTCCCATTAGGTTATAATATGCAATTTTGAAGTGGGTTTAATTATCGAAAGTAACATCATATATGCACTAGCAAACATAACCATACTCATGAGATTAAACACATTTAGTACATCTAAATATGGAACGAATATTAGTGCAATTTAATAGATGAGAAGCATGTACACATTGCAAGTATGAATGTCGCCTCCACAGTTTTGCTACTGTGGCCGCGGCGATGGTGTTGTCGAATTCATCGAATCCGTTGATGTCGATGAAGAAGCTCTAAGCCGGCGATGAAGGGTTCACATAGAGACGAGCAACCGTACTCAGATGCTACTCAAAAACCTTATGGCTGACTCCTGGTGCATAATTTTAATGGCTGGGGTTTCATAGGCATACTCTTCCGAATGGTGAGAGACACATGCGTAGATGATGTGAAACCTGTTTGGTAGTCAGGGACACGCGTCGAAAGCCTATATGTACCCAACTCATCTGATGCATCAAGCAAAGAAAATTAATCTTCCACGAAACGGGTTTCTAACTTGATTCATGCGACACGCATGCGATACATAACGAGGCAAGCAGCGGCGAAGAAGTAGTGCACGTGAACTCTTTCTCACTTACACAGTGGAGTTAGGACAAATGTCCTTGCAAGGAGTTTCAACTCTCTCCCAACTACTATAGGACGAAACTTTATCCACGGATAACCACCAAGCTGTCATGTTAGATGGGCCTTGAAATTTCAGAATTTATAAGCTATATGAGATTTCTATATAGACTGCAATCCATATAAATCCAATAATTAAAATGCGCTAGCTCATTTTTTGCCTTTGCTTTTCGTACTCACTATCTTGTCTACGGAGTGAGATAAGAAAGCTAACCATGGCGTCAGTTCTGACCTCCACTGGATTAGACGCTTCAGTATCCAATGTAGGTCGTCGGTATTCATACTCTCCATTAACTGATCACATAAGTAGTTCTTTTTTTGTTTTTACTGATTTTTTTCTCCCCTTACGTATATACACGGCCGACAGGGCGACATGCAACGAGCAACACGAACGAAATCGGTTGGGGTCTGTTAGCCAGGTGACTGCGCTGCATGGACGGCAGAAGAATTCGAACTCCAGCTTTGAATCTGGAACGTTTCACCACGTTTGCAAGCTGAACTGAAATCTGTTGGGGGCTTGATCGAGGCTGCAGTCACCGTCAGTTGCGGCTTGTCGGAGTCTCCTTAATTCATCCTCTTTGTCATCTCCCTAAGCTAGATGAATACTTTTGCTTTTGCCTTGAAAGCTCCAACAACCACCGGCGGTGTGGCTCAGTCGGTTACAGAGACTTTATCGCGCGCGGATCTGAACCTGGACTTGGTGTGAGTCTGAATCTTGTTCCCTTTTTTGAGTTGGCTTGCAAGGCAAATTAAGTGGATGTCTGAAGGAAATTCGGCTGGATATCTGGGCATGAGTTACTAATTGGAGGCAGCGTCGTCCGTAACACGCGCGCATGGATAATTGATTGGTTAGCGCGGCGCGGTGGAGTGCACGCGTTGCGTTGCAGGGTTCCTTGCACGCAGCATCAGCAGTAGCAGCGGCATTGATTGATTGGTCCGGCCGATCGACTGATTAATCTGTGGATTGCAGATTCAGACTCTGTATGTGTCTGTGTGAGAGTAAGCTGCAGAGGTTGCTTGGCTTCCGCTACTCGCAAACTCAGCAAAACCCAGCGATAAAAGGCAAGGAAGGAGACTGATGGCTGTTCACATCACATGCCGCTCGCGCTCGGAGGGCGAGACAAGGCAGCATGTACACGAAAAGCAACCGCCAAACTCTCACTGGTAGCGTCATCTTCATTACTTCATGTCCATGTTATGTGGCTAGGCGACCTGTCGACGAATGTGCTTCCGCCTTGCTTGCTGCGAGAGACTGCTGGCGCTACAAAGTTCAGAGGAGTGCTAGCTGGATGAATTGTGCCTCTGGTCTAGCCCGAGAGGAACATCAACCGCTCCCCTCTGGTCTCAATGGCTCTGCTCGTTGTTGTTAACCTCTGCTAAACTGCAACTTGCCAGTGCACTGCATTGACAACTCTTCCCATCCGGCATTATTGGCCCGCCAAGCTTGGAGGTTAATTACTTGTCCAAATAGTCTTTGTGCCCGTGTATTGAAGGCCCACTATTATCCTCGTGGAAATCTTCTAGATACCGTATTTACCGGGAACCCTTCCTCTACTTGGACAGCCATCTCCTATGGCCTGGAGTTATTGAAGAAGGGCATTGTGTGGCGTGTTGGAAATGGTACCAGCATACGTATTTGGCGTGATTGCTGGTTACCAAGAACAGCGAACAGCCAGGTTCTTACTCCAAAGAGGAGCAGGCGTATTAAATTTGTTTCAGAGTTATTAGATGAGCATGGTCGATGGAAGACACATCTGATTCGGGATACCTTCTACCCTATAGATGCTGATGCTATACTTAAAATCAAGCCCTCAAGAAGGGGTTTCGATGACGCCCTGGCATGGCAACCAGAGAGCTCTGGAATTTTCACAGTGCGGTCTGCGTATCATTTGGCTTTCAATAGCTTTCCGACACAATGTGCCTATGGCAGCTCGAGTGCATGTCCTGACCGAAATGATCCTTGTTGGTCCAAAATATGGAGTTCCTATGTACCACCAAAGGTTAAAACCTTTGCATGGAGAGCAGCTTCTAATGCCCTAGCTACAGAGGGTAATAAGCTAAGAAGGAAGATGCATGTCACAGGTTTATGCAGGATATGTGGCTCGGCCGTGGAGGATGAGGCGCACGCTCTCGCACACTGCCCTCATGCTCGTCGTCTTTGGCATTCGATGAGAGATTGTTGGCTTCTTCCTTCTGAGTCTGATCTACAGGTGTCCACTACGTCCTGGTTCCGATCAGTCCTCATTTCTGCTCCGACTCATATGATTGATCACACACTTTTGGTAGCGTGGAGGGCCTGGTATGAGCGGAATGAAGTAACTCATGAGAAGCCTATTCCGACTACAGAGAGTTCAAAGAGATTCCTATGTAGTTATGTGAAGATTCCTTGGTTCAATAAAAAACACATCCACCGACCAAGTCTTAAAAGGGAAACAACCGATGCTGGATTCTGGTGCTCAGCGAATCAATCCAGTGGAAGTGAAGAAACCACTGGTTAAACGCTGGCTTAAACCCCCTCTGGGTTGGGTCAAGTTGACGATCGATGGTTCTTTTAAGAGTGATGATGGTTCTGCAGGTATTGGTATGGTGCTACGTGACTATGCTGGTACAGTAATTTTTTCAGCTTGTCGATCACTTGCGTCATGTGAGCAGGCTCTAGAAGCGGAAGTCTCAGCCTGTTTGGAAGGCCTGGAGTTGGGGCTGCTTTATAGTGATTTGCCTATCGTTGTTGAGTTAGATTGTTCTCAGCTAATCTCGTCTATTTTGGCCAATGGAAAAGACCGTTCGCCCTATCTACGTAGTATCTCAGAGATTAACGTTTTAGCTAGTGGTAATAGAATTTGCAACTTTGTAAAAGTAGATCGTAGTCAGGTGAGGATTAGTCATTGCCTTGCTAATTTGGCAAGAGCTTGGTTCAGGACCTGAGTGTGTAGTGCAGGTGCTTGAGTCTGAGTCCCTTGTAATCCCATCTGATTAATAAAAGTCTGTTTTTGCCCGCAAAAAAAAAACTCTTCCCATCCGTCTATCTATCAAATTGCTCTTCTCGTCCTTGTTACCTCTACTAGTCTACTGACCTGCAACTTGTCAATACTTAGTGTTCACTGACGCATTGCTGGTGGAGTTTTCGATTGAAAACACATATATAATTGCAGTTTCTTGACTTTTCTATTTACTATTTAGATTAACTGAAAATAAAGGAAAAGGAAATGTGTGCACTGCATTGACAACATTTCCTTGCGCTGAACACTAAGAGAGATAGCTTCTGAACGATGTTAGATGTATATATCTGTATATTAGTTTTTCCCATATGTTAGGGGGCTTCCTGCATATTTACACCTGTACATGTACTATATATTGTGACCTTTGGCCCCCTGGTAATACATCAAGCATATTGCCCTAACATGGTATCAGAGCAAAGTTTGGTCCTCTAATCCCGTATTCCCGGCCGTAGTTGCCGCTCCCGGCCGAAGTTGCCGTCCTCCACCTCCGGCCGCCGCTCCTCCGGCCGCCGCTCGCCGTCCTCCACCTCCGGCCGCCACCCCTCCGGCGCTGCTCCACGCCAACGCTCGCCGCCCTCCATCTCCCGTCCGCCGCCCCCGTGCGCTCGCCCACCCCCGTGCGCCTTCCTGCCGCCGGCGCTCTCCCGCCCGCCCCGGCCATCTCCGCCGCCCGCCGGTCGCCGCCGTCCGCCGCCGCCGGCTACTCTCCCTGGTGATACGTCTCAAACGTATCTATAATTTCTTATGTTCCATGCTACTTTTATGATGATACTCACATGTTTTATACACACTTTATGTCATTATTATGCATTTTCCGGCACTAACCTATTGACGAGATGCCGAAGAGCCAGTTGCTGTTTTCTGGTGTTTTTGGTTTCAGAAATCATACAAAGGAAATATTCTCGGAATTGGACGAAATCAACGCCCAGGGTCTTACTTTTCGACGGAGCTTCCAGAAGACCGAAGAGGATACGAAGTGGGGCGACGAGGCGCCCAGACCACAGTGCCGCGCGGCCAAGGGTGGGCCCGCGCCGCCCTATGGTGTGGGGCCCTCGTGCCTCCTCCGACTCTGCCCTTCCGCCTATTTATTCCCTCCGTCGTGAAAACCCTATTACCGAGAGCCACGATACGGAAAACCTTCCAGAGACGCCGCCGCCAATCCCATCTCGGGGGATTCAGGAGATCGCCTCCGGCACCCTGCCGGAGAGGGGAATCATCTCCCGGAGGTCTCTTCATCACCATGATCGCCTCCGGACTGATGTATGAGTAGTTCACCCCTGGACTATGTGTCCATAGCAATAGCTAGATGGTTGTCTTCTCCTCATTGTGCTATCATGTTAGATCTTGTGAGCTGCCTATCATGATCAAGATCATCTATTTGTAATGCTACATGTTGTGTTTGTTGGGATCCGATGAATATGGAATACTATGTCAAGTTGATTATCAATCTATCATATATGTGTTGTTTATGATCTTGCATGCTCTCCGTTGCTAGTAGAGGCTCTGGCCAAGTTGATACTTGTAACTCCAAGAGGGAGTATTTATGCTTGATAGTGGGTTCATGCCTCCATTAAATCTGGGACGATGGATGGAAAGTTCTAAGGTTGTGGATGTGCTGTTGCCACTAGGGATAAAACATCGATGCTTTGTCTAAGGATATTTGTGTTGATTACATTACGCACCATACTTAATGCAATTTTCTATTGTTTGCAACTTAATACTGGAAGGGGTGCGGATGCTAACCCGAAGGTGGACTTTTTAGGCATAGATGCATGCTGGATAGCGGTCTATGTACTTTGTTGTAATGCCCGATTAAATCTGATAGTAGTCATCATGGTATGTATGTGCATTGTTATGCCCTCTTTATTTGTCAATTGCCCAAGCCGTAATTTGTTCACCCAACATGCTATTTCTTATTGGAGAGACACCACTAGTGAACTGTGGACCCCGGTCCATTCTTTTATATCTGAATACAATCTACTGTAATCATTGTTCTCTACTGTTCTTCGCAAACAAACATCATTTTCCACACCATACATTTAATCCTTTGTTTACAGCAAGCCGGTGAGATTGACAACCTCACTGTTAAGTTGGGGAAAAGTACTTTGATTGTGTTGTGCAGGTTCCACGTTGGCGCCGGAATCCCTGGTGTTGCGCCGCACTACACTCCGTCACCAACAACCTTCATGCGTTCCTTGACTCCTACTGGTCCGATAACCTTGGTTTCTTACTGAGGGAAAACTTGCTGCTGTACGCATCACACCTTCCTCTTGGGGTTCCCAACGGGCGTGTGCTTGACGCGTCATCAAGACTGTTTTCTGGCGCCGTTGCCGGGGAGATCAAGACACGCTGCAAGGGGAGTCTCCCACTTCCAATCTCTTTACTTTGTTTTTGTCTTGCTTTACTTTAATTTATTTACTGCTTTGTTTGCTTTCTTATATCAAAATACAAAAAAAATTAGTTACTTGCTTTATTTTATTTACTATCATGTTTGCGTTCTCTATATTAAAAACACACAAAAATTAGTTACTTGCATTTACTTTATTTAGTTTGCTTTATTTACTATTGCTAAAATGGGTACTCCTGAGAATACTAAGTTGTGTGACTTCACAAGCACAAATAATAATGATTTCCTATGCACACCTATTGCTCCACTGCTGCTACTGACAGAATTTTATGAAATTAAACCTGCTTTACTAAATCTTGTTATGAGAGAGCAATTTTCAGGTGTTAGTTCCGATGATGTCGCTTGCCCATCTTAATAATTTTGTTGAACTTTGTGAAATGCAAAAGTATAAGGATGTAGAGGGTGACATTATAAAATTGAAATTGTTTCCTTTCTCCTTAAGAGGAAGAGCTAAAGATTGGTTGCTATCTTTGCCTAAGAATAGTATTGATTCATGGACTAAATGTAAGGATGCTTTCATTGGTAGATATTATCCTCCTGCTAAAATTATAGCTTTGAGAAGTAGCATAATAAATTTTAAGCAATTGGATAATGAGCATGTTGCCCAAGCATGGGAAAGAACGAAATCTTTGGTTAAGAATTGCCCTACTCATGGACTAACTACTTGGATGATCATCCAAACCTTTTATGCAGGATTGAATTTTTCTTCGCGGAACCTATTGGATTCAGCTACTGGAGGTACTTTTATGTCCATCACCTTAGGCGCCACAACAAAGCTTCTTGATGATATGATGATTAATTACTCTGAATGGCACACTGAAAGGGCTTCACAAGGTAAGAAGGTAAATTATGTTGAAGAAACCTTCTCCTTGAGTGATAAGATTGATGTTATTATGTCTATGCTTCCGAATGGTAGATCTAATGTTGATCCTAATAATGTTCCTTTAGCTTCATTGGTTGCTCAAGAAGAGCATGTTGATGTAAACTTCATTAAAAATAATAATTTCAACAACAATGCTTATAGGAATAATTATGGTAACAACTATAGGCCATATCCTTCTAATAATGGTAACGGTTATGGGAATTCTTATGGTAATTCTTACAACAATAATAGGAGTGTACCCCCTGGTCTTGAAGCCATGCTTAAAGAATTTATTAGTACACAAACTGCTTTTAACAAATCTGTTGAAGAAAAGCTTGGTAAAATTGATATTCTTGCTTCTAAGGTTGATAATCTTGTCACTAATGTTGATGTTTTAAAATTGAAAGTTATGGCTAATGAAACTAAAGATATTAAGTCATTTTCTACAGCAAACGCTATCCAAGTTCGAATTAATTAAAATATTAGATTGATGGCTGAATTGCATGCTAGGTGGGAAAGAGAAGAAAATGCTAAAGAGGATAATGTAGCTAAAGTTTGGACTATTACCACCACTAGTGATGTTGATGCTTCACATGTTGCTACACCTCCTACTATCAATGGTAAAATAATTGGTGTTGGCAATGTTTCTACCCCTAATGTAAAGCGTGCAAAACTGCCTGAAACTGCTAAAACTGCTGAAACTGCTTGTGATAAAACTGCTGAAATTTTTCAAAATATTGGGGACAATGATCCCATTGCTTTAGATCATATTGGTTTAGATTTTGATGATTGTCATATCTCTGAAGTTATAAAGTTCATGCAAAAACTTGCTAGAAGTCCTAATGCTAGTGCTATAAATTTGGCCTTTACAAAACATATTACAAATGCTCTCATAAAAGCTAGAAAAGAGAAATTAAAACTTCTATTCCTAGGAAGTTAGAAGATGGTTGGGAGCCCATCAGTAAGATGAAGGTCAATGATTTTGATTGTAATGCTTTATGTGATCTTGGTGCAAGTATTTCTGTTATGCCTAAGAAAATCTATAATATGCTTGACTTGCCACCATTGAAAAATTGTTATTTGGATGTTAATCTTGCTGATAATTCTACAAAGAAACCTTTGGGGAGGATTGATAATGTTCGCATTACGGTTAACAATAACCTTGTCCCCGTTGATTTTGTTGTCTTGGATATTGAATGCAATGCATCTTGTCCCATTATTTTGGGAAGACCTTTTCTTCGAACTGTTGGTGCTATTATTGATATGAAGGAATGTAATATTAAGTATCAATTTCCTCTCAAGAAAGGTATGGAACACTTTCCTAGAAAGAGAATGAAGTTACCTTTTGATTCTATTATTAGAACAAATTATGATGTTGATGCTTCATCTCTTGATAATACTTGATTCACACTTTCGCGCCTAGCTGAAAGGCGTTAAAGAAAAGCGCTTATGGGAGACAACCCATTATTTTACTTCTGCACTTTTGTTTTATATTTGAGTCTTGGAAGTTGTTACTACTGTAGAAACCTCTCCTTATCTTTATTTTATTGCATTGTTGTGCCAACTAAAGTCTTTGATAGTAAAGATGATACTAGATTTGGATTACTGCGCAGAAACAGATTTCTTACTGTCACAAAATTGAGCAGCCCCGTCTGTAGGTAACTCAGAAAAATCTGCCAATTTACGTGCATGATCCGCAGATATGTACGCAACTTTCATTAAATTTGAGCATTTTCATCTGAACAAGTTAAGTGCCCCAGAAAAATTCGTCTTTACGTACCGTTCTGTTTTGACAGATTCTACCTTTTATTTCGCATTGCCTGTTTTGCTATGTTTGATGGATTTCTTTGTTCCATTAACTTTCAGTAGCTTTGTGCAATGTCCAGAAGTGTTAAGAATGATTACGTCACCTCTGAATGTGTGAATTTTTGATTATGCACTAACCCTTTAATGAGTTTGTTTTGAGTTTGGTGTGGGGGAAGTTTTCAAGGGTCAAGAGAGGAGGATGATACAATAGGATCAAGAAGAGTGAAAAGTCTAAGCTTGGGGATGCCCCCGTGGTTCATCCCTGCATATTTCAAGAAGACTCAAGCATCTAAGCTTGGGGATGCCCAAGGCATCCCCTTCTTCATCGACAACTTATCAGGTCACCTCTAGTGAAACTATATTTTTAATCCGTCACATCTTATGTGCTTTACTTGGAGCGTCTTTATGTTTTTGTTTTTGTTTTTGTTTGAATAAAATCGGATCCTAGCATTCTTTGTTTGGGAGAGAGACACGCTCCACTGTTGCATATGAACACATGTGTTCTTAGCTTTACTCTTAATGTTCATGGCGAAGGTTGAAACTGCTTCGTTCATTGTTATATGGTTGGAAACAAAAAATGCTTCATGTGGTAATTGGTATAATGTCTTGAATAATTTGATACTTGGCAATTATTGTGCTCAAATAGATCATGTTTAAGCTCTTGCATCATGTACTTTGCACCTATTAATGAAGAACTACCATAGAGCTTGTTGAAATTTGGTTTGCCTGATTGGTCTCTCTAAAGCCTAGATATTTTCTGGTGAGGAGTTTGAACAACAAGGAAGACAGTGTAGAGTCTTATAATGCTTGCGATATGTTTTTATGTAAGTTTTGCTGTACCGGTTCATACTTGAGTTTGCTTCAAACAACCTTGCTAGCCTAAGCCTTGTATTGAGAGGGAATTCTTCTCGTGCATCCAAATCCTTGAGCCAAAAACTATGCCATTTGTGTCCACCATACCTACCTACTACATGGTATTTCTCTGCCATTCCAAAGTAAATTGCTTGAGTGCTACCTTTAAAATTTCATTCCTTGTCTTTGCAATATATAGCTCATGGAAAAAATAGCTTAAAAACTATTGTGATGAAGAATATGTCGCTTATGTATCTTATTTCTTATAAGTTGCTTGTTGAGCGGTAACCATGTTTCTGGGGACGCCATCAACTATTACACCTTTGTTGAATATCATGTGAGTTGCTATGCATGTTCGTCTTGTCTGAAGTAAGGGTGATTTATCATGATCAAATGGTTTGAGTATGCATATTGTTAGAGAAGAACATTGGGCCGCTAACTAAAGCCATGAACCATGGTGGAAGTTTCAGTTTGGACATCAATCCTCAATCTCTTATGAGAATATTATCTGTTTTTGAATGCTTATGCATTAAAGAGGAGTCCATTATCTGTTTTCTATGTTGTCCCGGTATGGATGTCTAAGTTGAGAATAATCAAGAGCGAGAAATGCAATGCGAACTTTCTCCTTAGACCTTTGTACAGGCGGCATAGAGGTACCCCTTTGTGACACTTGGTTGAAACATATGTTATGCAATGATAATCCATGTAAATCCAAGCTAATTAGGACAAGGTGCGAGCACTATTTGTATTCTATGCATGAGGCTTGCAACTTATAAGATGTCTTATGCATAACACATATGAATTATTACTACCATTGACAAAATTGTTTCTATGTTTTCAAAATAAAAGCTCTAGCACAAATATAGCAATCCATGCTTCCTCTCGCGAAGGGCCTTTCTTCTACTTTATGTTGAGTCGGTTTACCTACTTCTTTCTATCTTAGAAGCAAACACTTGTGTCAACTGTGTGCATTGATTCCTACATATTTGCTTATTTGCATTCATCATATTACTTTGTGTTGACAATTATCCATGAGATAAACATGTTGAAGTTGAAAGCAACTGATGAAACTTATATCTTCCTTTGTGTTGCTTCAAAACTTTCTACTAAGAATCTATTGCTTTATGAGTTAACTCCTATGCAAGTCTTATTGATGCTTGTCTTGAAAATACTATTCATGAAAAGTCTTTGCTATATGATTCAGTTGTTTATTCATTGTCTTTACCATTGCTTCGAATCGCTTCATTCATCTCATATGCTTTACAATAGTATTGATCAAGATTATGATAGCATGTCACTTCGAAATTATCCTTGTTATCGTTTACCTACTCGAGGGCGAGTAGGAACTAAGCTTCGGGATGCTTGATACGTCTCAAACGTATCTATAATTACTTATGTTCCATGCTACTTTTATGATGATACTCACATGTTTTATACACACTTTATGTCATTATTATGCATTTTCCGGCACTAACCTATTGACGAGATGCCGAAGAGCCGCTGTCATTGTTCTCGCTTTTTGGTTTCAGAAATCCTACAAAGGAAATATTCTCGGAATTGGACGAAATCAACGCCCAGGGTCTTATTTTTCCACGGAGCTTCCAGAAGACCGAAGAGGATACGAAGTGGGGCGACGAGGCGCCCAGACCATAGGGCCGCGCAGCCAAGGGTGGGCCCGCGCCGCCCTATGGTGTGGGGCCCTCGTGCCTCCTCCGACTCTGCCCTTCCGTCTATTTATTCCCTCCGTCGCGAAAACCCTATTACCGAGAGCCACGATACGGAAAACCTTCCAGAGACGCCGGTGCCGCCAATCCCATCTCGGGGGATTCAGGAGATCGCCTCCGGCACCCTGCCGGAGAGGGGAATCATCTCCCGGAGGTCTCTTCATCACCATGATCGCCTCCGGACCGATGTGTGAGTAGTTCACCCCTGGACTATGGGTCCATAGCAGTAGCTAGATGGTTGTCTTCTCCTCATTGTGCTATCATGTTAGATCTTGTAAGCTGCCTATCATGATCAAGATCATCTATTTGTAATGCTACATGTTCTGTTTGTTGGGATCCGATGAATATGGAATACTATGTCAAGTTGATTATCAATCTATCATATATGTGTTGTTTATGATCTTGCATGCTCTCCGTTGCTAGTAGAGGCTCTGGCCAAGTTGATACTTGTAACTCCAAGAGGGAGTATTTATGCTCGATAGTGGGTTCATGCCTCCATTAAATCTGGGACGATGACAGTAAAGTTCTAAGGTTGTGGATGTGCTCGTTGCCACTAGGGATAAAACATCGATGCTTTGTCTAAGGATATTTGTGTTGATTACATTACGCACCATACTTAATGCAATTGTCTGTTGTTTGCAACTTAATACCGGAAGGGGTGCGGATGCTAACCCGAAGGTGGACTTTTTAGGCATAGATGCATGCTGGATAGCGGTCTATGTACTTTGTTGTAATGCCCGATTAAATCTCATAGTAGTCATCATGGTATGTATGTGCATTGTTATGCCCTCTTTATTTGTCAATTGCCCAACTGTAATTTGTTCACCCAACATGCTATTTCTTATTGGAGAGACACCACTAGTGAACTATGGACCCCGGTCCATTCTTTTACATCTGAATACAATCTACTCGCAATCATTGTTCTCTACTCGTTCTTCGCAAACAAACATCATTTTCCACACCATACATTTAATCCTTTGTTTACAGCAAGCTCGGTGAGATTGACAACCTCACTGTTAAGTTGGGGCAAAGTACTTTGATTGTGTTGTGCAGGTTCCACGTTGGCGCCGGAATCCCCGGTGTTGCGCCGCACTACACTCCGTCACCAACAACCTTCACGTGTTCCTTGACTCCTACTGGTTCGATAACCTTGGTTTCTTACTGAGGGAAAACTTGCTGCTGTACGCATCACACCTTCCTCTTGGGGTTCCCAACGGGCGTGTGCTTGACGCGTCATCACCTGGCTGCCGGCCTTCGCTGCCCTGTCCCGCAGCTTCATCTAGTTCCGCTGCCCCGTCCCGCGGCTTTGCGTTCCAGTAACTTTTCGTGATCCCGATCTGAGTTGCTCCGGAAAAAAAATCTAAGATATGTCTTCCTCTTCGGGCTATGTTGCGATTTTCCTCGCTGTCCGGTGATCTTTGATGGCGCGAATTATCCTGATTTCGCTGCCTTCATGCGCGTCCACATGCGCGGTCTTCTTCTTTGGGGTGTGCTTTCTGGCGAGGTCTCCTGTCCGCCGTGCCCCGTTGCTCCTATGGTGCCCGTTGCACCGCCGCCCGTTGCCCTTGCCCCTGATGCTACTCAGGCGGATAGGGATGCAGCCAAGAGTGCTTATGATCCTGCTCTGGCTGATTATGACCGTAAGGTCCAGGACCACTCTACTGCTGTTGCGGCTTACCGGCTGGATCTGACTGACTACACTCAGTGGATCGATGAGGATGCTCGTGCTGCTGCTGTTCTCACCTCCAGTGTTCTGCCTCAGTATGCTGCTGAGTTCATGGGTCTTCCCATTGCTTCTGCTCAGTGGGCTTTTCTTCGTCAGCGCTATCAGCCGTCTGGGGATGCTCTTTACCTGTCTGTGGTCCTCCATGAGCATGCCCTTCAGCAGGGTGATTCTACTATTGATGAGTTCTACACTCAGAGTGCTGCTATTTAGCGTCAGCATGATTCTCTTCTTACAGCTGTGTGTGCCACCTGTCCCTGTTGTCTGACTGTGCGCGAGGATCTGGAGTTTCAGCGCGTTTTTGAGTTCTTGTCGTGACTCTGTAAGGAGTTTGAGCCGCGCCGTGCACAGTTGCTTGCCCGTGGCAGTGTTCCGCTCTCTGAGGTCCTGGCTGAGCTTCATGCTGAGGAGACTCATCTTCATGGTGCTGGTCTTCTTGAGGTTCCCTTTGTACTTGCTGCTCGTGGCCCTTTTGTGTCGTCTGCTCGTGGACCTCCTACGACGCCGACTTCGTTGTGGTCTCCAGCACCGCCGATACTCTCTACTCCTCTAGTCCAGGGCCAGAGTCAGCCTCAGCAGCCTCGTGGTACGACAGCACCTCCCTGCACCTACTGTGGCAGGTGTCAACACCCGGATTTTTAAGTCCAGATGCCTATTATGCCGTACATCGCAATCCCAGGAATAATGTTTTTGCGAGACATAATAGTAAGTAGCATAGAGTCATCATTTATTACAACACATATTTTCTTACAACCATAGATCACAAGATCCAATATTACACAAATATATTGTTCAACAACACAAATAGTAGCGGAAGCGAAGTAGTCGTGGACTATCTATTCCACAGGCAACGCTTGACGTTAGAAGACGATCCTAGTTATCGTAGACGTCCTGCTGTCCGTCATCCTGATACTGTTGCTCTCCTTCAAAGTCTGGCATTTGAATAGCCAGGGCAAAGCCATGAGTACTTTAAAGTACTCGCAAACTAACACTAAAGTAATTACTTATTAAGTGTAGTAAGGGGGTGCTAAGCTCTAGGTTTATTTGCATAAAGCTAAGTTTTAGTTTGATAAACATTTAGTAAAGCTTTATCATGTGCTAGACTAACTCAAGTGGGAACATTAGTGTCATTCCCACAACTCATGTTGATTCACCTCAATATCACCTTTCAATTCATCATTCCTTTTTAAGATAAAAATTATGATAACGGAGACAGTATGGCCTTTCCAATCGTCCGTAACCGTGGACACGGCTATTCGAATAGGTTTAACACTCTGCAGAGGTTGTACTCTTGTGCCACAACTTTTGATTACATCCGTCGAGGATAACCCCGAATCATCGTAACTCAGTACGCGGATCATCAACCCTAACCTTTCACTTATATATGCTAGTATGAGCACCTCTCCCCATGAGCTTGGCCTCCCGGTGAAAACCGCAGTTAACCCGGGAACTGCACAGGGCTTGGGCCGTACATTCACCTCATATTAACATCGTTCCACACTTAACGGAGGCAGCCTCTGCGTAACCCCTATGATGCTTGTTTAGAGGGAACCCATACTAACATACACAAGTTTCTAGTTAAGCCCTACCCATAATCAGGTATTGTGGGGGTACTTGTATAATTGGAAGGGTATCGCATTCAAACCCAATCATCAGTTTTATCAAAAATCACCATCTTCTCTGGGTCATATTCACCTTCAACTTTACATTCTTTCAAAGTCATTTCACTTCACCATGTTCCCATCTAGAGTAGTCAATTTTATTTGATTAGCACTAGCAACTATTTCATGAGGGGTGCTATCTAGCTTGGATTTATTCTAAGCTCACTCTAAATATTGTTCTACTCTAGAACAAGTGAATCATAAATCAAAAAGTACTTTGAAAATAAATAAGCGAAAGTAAAGGTAAGGTAAAAACATGGGATAGGTAATACATAAATTAAAGTGTGATGGTGCCTTGCTCATGTAGAGCTATGCACTTGATGTTTAGCAAGGATTAGCTTGCCTTGAGTCTGGGTAGTTGTCAAAGTTCTCCTCTTCTTCCTGGGAGTAGGCTTCCTCCTCTTGATACTCCTCGTTACTAGCGTCTATATACGAATACGAGGTATAAATACTAAACCAAGCTCACATACTAAGCTAAAACACTCAGAGAGTTCTCACATTAATCCTAGCATCATATTACTCATGGTATGGTGGATTAAATGGGTTGGTTCTTATTCAGGAGAAAAATAATGTCCTCTCATTATTCTTATTTCTTAAATTTGATATATAGATCTTTAGAGAAAATAATTTCCTATCATTAAATCTTATAATCTCCTCAAATAATAATCAGGTATGGAATATAGGTTGACCAAGGTCAACATTCCATATCTATTATATGGGAGTATAATTTAAATGAAGTGCTACACTTCACATAATTTAAGACTAACAATTAAATGATTTAAAATCTCTAAGTAATAATAATCAGAGGTTCATTAGCCTAAGGTCATTCCCTCTGGTTGTATCACTTAGGATCAAAATTTAAATGAGAGAGTAGCTCTCATACTATTTATAGAATTTGAATTCCACAATTGAGTTGCACTAGAATTGACTACATAGTCATTAATTTGATCTAGTCCATGATCATTCAAACAACCTTTCTATATTATTGCATAATCAATTAGAGAACATCATTTGTGATTTATTAGAGTTGGAATCAATTCAAAATCAATTATGGTTAAAATTTAAATAAAGTTTCAATTTGCAAAAGTCCCTGTCTTGTTATTTTTCTCAGATTAATTTTACTTTGAATTTGGAGGTGGGACCAGTGGCATTAGTTAGATAATTTCATGAGATTTCCAACGGTATAAAGTTTTCTAAATTTGGATTGGTAGATTTCAAACTATTCAAAATTTACTAAAGCATCTGTAGCACATTTGAATAATTATTAAATCTATTTTTGAATTCGTGGGCTAGGCGGGAAATGCTACTGGGCCGAAACGGGTTTGAATTACACTGCGCAGCCCATCTAGCAACTGGTGCGTTTGGGCCGCCCTGACGAGTGGGGGCCACCCGTCATTGAACTTTAAAACAGCGAAACGGTACAAGTGCGATGAGCCGTTGGATTAGAACATGAATCAACGGCGTGTGAGCGTCGTCGTCTCCGACGAGCGACGGGCTCACTGGCGGCGAGCCTAGGGGGTGGGAGGAGGTACCAGGCCGTCGGAGAGGGTGGGCAGGCTGCTCGGTGAAGTGGAAGAAGATGGGGAAGCGTCTGGTGCAGCGGCGGAGCTCGGCGAGGCTCCAGTCGATGCAGAGCTTCCGCGGGCTCCGGTGGCTTCGAGCTCGCGATTCGAGCTACTCCGGCGAGGTGAGGTGAAATTGACTGGGGGAGGAGGATCAGTGGTGAGAGGGGAGCGAGTTGTGTGAAGAAATGGAGAGCGGAGGTCCTCTATTTATAGCGGGCGGAGTTGGCCATGAGGTGCTGTGGAGGAGCGGCCATGGCGTGGCGCTTCTGGCGAGCGAAGGGGCAAGTGAAGGACGGCTATGGCTAGGCATTGTCCTGGCGATGCTCAACGTGCAGCGAGGCAGAGAAAAGGGTGACGGGATTGCTCACGAGCTTGCAGGGAGTGCGGCAGAGCGTGCGGCAAGATTCCGACGAGGACGATGGCGATGGAGCAGGGGTAGGCTATCGGCGTTGTCTAGCGTGTAGAGGGCGGGGAGGCGATGCTCGACGCAGGCGTAGCTGGCGCAGAGGAGGACGACGTCGCTCGAGCGCGCGACGTACTGGCGCGGCCAGAGCGCGGTGAGCGCGCGTGTTGGCACGTCCTGGCAAGCTTTGGACGCGCGCGTTCTGGCCAATGCCAAGCCTCGGCGAGCTGGTGCTGTGTACGGTGAGGTTCCTCGTGATGCAGAGATGCTCTGGGACAAGGAGAAGAGTTGAGAGGGAGGCCAGGGAAGGATTGGCCAAAGGTGGCCGGGTGTGCATGGCATGGTGCTTCTCTCCTCTCCTTTCTGCTTTAATCGACCAAGGCAAGTACTGGCTAGACGCAGGGATCATAGAGAGAGATAATGATCATGAGATAGAATCGGTTTAGGTCAAAATCCATCGGGTAATAGCATGTAACACAATTCTGGATTCATGTCTGCCAAGTGTTCGACACAATGCCCGCATGAACATTTTCGATGAATTTTGGAAATCTTTTTGGTACATCTCATTTATATAATTAAAGTGAAGGATTGGTGGTGGTGGTATTCAATTTGGAGTTGAAATGCAAAGTTTCAAATTTGAGGTTATCTTGTTTTTATTTTCGGGTTCCATTTTGGCACATCATTTCTGGTCAACCTAGTCAACTCTAGCAATGGTGGTCAACATGAAAGTTACTCACCTTGACATGGTCTTGGATGACATAGCATTGGTTGACCAAGTTTAGTTTAGGAATAAAAAGATAAGGAGGGGCAAAGTGATGAAGAAAATATTTTGGTGACATATGACCATTATCATATGTGTGAAGGTTTTGAGATTTCCTTTGGTTTGATTTTTGTTTCATTGATGCAATTGTGTTTGTTTATCATATCTAAGCATTCTACAAGCAAGAGAGCAAGCAATTATGGCCTTTGATGAAGATTTGAAAATTGGCCTAATGTGTATGTGAGTGAGAAGAGAGTTGTTTTTCCATTTCTTCTATTTTTCTCAAATGAGGGTTAGATGATCTTGATTTAGGGTTTAAGCACACTTGATCAACATATTAACACTCATCATGGCATTTGCACAAAAAGGAAAACACTCATATGCATGGAACTATATGTGGCACTATATGCATAGAAAAAGTTTTTGTTTGTTGCAAATTTTGAGTTTGGGAAATTTTCTTTCTTATTTAATAGTGTTGAAACTTGGGATGTTACAAACCCTTCCCCCTTACAAAAGATCTCGTCCCGAGATCTGAGAGAAAACTAGGTACTAAAGAGATCTGGGTACTCAGTCCTCATGAATTCTTCTCTCTCCCAAGTGGCTTCTTCTTCGGTGTGATTACTCCATTGGATCTTCAGAAACTTGATACTCCGGGTACGGGTGGTTCTGAAAGCTTCTTCCAAGATGCGAATAGGTACTTCGCGGTATGTCAGATCTGAGTTGATATCCACAGCTCGATGATCGATGTTCTTGAAAACCTCGGTCTTCTCAGGTACCTCTAAGCACTTCCGGAGTAACGAGATGCGGAACACATTGTGTACCGCTGACATTTCTTCCGGTAACTCCAGTTGATAGGATACTTCTCCTCGGCGACTTAGGACTTTGAAGGGTCCGACATATCGGGGTGCAAGCTTTCCTCTAAGCTGGAATCTCTGCATTCCTTTAAGTGGGGACACTTTGAGATATACGAAATCTCCGATCTCGAAGGTCATCTCTCGGCGTCTCTTGTCGGCGTAGCTCTTCTGTCTGGATTGGGCTGTCTTGAGGTACTCATGGATCTTGTGAACCTTCTCTTCTACTTCTCGGAGAATATCTGGTCCAAATACTTGACTCTCTCCTACTTCCGACCAATTCAGAGGGGTACGGCACTTCCTTCCGTACATTGCTTCGAAGGGGGGCATTTGTAAGCTAGCTTGATAGCTGTTGTTGTACGAGAATTCTGCGTATGGCAGGCAGTCTTCCCACTTAGATCCGTACTCTAGCACACATGCTCTCAACATATCTTCTAGTATCTGGTTGACTCGTTCAGTCTGTCCATCTGTCTGCGGGTGATAGGCTGTGCTGAAATTCAGGCGAGTTCCGAGTCCTTCATGTACTTTCTGCCAGAATCTGGAGGTGAATTGGGATCCTCTATCGGACACTATCGACTTCGGAGTTCCGTGCAAGCTGACTATCCTTGAGATATATAACTCTGCGAGTCTTGGTCCTTGATAGGTGGTCTTGACGGGGATGAAGTGGGCGACTTTGGTCAGTCTGTCGACCACTACCCAGATGGAATCATTCCCTTTACTAGATTTGGGCAGTCCGGTGATGAAGTCCATTCCTACGGAATCCCACTTCCATTCGGGAATCTGTAGGGGTTGCAACAGTCTTGCGGGGCGTTGATGTTCTGCTTTCACTCTTTGATAGATGTCACATTTGGCGATGTAGCTTCCAATTTCTCTCTTCATTCCATGCCACCAAAATTGTTCCTTCAAATCTTGGTACATCTTGGTTCCTCCGGGGTGAATGGAGTAAAGGGTGTCGTGTGCTTCCTTCAGAATAACTTGCTTCAGCTCTGAGTCCGACGGCACGCAAAGGCGTCCGTTGTACCATAGCACTCCTTCTTCATCTGCGGTGAATCCCGGTGCTTTTCCCGCAGCTATTTGGCTCTTGATCCCGTCAGTGCTAGCATTTCCTTTCTGAGCTTCCTTGATCTGACTAACCAGGGTGGGTTGGAGTTCAATGCTAGCGAGATATCCTTCGCTAACCAGTTCAAGTCTAAACTGTTCAAACTGTTGAAACAGGCTAGGTTGCTCACTTGCTAACATGGAGTTCAACTGACACGGCAGTCTACTCAGAGCATCCGCTACCACATTGGCCTTGCCGGGGTGATAGTGGATTTCCATGTCGTAATCCTTGATTAATTCTATCCATCTGCGCTGCCTCATATTCAGCTCCTTCTGCGTGAAGATATACTTCAGGCTCTTGTGATCCGAGTAAACCTCGCATCGATTACCCATGAGGTAATGACGCCATACTTTCAGGGCTAAAACCACGGCTGCTAGCTCTAAGTCATGGGTTGGATAGTTCTGCTCGTGTTGCTTCAGCTGTCTTGACAGGTACGATATCACTTTGCCTTCTTGCATCAGCACACATCCAAGACCAATCTTGGAGGCGTCACAGTACACATCAAATGGCTTAGTAATGTCCGGCATAACTAGTATTGGGGCTGATGTCAACCTGCGCTTGAGCTGTTGAAAGCTCTCTTCACACTTGTCGGTCCATTCGAACTTCTTGTCCTTCTTCAACAATTGAGTCATCGGTCTTGCTATGCTCGAGAATCCTTCAACGAATCAGCGGTAATATCCCGCCAATCCAAGAAATGCACGGACTTCGGTCTGAGTGGTTGGGGCTTTCCATTCTTCAACAGTCTTGATTTTTGCGGGGTCAACGGCAATTCCTCCGGCAGACAAGATATGACCCAAGAATCCTACTTCTTTCAACCAGAACTCACACTTGCTGAACTTGGCATACAACTGATGTTCCCGAAGGGTATCTAGGACCACTTCCAAATGTTGCTCATGTTCTTCTTCGGACTTGGAGTAGATGAGAATGTCGTCGATGAAGACAACGACAAACTTGTCCAGGAAGTTCATAAAGATCTTATTCACGAGATTCATGAAATAAGCGGGGGCATTGGTCAATCCGAATGACATGACATTGTACTCATTCAATCCATATTTGGTGGTAAAGGCAGTTTTGGGGATATCGGTGGCACGAATCTTCAGTTGATGGTATCCTGTCCTCAGATCAATCTTCGAGAACACTTTGGCACCGGTCAGTTGGTCAAACAGATCTTCTATCTTGGGCAACGGATACTTGTTCTTGATGGTGACATCGTTAAGCTTACGATAGTCCGTAACCAAACGAGTGGCACCATCCTTCTTATCCACAAACAAAACTGGGGATCTCCAAGGCGACGCACTTGGTCGAATCAGACCTTTGAATAGCATATCATCCAGTTGCTTCTTCAGTTCTACTAACTCTGTCGGGTTCATGCTATAGGCTCTCTGGGCTATGGGTCCGGTTCCAGGGATTAACTCGATGATAAACTCGATATCCCGATCTGGGGGCATACCAGGTAGATCATCCGGAAACACATCAGGGTATCGACAAACGACCCTGATCTGATCCAAGGTGGGTTTGGCTAGACTTTGGTTGCAGGTAAACTTTCTGGGCATCTTTTCAGAAATGTGCTCGACTATTATTCCGGTGCTACTAGTCATGGTGATGGCCTTCTTGGCACAATCAATCAGTCCATGATGTTTCGCCATCCAGTCCATACCCAGGACTACTTCCAAACCTTTGGCTCCCAGAACAATCAAATTTGCATAAAATTCTATTTCATGAATTCTGATAGGCACATCTTTGCAAATTTTTCTAGCTTTAGTTGTTGACCCAGGTATTTGAACTATCATGACATGCTTCAAACTGATGGGTTGAATCTTACTAGTGCATGCAAAATCTTCGGTAACAAATGAATGCGATGCTCCAGAATCAAACAACACTCTTGCAGGTATTGAGTTAACAGAGAACATACCCAGCACAACATCTGGGGCTTCATGAGCTTCTTCCGCATTCATGTGATAGAGGCGGCCATTGCGGTTGTTCGGGTTGTTGGGGGCGAACTTCTTGTTGTTGGTGACACGGCGTTGCTGCTGAGCAGGGCCAGAGGTGTTGGCGGAAGTCTTGGCGAGCTTCTTGGGGCACTCGTAGGAGAAGTTCCCCGCCACTCCGCACTCGTAGCAGTTGTAGGTGGACTTGTCCTTGGGGGTGATGGGAACTGCATTGCTCCCAGTCCTTGGAGCGGTGTTGGAGTTGTTGTTGGGGGCGCGGGGTGGAGCGCGGTTGAAGTTGTTGTTGTAGTTGTAGTTGTTGTGGCCTCCTGGCCTGGGGTTTCCTCCACTCCGGTTCTGATAACTCGGACGTGGATTCTGCATCGGGGGCTTGTTGTTCCTTGGGGCGAACCCTCCACTTGAGCTGGGGCGATACTTATGGGTATTGCTGGGCCCACTCTGATTCATCATGCGGCGCTTGCGGTTTTCATTGGCTTGGTGTATCTTCCCCTCCATCTGAATGGCGGAGTCAACGAGGGCTTCCAGGTCAGCAAAGGGGATGTTGATCAGCACAGTCTGCATCTCATCATGCAGTCCATTCAGAAACCTCTCCTTCCTCTTTTCGACGGTATCTGTCTCATCCGGGGCGTACCTTGACAAAGTGAGGAATTTGTCGCGGTATTCCACCACGGTCATCCGGCCTTGCTTTAGTTCCCTGAACTCATCCCTCATCTTCTTGATCAGGCCCGGGGGCACATGATACTTGCTAAACTTGAGTTTGAAATCCTCCCAAGTCATCATTTGCCCCGCATTCAATGCGCGAGCACTTGTCCACCAGGCACGTCCAGGTCCAGCCAGATAGTGGGTGGCGAACAACACCTTCTCGTTGTCCTCAACTCCGGCAACTTCGAGATTGTTCTCCATGGTTTGGAGCCAATCATCAGCATCGAGGGGTTCCTCCGTCTTGCTGAACACCGGTGGGTTGGTGTTCTAGATGTTCTTCAGCTTTGACCCTGGGTGGACGTGGTTTCCGTGGCCTTGATTGCCCTGAGCAATCTGTTGAAGTGCAGCTAGGTTGGCTTGCCGTTCAGCTCTCTCAACTTCTCTATCAGCCAACATCTATTGCAACATCTGCATCATTGCCTCCTGAGTCATGTTGCGGGTTGGAGGTGCCATCTGAACAGTGATAGGGATCATGAGATGAGAGGGAAATTTCTATGGCTCATTTTGGGATAAAATTTCACACAGTTTAAAACTTGATTCATAAAATAATAATAATATTACACACACAAACATAGTCATGGAGGTAGCAAATATTACAAGCCAACAATCCGGAGGGTTTGAAGAACCCTTTCAACAATCTACGATACATGGGGCAGATACAAAGGACCGATACATAACACGGGACGCAAGTGCTCAGACGGGACTACTCTCCATTGATGTTGATCGGGTAGACGTTGTCTACTCCGGCAGCAAGGTGCTCGTGGCCATCCTCGTAAGGGTGGAACTCCAGGTCGTCGTCTTCCTCCTCCTCGTAGTCGTCGTCGTTGCTGACGTAGGAGTAGCCGTCCCCCTGGATGTTCTCCCCCTCACCTTCGCCTTCCAGTTCCTGGATCTGCTCGGCTTGGGTCTCGATGGTTGCTTGATGTCTACGGGAGCTTCTATTCTTGTAGACAGTGTTGGGCCTCCAAGAGCAGAGGTTTGTAGAACAGCAGCAAGTTTTCCTTAAGTGGATCACCCAAGGTTTATCGAACTCAGGGAGGAAGAGGTCAAAGATATCCCTCTCATGCAACCCTGCAACCACAAAGCAAGAAGTCTCTTGTGTCCCCAACACACCTAATAGGTGCACTAGTTCGGCGAAGAGATAGTGACATACAGGTGGTATGAATAAGTATGAGCAGTAGCAACAGCGCCAGAAAAGTGCTTTGCTGTCCAGGACTGGCGTGTGGTTGATGGTGGTAATATTGCGGGCAGTAGAGATGCAGTAAAACAGTAAACAAGCAGCGATAATAGCAATATTTAGGAACAAGGCCTAGGGATCATACTTTCACTAGTGGACACTCTCAACATTGATCACATAACAGAATAAATAGATAGATGCTAGACTCTACACCCTCTTGTTGGATGATGAACACCACTAAGCGTGTAGGATTACACGAACCCTCAATGCCGGAGTTAACAAGCTCCACAATATTCGATGTTCATATTTAAATAACCTTAGAGTGCATGACGGATCAACATAACCAAACCAAGTACTAACATAGCATGCACACTTCGTCACCTTCACGCTACGAAAGGAGGCATAGATCACATCAATACCATCATAGCAATAGTTAACTTCATAATCTACAAGAGATCACAATCATAGCCTACGCCAAGTACTTACACGATGCACACACTCGTCACCATTACACCGTGCGGGAGGAATAAACTACTTTAATAACATCACTAGAGTAGCACACGGATATATTGTGATACAAAACACATTGCAATCATAAAGAGATATAAATAAGCACTTCACTATGCCATTCATAACGGTGAATAAGTATTCTATGAAATATAGCCTAAGAGACCCACACGGTGCACACACTCGTCACCTTTACACACGTGGGACAAGGAGTCTCCGGAGATCACATAAGTAAAACCCACTTGACTAGCATAATGACATCTAGATTACAAGCATCATCATATGAATCTCAATCATGTAAGGCAGCTCATGAGATTATTGTATTGAAGTACATAGGGAGAGATGAACAACATAGCTACCGGTACAGCCCCGAGCCTCGATGGAGAACTACTCCCTCCTCATGGGAGACAGCAGCGTTGATGAAGATGGCGGTGGTGTCGATGGAGAAGCCTTCCGGGGGCACTTCCCCGTCCCGGCGGCGTGCCGGAACAGAGACTCCTGTCCCCCAGATCTTGGCTTCGCGATGGCGGTGGCTCTGGAAGGTTTCTCGTACCGTGGCTTTTCCGTATCGAGGTTTTAGGTCAGGGACCTTTTTATAGGCGAAGAGGCGGAGTCGCAGGGGCGACGAGGCGGTGAGAGGGTAAGGCGGCATGGCCAGGGCCTGGGCCACGCCGGCCTACCTCCTGGGCCCACCAGGGCTCCCCTCTGGCGACTCTCGGGTGTTCTGGATGCTTCCGGGGATTCTAAGATGCTGGGCGTTAATTTCGTCCGATTCCTAAAATATTTCCTTACTAGGATTTCTGAAACCAAAAACAGCAGAAAACAACAACTGGCCCTTCGGCATCTCGTCAATAGGTTAGTTCCGAAAAACGCATAAATATGACATAAAGTATGCATAAAACATGTAGATATCATCAATAATGTGGCATGGAACATAAGAAATTATCGATACGTCGGAGACGTATCAGCATCCCCAAGCTTAGTTTCTGCTCGTCTCGAGCAGGTAAACGATAACAAAGATAATTTCTGGAGTGACATGCCATAATAACCTTGATCATACTATTGTAAGCATATGTAATGAATGCAGCGATCCAAACAATGTAAATGACATGAGTAAACAAATGAATCATATAGCAAAGACTTTTCATGAATAGTACTTCAAGACAAGCATCAATAAGTCTTGCATAAGAGTTAACTCATAAAGCAATAATTCAAAGTAAAGATATTGAAGCAACACAAAGGAAGATTAAGTTTCAGCGGTTGCTTTCAACTTATAACATGTATATCTCATGGATAGTTGTCAATGTAAAGTAATATAACAAGTGCAATATGCAAGTATGTAGGAATCAATGCACAGTTCACACAAGTGTTTCCTTCTGGAGATGGAGAGAGATAGGTGAACTGACTCAACATAAAAGTAAAAGAATAGCCCTTCGCAGAGGGAAGCATTGATTGCTATATTTGTGCTAGAGCTTTGGTTTTGAAAACATATAGAGAGTATACAAGTAAAATTTTGAGAGGTGTTTGTTGTTGTCAACGAATGGTAGTGGGCACTCTAACCCCCTTGCCAGACAAACCTTCAAAGAGCGGCTCCCATTTTATTTTATTTTTGTGTGGCACTCCTTCCAACCTTTCTTTCACAAACCATGGCTAACCGAATCCTCGGGTGCCTGCCAACAATCTCATACCATTAAGGAGTGCCTTTTTATTTTAGTTTTATTATGATGACACTCCTCCCCACCTTTGCTTTCTCAAGCCATGGCTAACCGAATCCTTCGGGTTCCGTCCAACAATCACATACCATGGAGGAGTGTCTATTTTTGTTAATTAATTTGGGACTGGGAATCCCATTGCCAGCTCTTTTTGCAAAATTATTGGATAAGCGGATGAAGCCACTAGTCCATTGGTGAAAGTTGCCCAACAAGATTGAAAGATAAACACCACATACTTCCTCATGAGCTATAAAACATTGACACAAATCAGAGGTGATAAATTTTTAATTGTTTAAAGGTAGCACTCAAGCAATTTACTTTGGAATGGCGGAGAAATACCATGTAGTAGGTAGGTATGGTGGACACAAATGGCATAGTGGTTGGCTCAAGGATTTTGGATGCATGAGAAGTATTCCCTCTCGATACAAGGTTTAGGCTAGCAAGGTTATTTGAAACAAACACAAGGATGAACCGGTGCAGCAAAACTCACATAAAAGACATATTGTAAACATTATAAGACTCTACACCGTCTTCCTTGTTGTTCAAACTCAATACTAGAAATTATCTAGACTTTAGAGAGACCAATCATGCAAACCAAATTTTAGCAAGCTCTATGTATTTCTTCATTAATAAGTGCAAAGCATATGATGCAAGAGCTTAAACATGAGCACAACAATTGCCAAGTATCACATTATCCAAGACATTATAGCAATTACTACATGTATCATTTTCCAATTCCAACCATATAACAATTAACGAAGAAGATACTTCGCCATGAATATTATAAGTAAAGCCTAAGGACATATTTGTCCATATGCAACAGCGGAGCGTGTCTCTCTCCCACACAATGAATGCTAGGATCCATTTTATTCAAACAAAACAAAAACAAGAAACATACAGACGCTCCAAGTAAAGTACATAAGATGTGACCGAATAAAAATATAGTTTCAAGAGAAGGAACCTGATAATTTGTCGATGAAGAAGGGGATGCCTTGGGCATCCCCAAGCTTAGACGCTTGAGTCTTCTTGAAATATGCAGGGATGAACCACCGGGGCATCCCCAAGCTTAGAGCTTTTACTCTTCTTGATCATATTGTATCATCCTCCTCTCTTGACCCTTGAAAACTTCCTCCACACCAAACTCAAAACAACTCATTAGAGAGTTAGTGCACAATCAAAATATACATGTTCAGAGGTGACATAATCATTCTTAACACTTCTGGACATTGCTCAAAGCTACTGGAAGTCAATGGAACAAAGAAATCCATCCCACATAGCAAAAGAGGCAATGCGAAATAAAAGGCAGAATCTGTCAAAACAGAACAGTCCGTAAAGACAAATTTTATTGAGGCACCATACTTGCTCAAATGAAAATGCTCAAATTGAATGAAAGTTGCGTACATATCTGCGGATCACTCACGTAAATTGGCATAATTTTCTGAGTTACCTACAGAGAATTTTGCCCAGATTCGTGACAGCAAAGAAATCTGTTTCTGCGCAGTAATCCAAATCTAGTATGAACCTTACTATCAACGACTTTACTTGGCACAACAATGCAATAAAATAAGATAAGGAGAGGTTGCTACAGTAGTAACAACTTCCAAGACTCAAATACAAAATAAAGTTACTGTAGCAAAATAAACACATGGGTTATCTCCCAAGAAGTTCTTTCTTTATAGCCATTAAGATGGGCTCAGCAGTTTTAATGATGCACTCGCAAGAAATAGTAGTTGAAGCAAAAGAGAGCATCAAAAAGCAAATATGAAACACTTTTAAGTCTAACATGCTTCCTATGAAAAGGAATCTTGTAAATAAACAAATTCACGAAGCATAATGCAACAAGCATAGGAAGATAGAACAAGTGTAGCTTCAAAAATTTCAGCACATAGAGAGGTGTTTTAGTAACATGAAAATTTCCACAACCATATTTTCCTCTCTCATAATAACTTTCAGTAGCATCATGAGCAAACTCAACAATATAACTATCACATAAAGCATTCTTATCATGAGTCTCATGCATAGAATTATTACTCTCCACATAAGCATAATCAATTTTATTAGTTGTAGTGGGAGCAAATTCAACAAAGTAGCTATCATTATTATTATCATCATCAAATATAGGAGGCATATTGTAATCATAATCAAATTTATCCTCCATAACAGGCGGTACTAAAAGGCTACTATCATTATAATCATCATAAATAGGAGGCAAAGTATCATCAAAGTAAATTTTCTCCTCAATTCTTGGGGGACTAAAAAGATCATGCTCATCAAAGCCAGCTTCCCCAAGCTTAGAATTTTCCATAGCATTAGCAACAATAGTGTTCAAAGCATTCATATTAATAACATTCCCATTAGCATGCATATAAAGTTCCATGGGTTTTTTAATTCTCGCTTCAAACACATCATGTCCTAATTCAAGATAAAGTTCATAAAGATCTCTCATATTTTTGTTGTTTTCCATTATGCCTAACTGGTGTAAACAAGAAACAAAAAGATGCAATTGCAGGATCTAAAGGAAATAGCTTCGAGCACAAACACAATGGCGCCGGAAAAGTATCGTTACACTGGAACCGGAGTATGAGTGCCTTTTACCTTTCCTCCCCGGCAACGGCGCCGGAAAAGTGCTTGATGTCTACGGGAGCTTCTATTCTTGTAGACAGTGTTGGGCCTCCAAGAGCGGAGGTTTGTAGAACAGCGAGCAAGTTTCCCTTAAGTGGATCACCCAAGGTTTATCGAACTCGGGGAGGAAGAGGTCAAAGATATCCCTCTCATGCAACCCCGCAACCACAAAGCAAGAAGTCTCTTGTGTCCCCAACACACCTAATAGGTGCACTAGTTCGGCGAAGAGATAGTGAAATACAGGTGGTATGAATAAGTATGAGCAGGTAGCAACGAGCGCCGTAAAAGTGCTTTGCTGTCCGGGATCGGCGTGTGGTTGATGGTGGTAATATTGCGGGCAGTAGAGATGCGATAAAACAATGAAACAAGCAGCGATAATAGCAATATTTAGGAACAAGGCCTAGGGATCATACTTTCACTAGTGGACACTCTCAACATTGATCACATAACAGAATAAATAGATAGATGCTAGACTCTACACCCTCTTGTTGGATGATGAACACCACTAACTGTGTAGGATTACACGAACCCTCAATGCCGGAGTTAACAAGCTCCACAATATTCGATGTTCATATTTAAATAACCTTAGAGTGCATGACAGATCAACATAACCAAACCAAGTACTAACATAGCATGCACACTCGTCACCTTCACGCTACGAAAGGAGGCATAGATCACATCAATACCATCATAGCAATAGTTAACTTCATAATCTACAAGAGATCACAATCATAGCCTACGCCAAGTACTTACACGATGCACACACTCGTCACCATTACACCGTGCGGGAGGAATAAACTACTTTAATAACATCACTAGAGTAGCACACGGATATATTGTGATACAAAACACATTGCAATCATAAAGAGATATAAATAAGCACTTCACTATGCCATTCATAACAGTGAATAAGTATTTTGTGAAATATAGCCTAAGAGACCCACACGGTGCACACACTGGCACCTTTACACACGTGGGACAAGGAGTCTCCGGAGATCACATAAGTAAAACCCACTTGACTAGCATAATGACATCTAGATTACAAGCATCATCATATGAATCTCAATCATGTAAGGCAGCTCATGAGATTATTGTATTGAAGTACATAGGGAGAGATGAACCACATAGCTACCGGTACAGCCCCGAGCCTCGATGGAGAACTACTCCCTCCTCATGGGAGACAGCAGCATTGATGAAGATGGCGGTGGTGTCGATGGAGAAGCCTTCCGGGGGCACTTCCCCGTCTCGGCGGCGTGCCGGAACAGAGACTCCTGTCCCCCAGATCTTGGCTTCGCGATGGCGGCGGCTCTGGAAGGTTTCTCGTACCGTGGCTTTTCCGTATCGAGGTTTTAGGTCAGGGACCTTTTTATAGGCGAAGAGGCGGAGTCGGAGGGGCGACGAGGCGGTGAGAGGGTAAGGCGGCGCGGCCAGGGCCTGGGCCACGCCGGCCTACCTCCTGGGCCCACCAGGGCTCCCCTCTGGTGACTCTCGGGTGTTCTGGATGCTTCCGGGGATTCTAAGATGCTGGGCGTTGATTTCGTCCGATTCTGAGAATATTTCCTTACTAGGATTTCTGAAACCAAAAACAGCAAAAAACAGCAACTGGCCCTTCGGCATCTCGTCAATATGTTAGTTCCGGAAAACGCATAAATATGACATAAAGTATGCATAAAACATGTAGATATCATCAATAATGTGGCATGGAACATAAGAAATTATCGATACGTCGGAGACGTATCAATGGTCGCCTTCAGAGTGGCGATCCTGGCCTTGAGGCGGTTGATGGCGTAATCCTTCTTCTGGTTGGCGCAGCGGAGAGCCCTGCGCTCCCCGGCGATGACCTTGATGGTCTCCGCCTGTTGGGCCAGCTGAAGGTGGGTGTGGTTGGCATACTCGCGGGAGTTGTCCAACTCGATGCGGGTCTCATTCAACATGTAGTCGAGATGATCCACATGGTGGTGCAGTTGAGGGTGCGATGGCAGGTTCATGGGCACCCCAAGAGAGTTGTGCCTTGCATAGTGCACAAAGCGACTACTCTCGAGGTCCATGAAGTTTTGCCCGCACAGACGTGCGAGCCCCTCCTGAAGTCCGCGGGCGAGACCGTCCGCCCAGTTGTTCTCCCGGAAGGAGAACTGGATCCTCTGGCTCATTGGGAGTGTGAACCTTCCACGGAGGTCCACCATGATAACCCATTGGAGCTGACCACCGGGCTGGTCATTCACCATTCCACCAAAGATCTCCGGGGGTGGGCGTCCGAGGAATTCCGAGAGGGAGAAGAGATCCCTCTCGAAAACGATCTCTCCACCATTCCCCAACTGATAGAACTCAGTCTGGAGGAAAGGCTGCGCGGGAATGATGGGCTCCATCTGTAGAGGGATTAGATGAGTAAGTTAGAGAAGTGCAAGTGTTCCAAATTTTAATCTACTCATAAGAAAGAGCATGAATTTATAGTTGGCCAAAGACTCTTCAAGATAAGAGGGTGAATAAAGTTTTCATAACTAGTCAATTCATGGAATTTGAAACAAAGTTTTTGAACGTCCATTCTAACTATGGTCTCCTAAGGTCAAACAATGGCTCTGATACCAACTTGTCAACACCCGGATTTTTAAGTCCAGATGCCTATTATGCCGTACATCGCAATCCCAGGAATAATGTTTTTGCGAGACATAATAGTAAGTAGCATAGAGTCATCATTTATTACAACACATATTTTCTTACAACCATAGATCACAAGATCCAATATTACACAAATATATTGTTCAACAACACAAATAGTAGCGGAAGCGAAGTAGTCGTGGACTATCTATTCCACGAGCAACGCTTGACGTTAGAAGACGATCCTAGTTATCGTAGACGTCCTGCTGTCCAGTCATCCCGATACTCGTTGCTCTCCTTCAAAGTCCGGCATTTGAATAGCCGGGCAAAGCCATGAGTACTTTAAAGTACTCGCAAACTAACACTAAAGTAATTACTTATTAAGTGTAGTAAGGGGGTGCTAAGCTCTAGGTTTATTTGCATAAAGCCAAGTTTTAGTTTGATAAACATTTAGTAAATCTTTATCATGTGCTAGACTAACTCAAGTGGGAACATTAGTGTCATTCCCAGAACTCATGTTGATTCACCTCAATATCACCTTTCAATTCATCATTCCTTTTTAAGATAAAAATTATGATAACAGAGACAGTATGGCCTTTCCAATCGTCCGTAACCGTGGACACGGCTATTCGAATAGGTTTAACACTCTGCAGAGGTTGTACTCTTGTGCCACAACTTTTGATTACATCCGTCGAGGATAACCCCGAATCATCGTAACTCAGTACGCGGATCATCAACCCTAACCTTTCACTTATATATGCTAGTATGAGCACCTCTCCCCATGAGCTTGGCCTCCCGGTGAAAACCGCAGTTAACCCGGGAAAGTAAAGGTAAGGTAAAAACATGGGATAGGTAATACATAAATTAAATAAGCGAAAGTAAAGGTAAGGTAAAAACATGGGATAGGTAATACATAAATTAAAGTGTGATGGTGCCTTGCTCATGTAGAGCTATGCACTTGATGTTTAGCAAGGATTAGCTTGCCTTGAGCTGGGTAGTTGTCAAAGTTCTCCTCTTCTTCCTGGGAGTAGGCTTCCTCCTCTTGATACTCCTCGTTACTAGCGTCTATATACGAATACGAGGTATAAATACTAAACCAAGCTCACATACTAAGCTAAAACACTCAGAGAGTTCACACATTAATCCTAGCATCATATTACTCATGGTATGGTGGATTAAATGGGTTGGTTCTTATTTAGGAGAAAAATAATGTCCTCTCATTATTCTTATTTCTTAAATTTGCTATATAGATCTTTAGAGAAAATAATTTCCTCTCATTAAATCTTATTAAGATTTAATCTCCTCAAATAATAATCAGGTATGGAATATAGGTTGACCAAGGTCAACATTCCATATCTATTATATGAGAGTATAATTTAAATGAAGTGCTACACTTCACATAATTTAAGACTAACAATTAAATGATTTAAAATCTCTAAGTAATAATAATCAGAGGTTCATTAGCCTAAGGTCATTCCCTCTAGTTGTATCACTTAGGATCAAAATTTAAATGAGAGAGTAGCTCTCATACTATTTATAGAATTTGAATTCCACAATTGAGTTGCACTAGAATTGACTACATAGTCATTAATTTGATCTAGTCCATGATCATTCAAACAACCTGTCTATATTATTGCATAATCAATTAGAGAACATCATTTGTGATTTATTAGAGTTGTAATCAATTCAAAATCAATTATGGTTAAAATTTAAATAAAGTTTCAATTTGCAAATGTCTCTGTCTTGTTATTTTTCTCAGATTAATTTTACTTTGAATTTGGAGGTGGGACCAGTGGCATTAGTTAGATAATTTCATGAGCTTTCCAACGGTATAAAGTTTGCTAAATTTGGATTGTTAGATTTCAAACTATTCAAAATTTACTAAAGCATATGCAGCACATTTGAATAATTATTAAATCTATTTTTGAATTCGTGGGCTAGGCGGGAAATGCTACTGGGCCGAAACGGGTTTGAATTACACTGCGCAGCCCATCTAGCAACTGGTGCGTTTGGGCCGCCCTGACGAGTGGGGGCTGTCGTTGCCTAATCGACGGTACCCCGGAGGAGGGATCCTCACGAGGTGGAGAAGAAGTAGGGGCCATAGGGCGGAGTGCACTCGGGACGGTGGTGCGCGATTTACCCAGCTTCGGAACACCTGCACGATGACAGGGCCTACTGCTGCTTGTCTTGAATTATCTGGGCGCTTTCGCGATGTTACAATGAGTTGAGATCTTTCCTCTAGGGCTCCCGGGATCCGGCTTATAAAGGCGCACGGATCTAGGGTTTACATGGAGAGTCCTACCCGGATACAGGTTACCTAACTACGGTACAATGTCTTGCCGTGTATGCCAAGGATCCGCCCTTCCATCTATGTCGTACCGGATCCGGGTCCCTTAATGGGCCTCCGTGGATCCGGGTTCCTCCTCAATGTCGGTTAGATCCGGCTCCCTGCTCCTGGGCTGGACATCTTCCGTCAGGATCAACAGCAACTGGGCCGCCCGATGGGCCACATGCCTCACCACCATCTGTGGGCCATGATACGTCTCCGACGTATCGATAATTTCTTATGTTCCATGCCACATTATTGATGTTATCTACATGTTTTATGCACACTTTATGTCATATTCGTGCATTTTCTGGAACTAACCTATTAACAAGATGCCGAAGTGCCGGTTCTCGTTTTCTGCTGTTTTTGGTTTCGAAATCCTAGTAACGAAATATTCTCGGAATTGGACGAAATCAACGCCCGGGTTCCTATTTTGCCCGGAAGCATCCGGAACACACGAGAACCGCCGGAGAGGGGGACACGGGGCCACCGGACCCTAGGCCGGCGCGGCCAAGGGGGGCCGCGCCCCTATAGTGTGGGCCCCCCAGAAGTCCACCGACCTTGCCCTTCCGCCTATTTAAAGCCTCCATCGCGAAAACCCTGATACGTTCGACGAAACCCACAGAAACCTTCCAGAGCCGCCGCCATCGCGAAGCCAAGATCTGGGGGACAGGAGTCTCTGTTCCGGCACGCCGCCGGGACGGGGAAGTGCCCCGGAAGGCTCCTCCATCGACACCACCGCCATCTCCATCAACGCTGCTTGTCTCCCATGAGGAGGGAGTAGTTCTCCATCGAGGCTCGGGGCTGTACCGGTAGCTATGTGGTTAATCTCTCTCCTATGTACTTCAATACAATGATCTCATGAGCTGCCTTACATGATTGAGATTCATATGAGTTTTGTATCACAATTCTTCTATGTGCTACTCTAGTGATGTTATTAAAGTATTCTATTCCTCCTGCATGGTGTAAAGTGGACAGGGTGTGCATCATGTAGTACTTGGCGTAGTTTATGATCGTGATCTCTTGTAGATTGTGAAGTTAACTATTACTATGATGGTATTGATGTGATCTATTTGGTTATGTTGATCTATCTTGCACTCTAAGGTTATTTAAATATGAACATTGAATTGTGGAGCTTGTTAACTCCGGCATTGAGGGTTCGTGTAATCCTACGCAATGGTGTTCATCATCCAACAAGAGAGTGTAGAGTATGCATTTATCTATTCGTTATGTGATCAATGTTGAGAGTGTCCACTAGTGAAAGTATGATCCCTAGGCCTTGTTCCTAAATACTGCTATCGCTGCTTGTTTACTGTTTTACTGCGTTACTACTGCTGCGTTACTACTGCTTGTTTACTGTCCTGGGCAAAGCACTTTTCCGGTGCCGTTGCTACTTATTCATACCACTCGTATTTCACTATCTCTTCGCCGAACTAGTGCACCTATTAGGTGTGTTGGGGACACAAGAGACTTCTTGCTTTGTGGTTGCGGGGTTGCATGAGAGGGATATCTTTGACCTCTTCCTCCCCGAGTTCGATAAACCTTGGGTGATCCACTTAAGGGAAAACTTGCTGCTATTCTACAAACCTCTGCTCTTGGAGGCCCAACACCGTCTACGAGGAAAAGGAGGGGGCGTAGACATCAAGCTATTTTTACGGCGCCGTTGCCGAGGAGGAAAGGTAAAAGGTACTCACACTCGGATCTCGGCTACTAAGCTATTTTCCGGCGCCGTTGTAAGTACTCGAAGCTATTTCCTTTAGATCCTGCAATTGCATCTTTTTGTTTCTTGTTTACACTAGTTTGGCATAATGGACAAGAATGAGCTTCTTATGCTATTTCCTGATTTAAAACATGGATTGTTTGATGCGAAAATTAAAAAACCTATGGAATCTTATTTGCATGCTTTGGTAGTAATATTAGTATGAACGCTTTGAACACCATTGTTGATAATGATATAGAAAGTTCTAAGCTTGGGGAAGCTGGTTTTCATGATCTTTTTAGTCCCCCAAGCATTGAGGAGAAAATTTTCTTTGATGATACTTTGCCTCCTATATTTGATGATGAGAATAATAATGATAGCTACTTTGTTGAATTTGCTCCCACTACAACTACTAAAATTGACTATGCTTATGTTGGGAGTAGTAATAATTTTATGCATGAGACTCATGATAAGAATGCTTTATGTGATAGTTATATTGTTGAGTTTGCTCATGTTGCTACTGAAAGTTATTATGAGAGAGGAAAATATGGTTGTAGAAATTTTCATGTTACTAAAACACCTCTCTATATGCTGAAATTTTTGAAGCTACACTTGTTTTATCTTCCTATGCTTGTTACTTTGTTCTTCATGAATTCATTTGTGTACAAGATTCCTCTTCATAGGAAGCATGTTAGACTTAAATTTGTTTTGAATTTGCCTCTTGATGCTCTCTTTTGCTTCAAATACTATTTCTTGCGAGTGCATCATTAAAACTGCTGAGCCCATCTTAATGGCTAAAAAGAAAGAACTTCTTGGGAGATAACCCATGTGTTATTTTGCTACAGTATTTTGTTTTATATTTGTGTCTTGGAAGTTGTTTACTACTGTAGCAACCTCTCCTTATCTTAGTTTTGTGTTTTGTTGTGCCAAGTAAAGCCTCTAATCGAAGGTTGATACTAGATTTGGATTTCTGCGCAGAAACAGATTTCTATCTGTCACGAATCTGGGCTGTTTTCTCTGTAGAAAAATCAGAAAAATATGCCAATTTACGTGCGTGTTCCTCAGATATGTACGCAACTTTCATTAGTTTTGAGTTTTCTGATCTGAGCAACGGAAGTATTTATTAAAAATTCGTCTTTACGGACTGTTCTGTTTTGACAGATTCTGCCTTTTATTTCGCATTGCTTCTTTCGCTGTGTTGGGTGGATTTCTTTGTTCCATTACCTTCCAGTAGCTTTGAACAATGTCCAGAAGTGTTAAGAATGATTGTGTCACCTCTGAACATGTGAGTTTTTGATTATGTACTAACCCCTCTAATGAAGTTTATGAGAAGTTTGGTGTGGAGGAAGTTTTGAAGGGTCAAGAGAGGAGGATGATATACTATGATCAAGAAGAGTGAAAAGTCTAAGCTTGGGGATGCCCCGGTGGTTCACCCCTGCATATTCTAAGAAGACTCAAGCGTCTAAGCTTGGGGATGCCCAAGGCATCCCCTTCTTCATCGACAACATTATCAGGTTCCTCCCCTGAAACTATATTTTTATTCCATCACATCTTATGTGCTTTTCTTGGAGCGTCGATTTGTTTTTGTTTTTTGTTTTGTTTGAATAAAATGGATCCTAGCATTCATTGTATGGGAGAGAGACACGCTCCGCTGTAGCATATGGACAAGTATGTCCTAGGGCTCTACTCATAGTATTCATGGCGAAGTTTCTTCTTCGTTAAATTGTTATATGGTTGGAATTGGAAAATGATACATGTAGTAAATTGCTATAATGTCTTGGATAATGTGATACTTGGCAATTGTTGTGCTCATGTTTAAGCTCTTGCATCATATGCTTTGCACCTATTAATGAAGAAATACATAGAGCATGCTTAAATTTGGTTTGCATATTTGGTCTCTCTAAGGTCTAGATAATTTCTAGTATTGAGTTTGAACAACAAGGAAGACGGTGTAGAGTCTTATAATGTTTACAATATGTCTTTTATGTGAGTTTTGCTGCGCCGGTTCATCCTTGTGTTTGTTTCAAATAAGCCTTGCTAGCCTAAACCTTGTATCGAGAGGGAATACCTCTCATGCATCCAAAATACTTGAGCCAACCACTATGCCATTTGTGTCCACCATACCTACCTACTACATGGTATTTTCCGCCATTCCAAAGTAAATTGCTTGAGTGCTACCTTTAAAATTCCATCATTCACCTTTGCAATATATAGCTCATGGGACAAATAGCTTAAAAACTATTGTGGTATTGAATATGTACTTATGCACTTTATCTCTTATTAAGTTGCTTGTTGTGCGATAACCATGTTCACTGGGGACGCCATCAACTACTCTTTGTTGAATTTCATGTGAGTTGCTATGCATGTTCGTCTTGTGCTGAAATAAGAGAGATCTACCACCTTATGGTTAAGCATGCATATTGTTAGAGAAGAACATTGGGCCGCTAACTAAAGCCATGATCCATGGTGGAAGTTTCAGTTTTGGACATATATCCTCAATCTCATATGAGAAAATTATTAATTGTTGTTACATGCTTATGCATAAAAGAGGAGTCCATCATCTGTTGTCTATGTTGTCCCGGTATGGATGTCTAAGTTGAGAATAATCAATAGCGAGAAATCCAATGCGAGCTTTCTCCTTAGACCTTTGTACAGAGCGGCATAGAGGTACCCCTTTGTGACACTTGGTTAAAACATGTGCATTGCGATGATCCGGTAGTCCAAGCTAATTAGGACAAGGTGCGGGCACTATTAGTATACTATGCATGAGGCTTGCAACTTGTAAGATATAATTTACATGATACATATGCTTTATTACTACCGTTGACAAAATTGTTTCATGTTTTCAAAATAAAAGCTCTAGCACAAATATAGCAATCGATGCTTTTCCTCTATGGAGGACCATTCTTTTACTTTCATTGTTGAGTCAGTTCACCTATTTCTCTCCACCTCAAGAAGCAAACACTTGTGTGAACTTTGCATTGATTCCTACATACTTGCATATTGCACTTATTATATTACTCTATGTTGACAATATCCATGAGATATACATGTTACAAGTTGAAAGCAACCGCTGAAACTTCATCTTCCTTTGTGTTGCTTCAATGCCTTTACTTTGAATTATTGCTTTATGAGTTAACTCTTATGCAAGACTTATTGATGCTTGTCTTGAAGTACTATTCTTTGCTATATGATTCACTTGTTTACTCATGTCATATACATTGTTTTGATCGCTGCATTCACTACATATGCTTTACAAATAGTATGATCAAGGTTATGATGGCATGTCACTCCAGAAATTATCTTTGTTATCGTTTTACCTGCTCGGGACGAGCAGAACTAAGCTTGGGGATGCTGATACGTCTCCGACGTATCGATAATTTCTTATGTTCCATGCCACATTATTGATGTTATCTACATGTTTTATGCACACTTTATGTCATATTCGTGCATTTTCCGGAACTAACCTATTAACAAGATGCTGAAGTGCCGCTTCCTGTTTTTCGTTGTTTTTGGTTTCAGAAATCCTAGTAACGAAATATTCTCGGAATTGGACGAAATCAACGCCCAGGTTCCTATTTTGCCCGGAAGCATCCAGAACACACGAGAACCGCCAGAGAGGGGGACACAGGGCCACCAGACCCTAGGCCGGCGCGGCCAAGGGGGGGGCCGCGCCCCCCTATAGTGTGGGCCCCCCAGAAGTCCACCGACCTTGCCCTTCCGCCTATTTAAAGCCTCCGTCGCGAAAACCCTGATACGTTCGACGAAACCCACAGAAACCTTCCAGAGCCGCCGCCATCGCGAAGCCAAGATCCGGGGACGGAGAGTCTCTGTTCCGGCACGCCGCCGGGACGGGAAGTGCCCCGGAAGGCTCCTCCATCAACACCACCGCCATCTCCATCAACGCTCGCTGTCTCCCATGAGGAGGGAGTAGTTCTCCATCGAGGCTCGGGGCTGTACCGGTAGCTATGTGGTTAATCTCTCTCCTATGTACTTCAATACAATGATCTCATGAGCTGCCTTACATGATTGAGATTCATATGAGTTTTGTATCACAATTCATCTATGTGCTACTCTAGTGATGTTATTAAAGTATTCTATTCCTCTCGCATGGTGTAAAGTGGACAGGGTGTGCATCATGTAGTACTTGGCGTAGTTTATGATCGTGATCTCTTGTAGATTGTGAAGTTAACTATTACTATGATGGTATTGATGTGATCTATTTGGTTATGTTGATCTATCTTGCACTCTAAGGTTATTTAAATATGAACATTGAATTGTGGAGCTTGTTAACTCCGGCATTGAGGGTTCGTGTAATCCTACGCAATGGTGTTCATCATCCAACAAGAGAGTGTAGAGTATGCATTTATCTATTCTCGTTATGTGATCAATGTTGAGAGTGTCCACTAGTGAAAGTATGATCCCTAGGCCTTGTTCCTAAATATCGCTATCGCTGCTTGTTTCTTGTTTTACTGCGTTACTACTGTCTGCGTTACTACCGCTTGTTTACTCGTCCCGGGCAAAGCACTTTTCCGGTGCCGTTGCTACTTATTCATACCACCTGTATTTCACTATCTCTTCGCCGAACTAGTGCACCTATTAGGTGTGTTGGGGACACAAGAGACTTCTTGCTTTGTGGTTGCGGGGTTGCATGAGAGGGATATCTTTGACCTCTTCCTCCCTGAGTTCGATAAACCTTGGGTGATCCACTTAAGGGAAAACTTGCTGCTGTTCTACAAACCTCTGCTCTTGGAGGCCCAACACTGTCTACAGGAAAAGGAGGGGGGCGTAGACATCAGGCCACCCGGGCTTGCCGGATCTAGGCACTGTCGATGGTACACCCATGAAGTACACCCACAACAGTAGCCCCCAGAGTTCTCCGAGTTTCACCTGCTGTTTCCGCCTTGCTGGTCCATCATGATCTTCGGCAAATGTTGATAACGCGGAGGAACTTGAAGAACTCCAACTTCACATTTTTCTTCTTTTTCCAACTTATAGCCGGAAAATGCTCCCATCCTGCGGGACTTCATCCATCGACGTTCCAAAGAACATTTTCGGGTTACTCCCTGCTCGCGAATGAGAACCAACTTATCCTCACGCAATTACCCGAAATCTTAAAAGACTCATACGGTTTCGCCAATTCTGGCGCCATTTTCGCGCGATTTGTGCGGTAACTTATCTCTAGCCATTTTTACCGCTTAGGGTTTAGGACACGTGTCACGCATCCAACGGCGCGACGCTTGCGTTCCGACCACAGGATGCGGAGCACGAATCTCGTCCCGCCGATAAATATCCGCCGTCGACGCCTTAACCCCCATTCACCCCCCTTCTCACCTCTCTGCCAAGCGCCGCCGCGAGCTCCCTCTCCGCCGTGCCGGAATCTCACCGGAACATCGCCGGAGTTACTTCGCCGCCGCGTCGTGTTCATCTCCGTTCTTAACATCGCCGAGCCACCGCGCGGAAACCTCGTCGCCGGCGACTCCGACCGCCGCGGACGCCATTACGGTGGAGTCCTTGAACTTCGGCTCTCGCGCCGTAGTTGGTAG
>NC_061509.1:37863067-37974647 GCF_022539505.1 Lolium rigidum
TCCGGTAAGCATTGTTGTTGAAATTATTATTTTTAATGAAGTTTACATCAACATGTTCTTCTTGTGCAACCAATGAAGCTAATGGAACATTATTAGGATCAATATTAGTCCCATCATTCACAAGCATAGACATAATAGCATCAATATTATCACTCAAGGAAGAGGTTTCTTCGACAGAATTTACCTTCTTACCTTGTGGAGCTCTTTCCGTGTGCCATTCAGAGTAGTTGATCATCATATTATCAAGAAGCTTTGTTGCTTCACCAAGAGTGATGGACATAAAGGTACCTCCAGCAGCTAAATCCAATAAATTCCGTGAAGAAAAATTTAGTCCCGCATAGAAGGTTTGGATGATCATCCAAGTAGTCACTCCATGGGTTGGGCAATTTTTAACCAGAGATTTCATTCTTTCCCAAGCTTGAGCAACATGTTCAGTATCTAATTGTTTAAAATTCATTATGCTACTCCTCAAAGATATAATTTTAGCAGGGGGATAATATCTACCAATAAAAGCATCCTTGCATTTAGTCCATGAATCAATACTATTCTTAGGCAGAGATAGCAACCAATCTTTAGCTCTTCCTCTTAATGAGAAAGGGAACAATTTTAATTTAATAATATCACCATCTACATCTTTATATTTTTGCATTTCACATAATTCAACAAAATTATTGAGATGGGCAGCAGCATCATCGAACTAACACTGTAAAATTGCTCTCGCATAACAAGATTCAAGTAAAGCGTGTTTAATTTCAAAGAATTCTGCTGTAGTAGCAGGTGGAGCAATAGGTGTGCATAAGAAATCATTATTATTTGTGGTTGTGAAGTCACACAACTTAGTATTTTCAGGATTGGCCATTTTAGCAACAGTAAATAAAACAAACTAGATAAAGTAAATGCAAGTAAACTAATTTTTTTTTTGTTTTTGATATAGCAAACGAGATAGCAAATAAAGTAAAACTAGCAACTAATTTTTTTGTATTTTGATTTAGTGCAGCAAACAAAATAGTAAATAAAACTAAGCAAGACAAAAACAAAGTAAAGAGATTGAGAAGTGGAGACTCCCCTTGCAGCGTGTCTTGATCTCCCCGGCAACGGCGCCATAAATTTAGCTTGATGACGCGTAAAGCACACGCTCGTTGGGAACCCCAAGTGGAAGGTGTGATGCGTACAAGCAGCAAGTTTCCCTCGTAAGAAACCAAGGTTTATCGAACCAGTAGGAGTCAAGAAGCACGTTGAAGGTTGATGGCGGCGGGATGTAGTGCGGCGCAACACCAGGGATTCCGGCGCCAACGTGGAACCCGCACAACACAACCAAAGTACTTTGCCCCAACGAAATGCAGTGAGGTTGTCAATCTCACCGGCTTGCTGTAACAAAGGATTAACCGTATTGTGTGGAAGATGATTGTTTGCAGAAAACAGTAGAACAAGTACTGCAGTAGATTGTATTTCAGCAAAGAGAATTGGACCGGGGTCCACAGTTCACTAGAGGTGTCTCTCCCATAAGACGAACAAGCATGTTGGGTGAACAAATTACAGCTTGGGCAATTGACAAATAAAGAGAGCATGACCATGCACATACATATCATGATGATTATAGTGAGATTTAATTGGGCATTACGACAAAGTACATAGACCGCCATCCAACCGCATCTATGCCTAAAAAGTCCACCTTCAGTGTTATCATCCGAACCCCTCCAGTATTAAGTTGCAAAGCAACAGTACAATTGCATTAAGTATGGTGCGTAATGTAATCAACAACTACATCCTTAGACATAGCATCAATGTTTTATCCCTAGTGGCAACAGCACAACACAACCTTAGAACTTTCTCGTCACTGTCCCGGTGTCAATGCAGGCATGAACCCACTATCGAGCATAAGTACTCCCTCTTGGAGTTACAAGCATCTACTTGGCCGAGCATCTACTAGTAACGGAAAGCATGCAAGATCATAAACAACACGTAGATATAACTTTGATAATCAACATAACAAGTATTCTCTATTCATTGGATCCCAACAAACGCAACATATAGGATTACAGATAGATGATCTTGATCATGTTAGGCAGCTCACAAGATCCGACAATGATAGCACAATGGGGAGAAGACAACCATCTAGCTACTGCTATGGACCCATAGTCCAGGGGTAGACTACTCACTCATCACACCGGAGGCGACCATGGCGGCGTAGAGTCCTCCGGGAGATGATTCCCCTCTCCGGCAGGGTGCCGGAGGCGATCTCCTGGATCCCCCGAGATGGGATCGGCGTTGGCGGCGTCTCCGGAAGGTTTTCCGTATCGTGGCTCTCGGTACTGGGGGTTTCGTCACGGAGGCTTTAAGTAGGCGGAAGGGCAAGTCAAGAGGCGGCACGGGGGGCCCAAACCACAGGCCGGCGCAGCCAGGGGTGGGGCCGTGCCGCCCTAGGGTTTGGCCACCCCGTGGCCCCTCTTCGTTTCGTCTTCGGACTTCTGGAAGCTTCGTGGAAAAATAGGCCCCTGGGCTTTGATTTCGTCCAATTCCGAGAATATTTCCTTACTAGGATTTCTGAAACCAAAAACAGCAGAAAACAACAACTGGCACTTCGGCATCTTGTTAATAGGTTAGTTCCAGAAAATGCACGAATATGACATAAAGTGTGCATAAAACATATAGATAACATCAATAATGTGGCATGGAACATAAGAAATTATCGATACGTCGGAGACGTATCACAAGCTAATATGAAATTCAACAGAAACAAAAGGAAACCAAAAAAATTCAACAGAATAAAAGAGTAAACTAAGATTCTGACACATGGATTGTCTCCATGCAGCTATCAAAAGCCAAGACTTTAGGTACATTTCAATCAGAAATAATATTAGACTTGCTTGAAATTAAAAACCTCTTCCCAAAAAAATATTAGAGCTACGTGAAATCAATGTAAAACGAACCGCGAGTAAAAGCATCTCTAACAGAGCCCGTAAATCCTGCCGGAACTGAATTTTTCCGGCAGATTTATGGGTTCGGACCGAAATGCGCGCAGAACAGAGCCCGAATACATGGGTCGGCCCGAATACGAAGTTCAGGGCCCCGAGAAACTCCCCGCATGGCCCCTATTAAAAGGGTTCACGGAGGGGAGCTCGGTTCGCAAATCCTATGATGGGATTCGTAGCATAGAAAACAAAAAAATTCTTACCGCAAGAACGAATAACAAGCCAAGATCCAATCTAGAAGATGGGAGAAACGTGAAGATCATGAGACTAACCCTCGAAGATTTCCAAAGCCTACGAGATTAGATCTCGTTCTTGCAGAAGATGGTCACTTGCCGCTTTCAAAAGCGCGTAGAAGACCTTGACGGTGCCACAGTCGGGCAGCAACTCCGTACTCGGTCACACGTTCGGTGTTGATGACGATGTCCTTCTCCCCGTTCCAGCGGGCAGCGGAAGTAGTAGATCCTCCTCAGAATCCCGACAGCACAACGGCGTGGTGTCGGTGGTGGTGGAGATCTCCGGTAGGGCTTCACCTAAGCGCTGAGGGAGAAGATGGAGGAGGAGAGAGGCTAGGGTTTGGGAGAGGGGGGCTGTTTGGGCGCTGGCTTGGGGGGGCCTAGGTGGTGCGGCCAACTTAGGGTAGCCAGTCCCCTCCCTCTCCTCCTCTTTATATAGGTGGAACACCCAAGGGTTTGCCCAAAGAACTGAATAAGACCCCAATTCAAAAACTGCCATATGGACGAAACCTAGAGGGTCAGGGACTCTCCCTTTCCCCCTTTTCTTGGCCAGCCAAGGAGGAGGAGTCCACCATGGACTCTGATGTCTACTCACACTTCTTTTCCTGTAGACAGTGTTGGGCCTCCAAGAGCAGAGGTTTGTAGAACAGCAGCAAGTTTTCCCTTAAGTGGATCACCCAAGGTTTATCGAACTCAGGGAGGAAGAGGACAAAGATATCCCTCTCAAGCAACCCTGCGATCACAATGCAAGAAGTCTCTTGTGTCCCCAACACACCTAATACACTTGTCAGATGTATAGGTGCACTAGTTCGGCGAAGAGATAGTGAAATACAAGTAATATGAATGTATATGAGTGGTAATAGCAAAATAAAATATGGCAGCGAGTAAACATGCAACAGAACAGTAAACAAACGGCGATTCGATGTTCGGAAACAAGGCCTAGGGGTCCTACTTTCACTAGTGGACACTCTCAACATTGATCACATAACTAAAACTACTCTACACCCTCTTGTTGGATGATGAACACCATTAATTGTGTAGGGCTACAAGAGCACCTCAATGCCGGAGTTAACAAGCTCCACAACATTCGATGTTCATATTTAAATAACCTTAGAGTGCATGATAGACCAACGCAATTATACCGAGTACTAACATAGCATGCACACTATCACTGACAAGCTATGAAAGGGGGAATAGATCACATCAATACCATCATAGTAATAGTTAACTTCATAATCTACAAGAGATCACAATCATAGCTTATACCAAGTACTACATGATGCACACACTGTCAACATTACATCATGGAGGAGGATTAGACTACTTTAATAACATCACTAGAGTAGCACATAGATGATATTCAACTAGATCACAAAGAGAGAGATGAACCACATAGCTACGGTAGAGCCCTCAGCCTCGGGGGTGAATTACTCCCTCCTCATCATGGGAGCAGCGATGGCGGTGAAGATGGCGGTGGAGATGACTCCGGGGGCAATTCCCCGTCCCGGCAGGGTGCCGGAACAGAGACTTCTGTCCCCCGAATTGGAGTTTCGCGATGGCGACGGCTCTGGAAGGTTTTCTGGTGTTTCGTCAATCCGTGTCGATGTTTTAGGTCAGGGAGCTTTAAGTAGGCGAAGAGGCGGAGTCGGAGGGGCCACGGGGCCACCTCACACTAGGGGGGCGCGCCCCCCTTGGCCCGCATCGCCCACACGTGTGGGGCCCCCAGGGATCCCCTCCGGTCCCTCTCTGACTCTCTGGAAGGTTCCGGGAAAAATAAGATGTTGGGCATTGATTTCGTCCGATTCCGAGAATATTTCCTTTGTAGGATTTCTGAAACCAAAAACAGCAGAAAACAGCAACTGGCACTTCGGCATCTCGTCAATAGGTTAGTTCCGGAAAACGCATAAAATCATCATAAAGTGTGAACAAAACATGTAGGTATTGTCATAAAACAAGCATGTAGCAGCGATTCAAAGCAATGGTAAAGACAATGATTAAACAACTGAATCATATAGCAAAGACTTTTCATGAATAGTACTTTCAAGACAAGCATCAATAAGTCTTGCATAAGAGTTAACTCATAAAGCAATAGAATCTAAATAAAGGCATTGAAGCAACACAAAGGAAGATTAAGTTTCAGTGGTTGCTTTCAACTTTCAACATGCATATGTCATGGATAATTATCAACATAAAGTAAAATAATAAGTGCAATAAGTAAGCATGTAAGAATCAATGCACAGTTGACACAAGTGTTTGCTTCTAAGATGGAAGAAGTAGGTAAACTGACTCAACATAAAAGTAGAAGAATGGCCCTTCGAAGAGGGAAGCATGGATTGCTATATTTGTGCTAGAGCTTTTTATTTTGAAAACAAGAAACAATTTTGTCAACGGTAGTAATAAAGCATATGTGTTATGTATAAGATATCCTACAAGTTGCAAGCCTCATGCATAGATTACCAATAGTGCCCGCACCTTGTCCTAATTAGCTCGGATTTACATGGATTATCATCGCAATACATATGTTTTAACCAAGTATCACAAAGGGGTACCTCTATGCCGCTCGTACAAAGGTCTAAGGAGAAAGCTCGCACTGGATTTCTCGCTTTTGATTATTCTCAACTTAGACATCCATACCGGGACAACATAGACAACAGATAATAGACTCCTCTTTAATGCATAAGCATTCAACAACAAATAATATTCTCATAAGAGATTGAGGATTGTTGTCCAAAACTGAAACTTCCACCATGGATCATGGCTTTAGTTAGCGGCCCAATGTTCTTCTCTAAAAATATGCATGCTCAAACCATTCAACTCATGATAAATCACCCTTACTTCAGACAAAACGAACATGCATAGCAACTCACATGATATTCAACAAAGCATGGTTATCGCTCAACAAGCAACTTAATAAGAAATAAGATACATAAGTACATATTCAATACCACAATAGTTTTTAAGCTATTTTCCCATGAGCTATATATTGCAAAGACAAAGAATGGAATTTTAAAGGTAGCACTCAAGAAATTTACTTGGAATGGCAGAAAATACCATGTAGTAGGTAGGTATGGTGGACACAAATGGCATAGTTTTTGGCTCAAGGATTTTGGATGCATGAGAAGTAATCCCTCTCAATACAAGGCTTAGGCTAGCAAGGTTGTTTGAAGCAAACACAAGTATGAACCGGTACAGCAAAGCTTACATAAGAACATATTGCAAGCATTATAAGACTCTACATTGTCCTCTTTGTTGCTCAAACCCTTACTAGAAAATATCTAGACTTTAGAGAGACCAATCATGCAAACCAAATTTTAGCAAGCTCTGTGTATTTCTTCACTAATAGGTGCAAAGTATATGATGCAAGAGCTTAAACATGATCCATATGAGCACAACAATTGCCAAGTATCAAGTTATTCAAGACATCATACCAATTACCACATGTAGCATTTTCTGTTTCCAACCATATAACAAGTAACGAAGCAGTTTCAACCTTCGCCATGAACATTAAAAGTAAAGCTAAGAACACTAGTGTTCATATGAACAAGCGGAGCGTGTCTCTCTCCCACACAAGCATTTATTCAAACAAAACAAAAATAAAAACAAACAGACGCTCCAAGTAAAGTACATAAGATGTGACGGAATAAAAATATAGTTTCAATAGAAGAAACCTGATAAATTGTTGATGAAGAAGGGGATGCCTTGGGCATCCCCAAGCTTAGATGCTTGAGTAATCTTGAAATATGCAGGGATGAACCACGGGGGCATCCCCAAGCTTAGAGCTTTCACTCTCCTTGATCATATTGTATCATCCTCCTCTCTTGACCCTTGAAAACTTCCTCCACACCAAACTCAAAACAAACTCATTAGAGGGTTAGTGCATAATCAAAAATTCACATGTTCAGAGGTGACACAATCATTCTTAACACTTCTGGACATTGCACAAAGCTACTGGAAGTCAATGGAACAAAGAAATCCATCCAACAAAGCAAAAGAGGCAATGCGAAATAAAAGGCAGAATCTGTCAAAACAGAACAGTCCGTAAAGACGAATATTTTAGAGGCACTGGACTTGCTCAGATGAAAATGCTCAAATTGAATGAAAGTTGCGTACGTATCGGAGGATCACACACAAAAATTGGCAGATTTTTCTGAGTTACCTACAGAGAACACTGCCCAAATTCGTGACAGCAAGAAATCTGTTTCTGCGCAGTAATCCAAATCTAGTATCAACCTTACTATCAAAGACTTTACTTGGCACAACAATGCAATAAAATAAAGATAAGGAGAGGTTGCTACAGTAGTAACAACTTTCAAGACTCAAATATAAAACAAAATTTCTGTAGTGAAATAAAAACATGGGTTATCTCCCAAGAAGTGCTTTCTTTATAGCCATTAAGATGGGCTCAGCAAATTTAATGATGCACTCCCAAGAAATAAGAGTTTAAGCAAAAGAGAGCATCAAGAAGCAAATTCAAAACACATTTAAGTATAACCCACTTCCTATGCAAAGGAATCTTGTACACAAATGAATTCATGAAGAACAAAGTGACAAACATAGGAAGATAAAACACGAATAACTTCAAGATTCTCAACATAAAGAGGGGAAACTTAATATTATTAAGATGCATATAACCATGTTTCCCTCTCTCATAATAACTTTCAGTACCATCATTGATGAAATCCACAATATACCCATCACTTAAAACATTCTTATCATGGTTCATATGCATAGAAGTATCATTAATTTTGGCATAAGAAGAGTTCTTCTCATTAATAGTAATTGGAGCAAGATTATTATCAAGAATTTGAACATGGTAAACAAGTTGCATACTAAGGGAATTGTTTTTGGCAATCCAATCATAACTATGACAAGTTTCATAAGGATAGTTATAACCTATATCATAGCATTCTTTATAATAATCATCAAAGGTCGGAGGCATAGTGTCATCATAAGAAATAGAATAGTTATCTTTCACAGTAGGTTCATCCGTGACCATACCATCATTGTTAATAGAAGGAGATGTATCAAACATATAATGATCAGTAGCAAAAAGATTTTCAAACACCTCATCCCCATGCTTAGAGCTTTCTATATCATTATGGGAGGAAGCATGGATAGTACTGATACTATGGCAATTATTATCATCATCATTTTCAGAATTAGTTTCCCAGAGATTTTTAATATTAAAAGTAGTGTGCTCTTCTAAATCATGATCACTAATGTATGTAAAGGGCATAGAAAGATCATTGTATTCAGATTCATTATCATAATAGTCATTAGGAGCAACATACTTACGGTTACCTATCATTATCTCATTCACGCGGGGATATGCCGTTACCTCTTTCTCTTTATTCTCCTTCTTCTTCTTCGTTCCCTTCTTCTTCTTCTCCTTCTTCTCTTCTTCTTCTTCTTCAGGAGGAAGAGGCTCGAAGGGAGGCTTGTCCACATAACCTGATTTATTTCCAGAAACAATAGAAGAAACTTGGGAGGATTCCTCCTTCTCATTAATAAGTTCAAAACACACAGCGGTCCTATCATATTTTGGCAAGGTGTCATCTTCTAAAATATTTTATATGTAAGTATTTGTATGGCAATTATCAATGCAATAAGAAAGACACCCATGCAGGACATCATCAATATCAAGATCGTTAATATCTAACAAAGAAATTTTTCTTGATAACTCTTCACACCACAAAAATAAAGTAAGTTCATCATGCTGATTAGGAGTAATTTCATCATCACAATACGAATTTGCAGCACTCATGGGGTTCAAATTATCATTGGAGGAGCATTGAAAATTAAAATGACCCACTCTATGGCAAAGTTCACAAATAAAAGGATAGAGGGCACAAACTTTTTTTACCAAGATCATCTAGAGTCCTAGACCACTTTCTAGTTTTTTCATTAATATGATGGATACAATATTCATCTTCGATTTGATTAATTCCACAAGGTCTATGCATTCCACAAAAATTAACATGCTTATAGGAAATAACATTCTTAGGAGTTTGAGCATGTTCATTGCAACCATTAAGAACAATTTCATCCTTCATGCAAACATCTTTAAAAGGTTCATGATACTTATCAAAATTCTTATTAGGCAATTCAAAATGAGAGGCAAAAGCTTTATAAAGATTTGTAGCAACTTGAGAGTCAAGACCATAAGTAGCACTCATATTTCGGAATTTACTAGTATCCATAAAAGTTTCAATGCATTCATAATCATAATTTATACCTGACTCTTCACCTTTGTCGTTCTCCCAATCTTCAGTATTCTCCTGAATCCGATCAAGAAGGTCCCATCTAGCGTCAACCTCCTTGCTTGTGAAAGATCCCTCCAAACATGCATCTAGATAGTCCTTGTGATGTCCTGAAAGTCTTGCATAAAAACTATTAATAATAACATTACGGGGGAGCTCATGAATGGGACATTTGAGAATTAGTGACTTCAATCTCCCCCATGCTTGAGAAATACTCTCTTCATCATGAGGATAAAAGTTATAAATGTAATTCCTATCAATATGCACTTCATGAGGAGGATAAAATTTAGAATAAAAGAGAGATATAATTTTCTCCCAACCAAGAGAATGACTATTCTTCAGCAATTTATACCAATGCGCCGCTTTACCAGACATCGAAATAGAGAATAGTTTCTTCCTCACTTCATCCATAGAGATACTTGCACACTTGAATAACCCACATAATTCATGCAAAAACAGTAAATGATCTCCAGGATGGACAGTTCCATCCCCTGCATAACGGTTATCCATAACACGTTCAATAATTTTCATGGGTATCTCGAAAGCAGTACTTGCAGTAGGTGGATTTAAAATATCACAAGCACATTAAAGTTATCGCATATGGGAGATAAAGTATTATCAGAGCAAATTTTCTCCCCAAAAGATGGGAAGCTAAAAAGATCATAAAAACTAGCTTCCCCAAGCTTAGACTTCTCCATAGCATTAGCAGTGATTGCGTTCATACTAATAACATTGCTACTAGCATGCAAATAAGGTTCCATAGGTTTTTTAATTTTCGCATCACATAATTCATGTCTTAACTTAGGAAATAAATTAAAAAGCTCATAGTTGTTTTCCATTATGCCTTACTAGTGTAAAACAAGAAACAAAAAGATGCAATTGCAGGATCTAAAGGAAATAGCTTCGAGCACTCACAACGACACCAGAAAATAACTTAGTTACCTGGGACCGGAGTGTGAGTGCCTTTTTACCTTTCCTCCCCGGCAACGGTGCCAGAAAATAGCTTGATGTCTAGTCACACTTCTTTTCCTGTAGACAGTGTTGGGCCTCCAAGAGCAGAGGTTTGTAGAACAGCAGCAAGTTTTCCCTTAAGTGGATCACCCAAGGTTTATCGAACTCAGGGAGGAAGAGGACAAAGATATCCCTCTCAAGCAACCCTGCGATCACAATGCAAGAAGTCTCTTGTGTCCCCAACACACCTAATACACTTGTCAGATGTATAGGTGCACTAGTTCGGCAAAGAGAGATAGTGAAATACAAGTAATATGAATGTATATGAGTGGTAATAGCAATCTGAATAAAATATGGCAGCGAGTAAACATGCAACAGAACAGTAAACAAACGGCGATTCGATGTTCGGAAACAAGGCCTAGGGATCCTACTTTCACTAGTGGACACTCTCAACATTGATCACATAACTGAAACTACTCTACACTCTCTTGTTGGATGATGAACACCATTAATTGTGTAGGGCTACAAGAGCACCTCAATGCCGGAGTTAACAAGCTCCACAACATTCGATGTTCATATTTAAATAACCTTAGAGTGCATGATAGACCAACGCAATTATACCGAGTACTAACATAGCATGCACACTGTCACCGACAAGCTATGAAAGGGGGAATATATCACATCAATACCATCATAGTAATAGTTAACTTCATAATCTACAAGAGATCACAATCATAGCTTATACCAAGTACTACATGATGCACACACTGTCAACATTACATCATGGAGGAGGAATAGACTACTTTAATAACATCACTAGAGTAGCACATAGATGATATTCAACTAGATCACAAAGAGAGAGATGAACCACATAGCTACGGTAGAGCCCTCAGCCTCGGGGGTGAATTACTCCCTCCTCATCATGGGAGCAGTGATGGCGGTGAAGATGGCGGTGGAGATGACTCTGGGGGCAATTCCCCGTCCCGGCAGGGTGCCGGAACAGAGACTTCTGTCCCCCGAATTGGAGTTTCGCGATGGTGGCGGCTCTGGAAGGTTTTCTGGTGTTTCGTCAATCCGTGTCGATGTTTTAGGTCAGGGAGCTTTAAGTAGGCGAAGAGGCGGAGTCGGAGGGGCCACAGGGCCACCTCACACTAGGGGGGACGCGCCCCCCCTTAGGCCGCGCCGCCCACACGTGTGGGGCCCCCAGGGCTCCCCTCCGGTCCCTCTCTGACTCTCTGGAAGGTTCCGGGAAAAATAAGATGTTGGGCATTGATTTCACCCGATTCTGAGAATATTTCCTTTGTAGGATTTCTAAAACCAAAAACAGAAGAAAAAAACAACTGGCACTTCGGCATCTCGTCAATAGGTTAGTTCCGGAAAACGCATAAAATCATCATAAAGTGTGAACAAAACATGTACGTATTGTCATAAAACAAGCATGGAACATCAGAAATTATAGATACGTTGGAGACGTATCAGACTCCACCCTCCCACTTGGTTGGCTAGTTGGGGTTGGTGGAGTCCAACCGGGACTCCACCTTCCATGGTGATTTCTTCTAGAAGGTTTAGACCATTCTAGCTCCTTCCATAAATGCACCGGATCATTTCCAAACTTGGAAAGTGACTTCCTATATATGAATCTTATTCTCCGGACTATTCCGGACCTCCTCGTGATGTCCTGGATCCCACCCGAGACTCCGAACAAAATTTGAACTCCATTCCATATTTCATATCTACTTAAAACGACATCAAACCTTAAGTGTGTCACCCTACGGTTCGTGAACTATGTAGACATGGTCGAGACTCCTCTCCGACCAATAACCAATAGCGGGATCTGGAGATCCATAATGGCTCCCATATATTCAACGATAACTTAGTGATCGATTGAACCATTTACATATGATACCGATTCCCTTTGTCACGCGATATTTTACTTGTCCGAGGTTTGATCATCGGTATCTCCATACCTCGTTCAACCTCGGGCACGGATACGTCTCCGACGTATCGATAATTTCTTATGTTCCATGCCACATTATTGATGATATCTACATGTTTTATACATACTTTATGTCATATTTATGCGTTTTCCGGAACTAACCTATTGACGAGATGCCGAAGGGCCAGCTTGTCTGTTTTCTGCTGTTTTTGGTTTCAGAAATCCTAGTAAGGAAATATTCTCGGAATCGGACGAAATCAACGCCCAACATCATAGAATCCCCGGAAGCATCCAGAACACCCGAGAGTCGCCGAGAGGGGGGCCACAGGCCCACCAGATGGTAGGCCGGCGCGGCCTGGGGGTGGCCCGCGCCCCCCTAGTGTGTCGTCGCCTCGTTGACCTTCTGACGCCGCCTCTTCGCCTATATAAAGGTCCCTGACCTAAATCTTCGATACGAAAAAGCCACGGTACGAGAAACCTTCCAGAGCCGCCGCCATCGCGAAGCCAAGATCTGGGGCACAGGAGTCTCTGTTCCGGCACGCTGCCGGGATGAAGAAGTGCCCCCGGAAGGCTTCTCCATCGACACCGCTGCCATCTTCACCGCCATCTTCATCAACGCTGATGTCTCCCATGAGGAGGGAGTAGTTCTCCATCGAGGCTAAGGGCTGTATTGGTAGCTATGTGGTTCATCTCTCTCCTATGTACTTCAATAGAATGATCTCATGAGCTGCTTTACATGATTGAGATTCATATGAGTTTTGTATCATAATTTATCTGTGTGCTACTCTAGTGATGTTATTAAAGTAGTTTATTCCTCCTGCACGGTGTAATGGTGACAGTGTGTGCATCGTGTAGTACTTGGCATAGGCTATGATTGTGATCTCTTGTAGATTATGAAGTTAACTATTGCTATGATGGTATTGATGTGGTCTATGCCTCCTTTCATAGCGTGAAGGTGACAGTGTGCATGCTATGTTAGTACTTGGTTTGGTTATGTTGATCTGTCATGCACTCTAAGGTTATTTAAATATGAACATCGAATATTGTGGAGCTTGTTAACTCCGGCATTGAGGGTTCGTGTAATCCTACACGGTTAGTGGTGTTCATCATCCAACAAGAGGGTGTAGAGTCTAGCATCTATCTATTTATTCTGTTATGTGATCAATGTTGAGAGTGTCCACTAGTGAAAGTATGATCCCTAGGCCTTGTTTCCAATATCGCTATCGCTGCTTGTTTCATCGTTCTACTGCATCTGTACTGTCCGCAATATTACCACCATCAACCACACGCCAGTCCTGGGCAGCAAAGCACTTTTCTGGTGTCGTTGCTACTGCTCATACTTATTCATACCACCTGTATTTCACTATCACTTCGCCGAACTAGTGCACCTATTAGGTGTGTTGGGGACACAAGAGACTTCTTGCTTTGTGGTTGCAGGGTTGCATGAGAGGGATATCTTTGACCTCTTCCTCCCTGAGATCGATAAACCTTGGGTGATCCACTTAAGGGAAACTTGCTGCTGTTCTACAACCCTCTGCTCTTGGAGGCCCAACACTGTCTACAAGAATAGAAGCTCCCGTAGACATCAGGCACCGACAAGTACTCTTTACTCGTACCGTGGTATATCATCTCTTGTGAACTATTCACATGCTTGCAAGCTAATCAGACGACATTCCACCGAGAGGGCCCAGAGTATATCTATCCGTCATCGGGATGGACAAATCCCACTCTTGATCCATATGCCTCAACTCACACTTTCTGAATACTTAATCCCATCTTTATAACCACCCATTTACGTAGTGACGTTTGATGTAATCAAAGTACCCTTCCGGTATAAGTGATTTACATGATCTCATGGTCGAAGGACTAGGTAACTATGTATCGAAAGCTTATAGCAATTTGAACTTAATGACTTGATCTTATGCTACGCTTACTATGGGTGTGTCCATCACATCATTCACCTAATGATATGATCTTGTTATTAATAACATCCTATGTTCATGATTAGGAAACCATGATCATCTATTAATCAACAAGCTAGTTAAAGGAGAGGCTTACTAGGGACTCTGGTTGTTTACACAACACACATGTATCAATGTTTCCGGTTAATACAATTATAGCATGGAGTGTAAACATTTATCATGAACACTAAGATATAACAATAACTATTTTATTATTGCCTCTCGGGTATATCTCCAACAGTCTCCCACTTGCACGAGTCAATAATCTAGTTTACATTTGTAAAGATATAACACCTTGGCCTTCTAGTGCTTATCATGTTTTTCTCACGGGAGAGGTTTCAGTCAACGGATCTGACACGCTCAGAAACGTATGTATTTTGCAATTCATTTGCGTCTCAACGTATCACTCATTTTCCAAATGAGTCGGCATTAATCATATATGTTCTGTATTCTGGTGGAACCTTAATTCCGCGGTCTGAAATATGTCACTAATATTGTCACACACAATATAGCTTCAAAGTTCTGACACTATCGGAACTACACCAAGTTCTCCAAGAACTTCTCGACTTAAACATCCTCAGTCATTGTCAAAACAATGACATACTCTGCCTTCGTTTGTAGAATCCGTCACAATATATAGAACTCATCTAAATCCAGCATATTCTTTTTCTAGCTCGTTGTGCTACCTTTTAAACAACACTTAGCCTAATTGAGGTTGAAATTATTTTTATATGTGACCAAACTAATATCGGTGCAACACCTTACAGCGATTTGTTTGTCATTACCCATACAAAACTATATATATATCCTTGGTTCTTCTAAAGAACTCAGGGACATTCTTACTATCGTCCAATCATCATCACATGAATCATTCTGTTATATACTCCTAACTCTTTAGAGCACAGGATATCTGATTGTGTACATATTATTCGTGATCTAAAATCACTCATGTGATTGTACTCATTGAGTGTCAGATACACTCAAGTCTTGTTAAACCTTCACATGAAAAAGAAGATCTTCTTTATATTTTTATATTGAACTACTTCAATATTCATTCTATGTACTTTTAACTTAAACTTATTATGTGTTTCAATCTATCTTCATAGATCTTGACACTAAATATGTTTCAGTTCATATCTTTTCATTGAAGTTAATTCCCAATGAAACCTTTTTAATCAATTATATAATTACATTATTTATAATGAACGATATGTCATCTACATAAAGTATTACAAATATGTCTCAGCGCTCCCTATTAATTTCTTGCAAATGCAAGTCTCTTCATCGTCTCTGATGAAATCATAACTCTTTGATTATTTCATCTGGTGAAGATTCCAACTCCGTGATACTCACTTCATCCAGTGAAGTTTGTATACCTTTTTAGTATTCCATGGACCAGCAAAACTCTTGGTTGTATCTTGTATACACCTTTAATACACACTTCTGTTAAGAGTAATGTATTTTGCCATCCTACTAGCATATCTTATAAAAGAAATATGTAGCGATTACTAGAATAATCCACATAGACTATAAGCATCGCTACGGAAGATCTAATCTTATCGTAGTCAACTCTTTGAAATTGGTCGTAAACAACTTTTCGACAAGTCGAGCTTCTTCAAGTATATTCCTATCCAAGTCCATCAATTTTATAGATCTATTTACTTTCAAAAAGTATTCAACTATCTTGGATTCCATGGCGCTTAGCCATCTTAACGGAGTCAGGGCCCATCATAACTTATTTGTATGTAGTTGGTTTATCATTGTTCAAAATCAATCCTTTGTTCACAAATCATTTATTTGATCACAAAGTAAACCATATCTACAAGGTTCAATAGGTACTTTGATCTCCATGACTATAACACTTTGTAGACATGGGAGCTATGATCTTCGTGGCCGCTTCCGGAACCATTTCCGATGTTGCGCTACTCTGATCATCATGCTCAGGTTCATAAACGTTACCAAGTTCCATTGTCCTCCCACTCAAAAACTTTGCTAGAAACAATTTCTTGGAAATAAGTAAGAAACATCGACAAACACTTTTGTCTTTTTCTCCATAGTGGAAAGAATTCCCAATCAATTCTTTGGGATAACCAACAAAGATATTCATCCAATTTTGGTTGCAAACTTATTTACTTATACTATGCATACCAAAATTTAAGAAAGGACTATTAGGGTTTATACCCATTCCATAACTCGTATCGTGTCATTTCAACGGATTTATGATGATGCTCTATTTAGTGTAAAAGCGGTAGTCTCTAAAGCATAATCCACAAAAATATAATAGCGTCATATTATTTTATCTCATCATTAACCCAACAAGGTTTGGATACGTCTCTCGGATACTCTATCATCACTATGATACTCCAAGAAACGTGAGTTGTAGAACAATTTCATAACTCTCTTAGATGTTCGCTAAAACTCATAATTCAAATATTTCCACCATGATCAAATCATAGATATTTAACTTTTCTATTACGATGATTTCCACTTCATGCTGAAATTTATTTGAATCCAGTCAAATGTTTCAAACTTCTTCCTTATCGAATATATCCACATATACTCAACTCATTGTTGAAAGTTTTCATGAAGTAGAAGAATCTCCCGCACACAACTATGCTCAGTGAACCACATACATCATCATGTATGTTTCCACTAAGTTAGTTGCCTGTTCAACTTATTGGCCTATAAACGGTATTTCAGTCATTCTCTTTAGAAGAGATTTGCAAGCGTCAAACGATTCATAAATCAAATGACTCCAAAAATCTATTTGCATGGACTTCCTTCATGTGTTCCTTTCTAACATGACCTAAATGGCGGTTCCACAAATAAGTGTAATTCAAATCATTTTTCCTTATGGCATTTTAGCGTCAGTGTTATGCATGTGTGTTTCACCATTAAGATTTATAATAACTTATCCATTGTACATGGAGTAAGGTCATAATTTGAACAACTCATTGTTTTCATTTGACCAGAGAAAAATAATAATTATTAAGTTCTTTATTATAAATCCTAAGGGCTAGGTAGAATGCCAACGCCAAACATAATAACACTTTATCATGTTCCACACGTGCATTATTACCATATTCCTTATTAGTCACTTAGGCCATCGTATTCTTGTATTGCGTTGTATTGTATGACATCTCATACCAACCAATCTGGTACAAATACCCAAGAACTTCATTGTGTGACCAATCAAAGAATACATTCATAACATGTATATCATCTATATACACCTGAGCTAGACTTTCTAGTCTTTACTTTTTTCTGCTAAAATATCTTTTGTAGTTTCTCTTTTAGCTTTCCTCATTCTCAGAAAACACTTCACCTTCAATAACTTCTAGGTCCATTAGTCAAATAACAATAACCTTGAGGTTCTTACTTTGAAGTTGATCATCATATGACAAGTGTTCCAGATTTCACTATTAGTAACTTTGTAATATGATGAACAATTTCACTCATAATTCTATCCATCATATCATGACGACTTTCCGAGACCATGCCTGTACATGCTAGGCTCGTAAAGTTTAACCTCAGCATTCGCATGTGCAAATCTGGCTTGCACCCGTTGTATGCACACGTAGAATCTATAACACCCGATCATCACGTGATGCTTCGAAACGACGAGTCTTAGCAACGGTGCATACTAAGAACGATCACTTCATGGATATGCGAATATCGTTAGTGCCCAACTAGTTGGAGGATTGGGACACCTGGCGTCTTCAACCTTCGTACATTCCCATAAAACTTATGAGTTCATGTAGTCTCACTAAATTATATTCTATCATCTTGCAATAAGGTCTTAGATATCACATATATCTCATACCTTTCTTATTTCTGAAAACAAAATTTCAAGCTCCTTACTTTTCAAACAGATTTGAACTTCAAGTTTCACGGAGACAAGATAATTTTAGGTACTAATTAAAACCATTGTTCTTTGAATCAGCAATGTGAGTTTTACTAAAAGTTTGCAATAGGACTAAATCATTTCTTGATTCTTTAAAAATACGGTACCAGTCCATAAAGTTACTTATCAGACTTAACAACATTTCTATCTCAATCACAAGACTAGCGCATGGTAGATAACATATGTCAATTCTACAAATTAATTCAATATACTATTCAAACTATATCCATGATAATTAGTTCATGTTTTAATCTAATTACTAATGAACTCCCACTTAATACAACATCCCTCATAGTTGTTAAGTGGTACACGATCCATATCCACTATACCAAAACCGATCATCACGTGAGATGATGTAGCTTCAACGGTGAACATCAACATGTTGATCACATCATCCATATGACTCGTGTTCAACCTTTCGGTTTCCTGTGTTCTGAGGCCATGTATGTACATGCTAGGCTCGTCAAGCAAACCCAAGTATTTCCGCGTGTGCAACATGGCTTACACCCATTGTATGTGAATGTAGAATCTATCACATCCGATCATCACAAGATGCTTCAAAACGACGAACTGTAGCAACGGTGCATACGAGAGGAGAACACTTTATTATCTTGATATTAATGTGAGGGATCATCTTATAATGCTACCATCGCGATCTAAGCAAGATAAGATGCATAAAGGATTAATATCACTTGCAATTCATATGTGATGTGATATGGCCCTTTAGTCTTTGCGCCTTTGATCTTCATCTCCAAAGCACGGACATGATCTCCATCATCAACGGGCATGATCTCCATTATCTTCGGCGTAGCGTCAAGGTCCATGGCGCCGTCTTCATGGTTGTTCACCACATGTAGCAACTATTATAACTACTTTGAAATAATACTACAACGTGAAATATAAAGACAACCATAAGGCTCCTGCCGGTTGCCACAATACAATAATGATCATCTCATACATATTCATCATCACATCATGGTCATATCACATCACCAAACCCTGCAAAAACAAGTTAGACGCCTCTAATTTGGTTTGCATATTTTACGTGGTTTAGGGTTTTCGAGTAAGATCCAATCTACCTACGAACATGAACCACAACGGTGATACTAGTGTTGTCAATAGAAAGAGTAAATTTAATCTTCACTATGGTGAGAGAGACAGACACCCGCAAAGCCACATATGCAATACAAGTTGCATGTCGAGCGTGGAGCAAGTCTCATGAACGCGGTCATGTAAAGTTAGCCCGAGCCGCTTCATCCCACCATCCCACAAGATGCAAAGTACACCAACTAAGACAACAAAAGCATCAACACCCACAAAACCATTGTGTTCTACTCGTGCAACCAATCTATGCATAGACACGGCTCTGATACCACTGATGGGATTCGTAGCATAGAAAACAAAAAATTTCCTACCGCAAGAACGAATAACAAGCCAAGATCCAATCTAGAAGATGGTAGCAACGAGAAGATCATGAGACTAACCCTCGAAGATTTCCAAAGCCTACGAGATTAGATCTCGTTGTTGCAGAAGATGATCACTTGCCGCTTTCAAAAGCGCGTAGAAGATCTTGACGGTGCCACAGTCGAGCAGCACCTCCGTACTCGGTCACACGTTCGGTGTTGATGACGACGTCCTTATCCCCGTTCCAGCGGGCAGCAGAAGTAGTAGATCCTCCTCGGAATCCCGACAGCATGCACGACGGCGTGGTGTCGGTGGTGGTGGAGATCTCCGGCAGGGCTTCGCCTAAGCGCTGAGGGAGAAGATGGAGGAGGAGAGAGGCTAGGGTTTGGGAGAGGGGGGCTGTTTGGGCGCCAGCTTGGGGGGGGGGGGGGCATAGGTGGTGCGGCCAACTTAGGGTAGCCAGCCCCTCCCTCTCCTCCTCTTTATATAGGTGGAACACCCAAGGGTTTTCCCAAAGATCTGAATAAGACCCCAATTCAAAAACTGCCATATGGACGAAACCTAGAGGGACAGGGACTCTCCCTTTCCCCCTTTTCTTGGCCGGCCAAGGAGGTGGAGTCCACCATGGACTCCACCCTCCCACTTGGTTGGCTGGTTGGGGTTGGTGGAGTCCAACCGGGACTCCACCTTCCATGGTGATTTATTCTGGAAGGTTCTAGAACATTCTAGCGCCTTCCATAAATGCACCGGATCATTTCCAATCTTGGATAGTGACTTCCTATATATGAATCTTATTCTCCGGACCATTCCGGACCTCCTCGTGATGTCCTGGATCCCATCCGAGACTCCAAACAAAATTCGAACTCCATTCCATATTCCATATCTACTTAAAACGACATCAAACCTTAAGTGTGTCACCCTACGGTTCGTGAACTATGTAGACATGGTCGAGACTCCTCTCCGACCAATAACCAATAGCGGGATCTGGAAATCCATAATGGCTCCCACACATTCAACGATAAATTAGTGATCGATTGAACCATTTACATACGATACCGATTCCCTTTGTCACGTGATATTTTACTTGCCCGTGGTTTGACCATCGGTATCTCCATACCTTGTTCAACCTCGTCACCGACAAGTACTCTTTACACATACCGGGGTATATCATCTCTTGTGAACTATTCACATGCTTGCAAGCTAATCAGACGACATTCCACCGAGAGGGCCCAGAGTATATATCTATCTGTCATCGGGATGGACAAATCCCACTCTTGATCCATATGCCTCAACTCACACTTTCCGAATACTTAATCCCATCTTTATAACCACCCATTTACGCAGTGGCGTTTGATGTAATCAAAGTACCCTTCCGGTATAAGTGATTTACATGATCTCATGGTCGAAGGACTAGGTAACTATGTATCGAAAGCTTATAATAATTTGAACTTAATGACTTGATCTTATGCTACGCTTACTATGGGTGTGTCCATCACATCATTCACCTAATTATATGATCTTGTTATTAATAACATCCTATGTTCATGATCAGGAAACCATGATCATCTATTAATCAACAAGCTAGTTAAACGAAAGGCTTACTAGGGACTTTGGTTGTTTACACAACACACATGTATCAATGTTTTCGGTTAATACAATTATAGCATGGAGTGTAAACATTTATCATGAACACTAAGATATAACAATAACTATTTTACTATTGCCTCTCGGGCATATCTCCAACAACCTACTCCCCTCCGCCGCTGCAGCCGCTCCACCGCCTAGCTCCGCCAGCTCCGACGAACAATTGCCGTATCCCCTCCGACGCATCGCCGCCCGTAGAGGTCCGCATGGCTAGCCGCGGTAGCTCCGCTAGGGGAGGAGGAAGCTTGGGTGGTGGGGACTCGCCTCCACGCCCACCCGTATTCCGCACGGAGGAGGAGCGGCGGAGGCCGACGCCGTCCGGCAAGTCCGGGAATACGAGGCGGCGCGCCGAGAAGAACGCGTCCGCCGTGTGAAGCTGGAGATCGTCGAGCTCAACGCGGAGTAGGAGATCCACGCGTCTGCCGCCTCGCCTTCCACCGCCACCACCGCCGTCGCTGCGCGTAGAGGCCGTGGGGGCCTAATTTTGGGCAAAATTAGCTCGCGCCGCTACGGGGACAATACCTTATTTAGCTTATTAGTTGGTATTATGTAAAATTTCGTGCTCAATCGGAGCTAGAACTATCATCTATAGTTCATCGATGAATTCTCCCGCGAGAATTTTAATTTTGTGTTTTCAGTTCGTCTTTTACGGTTTCTATTTTGTGCCACTACCAAAATCAAACGAACGTTTTCGGAAGACTAAATACTATGTTTTCGGTTTCTAGTTTTTCGGGCTCTACTAGAGATGCTCTAAAGGCCCCAAACGAACCGGGACTAAAGGGTTCCGTCGCCCGCGCAGCTCGAACCAGAACTAATGTGGCTCATTAGTCCCGGTTCATTTTTAAACCGAGACTAAACCTTGCAGGGAGCTTTGGACGAAAAGTCCATTTTCCACTAGTGGGTTAGTTGCGCCAATAATTTCAAGATAGATAACATGGGAGAAAAATGATGGCTGTCTGCCCTACAATTACAAGCCACTTCAAACTCAAAACTGCATGGGTTTGCTCAGAATATATGATTAGTTTAGGATGTGTAATCAAGGAAGGAGTCCCTTTTCGAGGGCTACCTTCCTCAGATATCGTCATTGGGAATCATCACAGCAAACAAATTCGCAGGCAAGCGCAACTTCAGTAACCGATGAACGAAGTGAACTATAGGGTCTACCTTCACAACAAGAAAACAAAAGACCATGGTGAAGCAATGAACTAAAGAATGAACATTTTGATGAAAGGAAAACATATTGGCATCAAAGTAAATTTGTACATGTTTGGTCAGAATAATGATTTGTTTAGTGTGTATAATCAAGGAAGGAGGCTCTTTTTTAAGAGCTACCTTACTCAGATACCATCCTTGTGATTCATCACAGCAAACAAACAAAAATAAGTCAGTATACAATGCGTATTATAGTACTAGTAAATTATAATCAATGAGCAAAATTTCGCATATATTTCCACACAATCGAAAATTTTAGACATACCAAAAAAAGAAATGTTTTTTGTGCTCAGTCTCTGTTTTGTATAATTTGCAGTGTGGACGCGGTTTGCAAACCCATGTTGTAGGTTTTCGCTCGATTTTCTTCTAAAACTGAGCACTCTCTTCTTAATTAATGGATGAGGCAAAGCTTTTGCCTCCATTTCAAAAAAAAATATATTGCAGTGAAGCTCATGTAGTCAACTAAACAGGGCATCTACAACACGATTACACATAACAGTTGATACTCCGTACTAACCGCATCTACTTGCATAAGATAGCAAGGTACGTTTTCAACGGGTGCATCGAGTAGACATCAACGCTGCAGAGCGGGAGAGCAAAAAGGTCGCTACTCCGTACGATTCGCATCCACCTGCAACAGATAGTAACCTACATTGCCTCCCTGATGTATGACCGATTGCTACTAAGCAGAGCATACTACATCGCCCGAGACCTCCCATGCCTAAGTAAACCTGTGCCCGTTGTAAGATGGAGCGTAGAGATGGGGAGGTGCAAAAGGGAAGGTTTACTACTTGCCACCCGCTAGCTTCCATAGCGCCTCCTCTCACTACAAGTAGCACTGATAAATATTGTTGCTGATGCTTTGAATCCCTCATATCTTTCATGCAACACATCAGAATAGCTCTGTGTACCCTGTAAACTGTTCTGAACGACGAACCAAGTACGACCCCAGCGTTCGGCATACACATCAGAATAGCTCATAGTGAATACTAATTCATCTGTACGAAAGCAGTTAGTACAAAGAATCAGTGGACGATCAATCATTAAAGAATTAAAGAGTAGCAACATATGCATAGAGGCATATGTGACACATAGCCAATTTACCCAAACCTTGACCTATGCATTTATACCTTACCCAAATGGTGTGAAACCATCTCTAAACCTAATCTAACACTAAATTGACCCTCAACCTTGCCCAAGTAAAGCAAGGGGAACAAATTACAAGAATAAGGAAAATTGACATATCACATACATGTGTTTATGGCCATTTTTGCAAATCTTTGAACTAGACCTTTTGGAATGGTTTCAATGGTTTGGAAATGTTCCTAAACTAATGAGAATAACTTTTGAGTCAAGAAAAGTCAAATCAAATAGAGAGAAATGAAATAGTGAGAAAATCCCATTTTTGCTCACATACACTTTAGCCAATTTTGCAAATCTTCAACCAAGGACACATTTGCTTGTGCAATTGTTTGTAAAACACTTATATATCAAAAACAAACCCTTTTGCATCAAAGAAACCCAATTCAAATCAAAGAAGAATTCAAATTCAACCAACATGTGATAATGGTCACTTTGCCCATTTATAAAATGTTACCCACTTTGCGCCCCTGGTTTGGAAGTTTCCTAAACTAAACTTGCCCAACTATCACCACCTCACTCCCTCTCACTCCCCTGCACCTGCTCGTGCAAACCATTGACCGAGAAGGCGTCGACACTGGCCAGGAACCCGCACGCCCTGACGCGCCCACGACGCCCAGAGCGCGCCAGGACATGTCCCTAGACGCGACAGGACGCCGCCGTGCCCCGTCGCCTCACGCCTCCCCTCGCTCTCTCCGCTCACCAGTCGCCTCACCAAGGTCCCAGCTACCTCCAGGACATGGCCGTTTAGCCCAGAGCACACTGTCGCCGTCGTCACGGACGACGACCATCCGCCGCAGTACCCTGGTACCCGATGACGATGACGACGTGACCACTCCACCCCTGACCTCGTCTGGACGCGCGCTGTGATCACCGTGACATCAAGAACACAGCACACCCATCCCTTGCCCCTTCGCCGCCCTTGAACGACGATCTCGTCGATGACCTGCCCCGAGTGCCACGGCCACCCCCTCTCTCTATAAATAGAGGCGTCCTCCGATCGATCTGAGCACGCCAATCTTCCTCCCTCACCTCACAACCTCTCCTCGAGCAGCGCCGCCCACCAATTTACACCATCGCTCACGAATTGCTTGCCGGAGCTCCACCAGTACACCTGCGACCTCGTCGGCGATTGGAGCCCCCATTGGAGCCGCTGTTGGTGCCAGGAGCTTCACCGCCCTCTTCCACGACCTCTGCCCGCCTCGCCGACGCTCGCCCGCCTCCAGGTAGCTCCCCGACCCCCTAGTCTGGCCGCCGGTAGGGTTAGTTCTCCGGCGAGCCTCGTCGATGATGAGGACGACCCTCAGCCGTGGATCCTCGTTTTAATCCGACTGCCACCGCGCTGCGTACCGCTTCGCGTGTTAGCACCCGCTGACAAGCGGAGCCCACTGTCAGGCAGCCCACTCGCGCGAGACGCCGAGCTGGGCCGGCCCGTTTAGTTTCCCGCGCGTCGTTTTAATTTGAATTCGTTAGAATTAATTTAACTCAAATTTTGAATACTGGTGCTGTGTTCAAAATTGCATAACTCCAAATCTACTGAGCCAAATTAGACAAATTTTATATATTTGGAAAGCTTAGAGTTTTACCTACACAATGCCACTGCTTTGAACCCTAGATCTGTTATAGAATTAAAGTAGAAAAATAAACAAGACAGGGACTTTTGTGACTTAGAATAATTATTAAAAACCAATCACAAATGCTTTTGAGTTGATTCCAACTCCTATAAATCTCATTTCACTTGTACTAATTGTTTCTGCAAAAATATGCCATGCTTACTTTGAATGATTGATGTCTACTTCCCCCTCCTTTTCCTGTAGACAGTGTTGGGCCTCCAAGAGCAGAGGTTTGTAGAACAGCAGCAAGTTTTCCCTTAAGTGGATCACCCAAGGTTTATCGAACTCAGGGAGGAAGAGGTCAAAGATATCCCTCTCATGCAACCCTGCAACCACAAAGCAAGAAGTCTCTTGTGTCCCCAACACACCTAATAGGTGCACTAGTTCGGCGAAGAGATAGTGAAATACGGGTGGTATGAATATATATGAGCAGTAGCAACGGTGCCGGAAAATAGCTTGCTGGCGTGTAGTTGATGGTGGTAGTATTGCAGCGAGTAGTAACACAGTAAAACGAGTAAACAAGCAGTAGTAACGCAGCAGTATTTAGGAACAAGGCCTAGGGATTAGACTTTCACTAGTGGACACTCTCAACATTGATCACATAACGGAACGGATAAATGCATACTCTACACTTTTGTTGGATGATGAACGCATTGCGTAGGATTACACGAACCCTCAATGCCGGAGTTAACAAGCTCCACAATTTGTTCATATTTAAGTAACCTTATAGTGTAAGATAGATCAAAAGACTAAACCAAGTACTAACATAGCATGCACTACTTGTCACCTTCATGCATATGTAGGAGGAATAGATCACATCAATATTATCATAGCAATAGTTAACTTCATAATCTACAGGAGATCATGATCATAGCATAAACCAAGTACTAACACGGTGCACACACTTGTCACCTTTACACACGTGCGGGAGGAATAAAACTACTTTAATAACTTTGCTAGAGTAGCACATAGATAAATTGTGATACAAACTCATATGAATCTCAATCATGTAAAGCAGCTCATGAGATTATTGTATTGAGGTACATGGGAGAGAGATGAACCACATAGCTACCGGTACAGCCCCGAGCCTCGATGGAGAACTACTCCCTCCTCATGGGAGCAGCAGCGGTGATGAAGATGGCGGTGGAGATGGCAGCGGTGTCGATGGAGAAGCCTTCCGGGGCACTTCCCCGCTCCGGCAGCGTGCCGGAACGAGAGACTCCTGTCCCCCGGATCTTGGCCTCGCGATGGCGGCGGCTGCGGAAGGTTTCGTGGTTTTCGTCGAACTTATCGGGGTTTTCGATCCGGGGGCTTTATATAGGCGAAGAGGCGGCGCGGGAGGGTCGAAGGGGCGACGACACCATAGGGTGGCGCGGCCGGGGCCCGGGCCGCGCCGGCCTATGGTGCGGGGGCCCGGTGCCCCCCTCCGGTCCTTCTCGTGTGTTCCGGATGCTTCCGGTGAAAATAGGAACCCAGGCGTTGATTTCGTCCGATTCCGAGAATATTTCGTTACTAGGATTTCTGAAACCAAAAACAGCAGAAAACGAGAACTGGCACTTCGGCATCTTGTTAATAGGTTAGTTCCGAGAAAATGCACGAATATGACATAAAGTGTGCATAAAACATGTAGATAACATCAATAATGTGGCATGGAACATAAGAAATTATCGATACGTTGGAGACGTATCAGCATCCCCAAGCTTAGTTCTGCTCGTCCCGAGCAGGTAAAACGATAACACAGATAATTTATGGAGTGACATGCCATCATAACCTTGATCATACTATTTGTAAAGCATATGTAGTGAATGCAGCGATCAAAACAATGTATATGACATGAGTAAACAAGTGAATCATAAAGCAAAGACTTTTCATGAATAGCACTTCAAGACAAGCATCAATAAGTCTTGCATAAGAGTTAACTCATAAAGCAATAATTCAAAGTAGAGGTATTGAAGCAACATAAAGGAAGATTAAATTTCAGCGGTTGCTTTCAACTTGTAACATGTATATCTCATGGATAGTTGTCAATGCAAAGCAATATAACAAGTGCAATATGCAAATATGTAGGAATCAATGCACAGTTCACACAAGTGTTTGCTTCTTGAGGTGGAGAGAAATAGGTGAACTGACTCAACAATGAAAGTAAAAGAATGGTCCTCCATAGAGGAAAAGCATCGATTGCTATATTTGTGCTAGAGCTTTGATTTTGAAAACATGAAACAATTTTGTCAACGGTAGTAATAAAGCATATGTATCATGTAAATTATATCTTACAAGTTGCAAGCCTCATGCATTGTGTACTAATAGTGCCCGCACCTTGTCCTAATTAGCTTGGACTACCGGATCATCACAATGCACATGTTTTTACCAAGTGTCACAAAGGGGTACCTCTATGCCGCTCGTACAAAGGTCTAAGGAGAAAGCTCGCATTGGATTTCTCACTATTGATTATTCTCAACTTAGACATCCATACCGGGACAACATAGACAACGAGATAATGGACTCCTCTTTTATGCATAAGCATGTAACAACAATTAATAATTTTCTCATTTGAGATTGAGGATATATGTCCAAAACTGAAACTTCCACCATGGATCATGGCTTTAGTTAGCGGCCCAATGTTCTTCTGTAACAATATGCATGCTTAACCATAAGGTGGTAGATCTCTCTTACTTCAGACAAGACGGGCATGCATAGCAACTCACATGAAATTCAATAATGAATAGTTGATGGCGTCCCCAGTGAACATGGTTATCGCACAACAAGCAACTTAATAAGAGATAAAGTGCATAATTACATATTCAATACCACAATAGTTTTTAAGCTATTTGTCCCATGAGCTATATATTGTAAAGGTGAATGATGGAATTTTAAAGGTAGCACTCAAGCAATTTACTTTGGAATGGCGGAAAATACCATGTAGTAGGTAGGTATGGTGGACACAAATGGCATAGTGGTTGGCTCAAGTATTTTGGATGCATGAGAAGTATTCCCTCTCGATACAAGGTTTAGGCTAGCAAGGTTATTTGAAACAAACACAAGGATGAACCGGTGCAGCAAAACTCACATAAAAGACATATTGAAAACATTATAAGACTCTACACCGTCTTCCTTGTTGTTCAAACTCAATACTAGAAATTATCTAGACCTTAGAGAAACCAAATATGCAAACCAAATTTTAGCATGCTCTATGTATTTCTTCATTAATGGGTGCAAAGTATATGATGCAAGAGCTTAAACATGAGCACAACAATTGCCAAGTATCACATTACCCAAGACATTAATAGCAATTACTACACGTATCATTTTCCAATTCCAACCATATAACAATTTAACGAAGAAGAAACTTCGCCATGAATATTAAAAGCTAAGAACACATGTGTTGATATGCAACAGCGGAGCGTGTCTCTCTCCCACACAAGCATGATGTAATCCAATTTATTCAAACACAAACAAAAACAAAAGCACACAGACGCTCCAAGAAAAGCACATAAGATGTGATGGAATAAAAATATAGTTTCAGGGGAGGAACCTGATAATGTTGTCGATGAAGAAGGGGATGCCTTGGGCATCCCCAAGCTTAGACGCTTGAGTCTTCTTGATATATGCAGGGGTGAACCACCGGGGCATCCCCAAGCTTAGAGCTTTCACTCTCCTTGATCATGTTGCATCATACTCCTCTCTTGATCCTTGAAAACTTCCTCCACACCAAACTCGAAACAACTCATTAGAGGGTTAGTGCACAATAAAAATTAACATATTCAGAGGTGACACAATCATTCTTAACACTTTTGGACATTGCATAATGCTACTGGACATTAATGGATCAAAGAAATTCATCCAACATAGCAAAAGAGGCAATGCGAAATAAAAGGCAGAATCTGTCAAAACAGAACAGTTCGTATTGACGAATTTTAAAATGGCACCAGACTTGCTCAAATGAAAATGCCCAAATTGAATGAAAGTTGCATACATATCTGAGGATCATGCACGTAAATTGGCTTAATTTTCTGAGCTACCTACAGGGAGGTAGACCCAGATTCGTGACAGCAAAGAAATCTGGAACTGCGCAGTAATCCAAATCTAGTACTTACTTTTCTATCAACGGCTTAACTTGGCACAATAAAACACTAAACTAAGATAAGGAGAGGTTGCTACAGTAGTAAACAACTTCCAAGACACAAATATAAAATAAAGTACTGTAGCAAAATAACACATGGGTTATCTCCCAAGAAGTTGCTTTCTTTATAGCCATTAAGATGGGCTCAGCAGTTTTAATGATGCACTCGCAAGAAATAGTATTGGAGGCAAAAGAGAGCATCAAAAAGCAAATCCAAAACACATTTAAGTCTAACATGCTTCCTATGCATAGGAATCTTGTAAATAAACAAGTTCATTAAGAGCAAAGTAACAAGCATAGGAAGATAAAACAAGTGTAGCTTCAAAAATTTCAGCACATAGAGAGGTATTTTAGTAACATGAAAATTTCTACAACCATATTTTCCTCTCTCATAATAACTTTCAGTAGCATCATGAGCAAACTCAACAATATAACTATCACATAAAGCATTCTTATCATGAGTCTCATGAATAAAATTATTACTCTCCACATAAGCATAGTCAATTTTATTAGTTGTAGTGGGAGCAAATTCAACAAAGTAGCTATCATCAAATATAGGAGGCATATTGTAATCATAATCAAATTCACTCTCCATAGTAGGTGGAACCAAAAGACTACTATCATTATAATCATCATAAATAGGAGGCAAAGTATCATCAAAGAAAATTTTCTCCTCAATGCTTGGGGGACTAAAAAGATCATGAAAACCAGCTTCCCCAAGCTTAGAATTTTCCATATCATTAGCAACAATGGTGTTCAAAGTGTTCATATTAATATGTTCCATGGGTTTTTTAATTTTCGGATCAAACCATCCATGTTTTAAATCAGGAAATAGAATAAGAAGCTCATTCTTGTCCATTATGCCAAACTAGTGTAAACAAGAAACAAAAAGTTGCAATTGCAGGATCTAAAGGAAATAGCTTTGAGTACTTACGGCGCCGGGAAATAGCTTAGTAGCCGAGATCCGGAGTGTGAGTACCTTTTACCTTTCCTCCCCGGCAACGGCGCCAGAAAATAGCTTGATGTCTACTTCCCCCTCCTTTTCCTGTAGACAGTGTTGGGCCTCCAAGAGCAGAGGTTTGTAGAACAGCAAGCAAGTTTTCCCTTAAGTGGATCACCCAAGGTTTATCGAACTCGGGGAGGAAGAGGTCAAAGATATCCCTCTCATGCAACCCCGCAACCACAAAGCAAGAAGTCTCTTGTGTCCCCAACACACCTAATAGGTGCACTAGTTCGGCGAAGAGATAGTGAAATACAGGTGGTATGAATATATATGAGCAAGTAGCAATGGTGCCGTAAAATAGCTTGCTGGTGTGTAGTTGATGGTGGTAGTATTGCAGCAGTAGTAACACAAGAAAACAGTAAACAAGCGATAGTAACGCAACGAGTATTTAGGAACAAGGCCTAGGGATTAGACTTTCACTAGTGGACACTCTCAACATTGATCACATAACGAACGGATAAATGCATACTCTACACTTTTGTTGGATGATGAACGCATTGCGTAGGATTACACGAACCCTCAATGCCGGAGTTAACAAGCTCCACAATTTGTTCATATTTAAGTAACCTTATAGTGTAAGATAGATCAAAAGACTAAACCAAGTACTAACATAGCATGCACACTGTCACCTTCATGCATATGTAGGAGGCATAGATCACATCAATACTATCATAGCAATAATTAACTTCATAATCTACAGGAGATCATGATCATAGCATAAACCAAGTACTAACACGGTGCACACACTGTCACCTTTACACACGTGCAGGAGGAATAAAACTACTTTAATAACTTTGCTAGAGTAGCACATAGATAAATTGTGATACAAACTCATATGAATCTCAATCATGTAAAGCAGCTCATGAGATTATTGTATTGAGGTACATGGGAGAGAGATGAACCACATAGCTACCGGTACAGCCCCGAGCCTCGATGGAGAACTACTCCCTCCTCATGGGAGCAGCAGCGGTGATGAAGATGGCGGTGGAGATGGCAGCGGTGTCGATGGAGAAGCCTTCCGGGGCACTTCCCCGCTCCGGCAGCGTGCCGGAACAGAGACTCCTGTCCCCCAGATCTTGGCCTCGCGATGGCGGCGGCTCTGGAAGGTTTCTGTGGTTTTCGTCGAACTTATCAGGGTTTTCGATCCAGGGGCTTTATATAGGCGAAGAGGCGGCGCAGGAGGGTCGAAGGGGCGACGACACCATAGGGCGGCGCGGCCAGGGCCTGGGCCGCACCGGCCTATGGTCTGGGGGCCCAGTGCCCCCCCTCTGGTCCTTCTCGTGTGTTCTGGATGCTTCCGGTGAAAATAGGAACCTGGGCGTTGATTTCGTCCGATTCCGAGAATATTTCGTTACTAGGATTTCTAAACCAAAAACAGCAGAAAACGAGAACCGGCACTTCGGCATCTTGTTAATAGGTTAGTTCCAGAAAATGCACGAATATGACATAAAGTGTGCATAAAACATGTAGATAACATCAATAATGTGGCATGGAACATAAGAAATTATCGATACGTTGGAGACGTATCAATGATCATGGCCTAGTTTAATTAAAGGACTATATGGCTATTTCTAGTTAATGATATTGTCCAAAACTATTTAAAAATCACATGGGAGTTTCTCTCTCATTTAAATCTTGTCATGAACATTTCAAAATGAGATAGAGACCCTGGTCTATAGGTTCTCATATGATTTGTTGGATGATATTAAATCATTACCATGTTAGGATTAAATTGTATGAGGTGCTTCACCCCATTTAAATCATTTTCTTAAATGACGAGTATGAAGAGGCTGACTTTGGTCAACCTAGGTCATATATCTTTCATGAAGGAACTTAAATTGTAATAAGATAATGAGAGGAAATTATCTTTCAAAGGATTTAAAAGTAACACCTTAATTAGTATGAGAGGAAATTATTTTTCTTAAATAAGAAAACAAGTCCACCAACTTAATAAGTAGTGTGTGATACTAGCTTAAGTTGTGTGACTCATGTGTGTGCTTAGTCTAGTACTTAAGTTTGGTATGATGATGGTATACCTCGTATTCGTATTTTAGACGCTAGTACCAAGGAGTATCCAGAGGAGAAGGAGGTCTACTTCCAAGGAGAAGAAGACCACTTTGACCAATTCCCCAACCAAGGCAAGATAATACTCTTGCAAAGTGCAAAGCTCACCATGAGCAAGGCATCACCCCTTTTATTTTATGTTCATGATCCTATTTCCAAGTTTTACTTTACAAGCTTTATTACTTTTGTTTTATCAAAGTATTTTTTTGGATTAGTACAAGAGTATCAATGTTAGCCTAGAAGCAAAGCAAATTACTTAGCGCCCCTCATACTTAGATGCTAGTGCTAAATTAAAAATGACTACTCTAGATGGGAACATGTGTTTGTGAAATGACTTTGAAAACCTTGGAATGATGAGTCATTCTATTGAAAGATTTTGAAGGTGAATATTACATGTGAATGACATGGTGACTTTACAAAAACTGATGGTTGGGTTCGGATGCGATACCATTCCAATTTTACAAGTACCCACACAATACCTGAAATTGGGTAAGGCTTAGCTGGAAACTTATGTATTTTAGTATGGGTTCCCTCTGAACAAGCGTCATCGGGGTTATGCCGAGGCTGCCTCCATTTAAAGTGAATTGACGTGAAATGAGGTGAATGTCCTACCCAAGCCCTGTGCAGTTCCCGGGTTGGCGGTTTGCTTTCACCGGGAGGCCAAGCTCATGGGGAGAGGTGCCTATACTAGGGTATGTAAATGAAAGGTTATGATTGGTAGTTCGCGTACTGCGTATGATAAATCAGGGCCAGTTACCCCTGACGAACTATTGCAATTGTTGTGGCACAAGTGTACCACCTCTGCAGAGTTAAACCTATTCGAATAGCCGCGTCCGCGGTCATGGACAGTTGGGAAGGCCATATTGTTCCGTCATCAGAACTTTTCTAAAAATATGAATGGTGACTTGTGAAGTGAATTTGAAAGGTGACTTTGACTTTGAATCACAACAGAGTTGTGGGAATGACACTAATGTTCCCACTTGAGTTAGTTAGCACATGAGGAGTTGTTTTACTAAAATGTTTATAAACTAAAATTGGCTTTATGCAAACAACCCTAAAGCTTAGAACACTCTCAGTAGAAATATTAGTAATTACATTAGTATTAGTTTGCGAGTACTTGAAAGTACTCACGGCGTTGTCCCTGGCTATTCAAATGGCCAGACTATGAAGCCGAACAGCAGTATGAAGATGACGACCAGCAGGACGCCTACGACAACTAGGGAATCTTCTGACATCAGACGTTGGCCTGTGGATTAGATAGTCCACTTCCTGTTGGAGATATGCCCAAGAGGCAATAATAAAATGGTTATTATAATATATCTTTGTGTTCATGATAATGTTTACATACCATGCTATAATTGTATTAACCGAAACATTGATACATGTGTGTTATGTGAACAACAAGGAGTCCCTAGTAAGCCTCTTGTATAACTAGCTTGTTGATTAATAGATGATCATGGTTTCGTGATCATGAACATTGGATGTTATTAATAACAAGGTTATGTCACTATATGAATGATGTAATGGACACACCCAATTAAGCGTAGCATAAGATCACGTCATTAAGTTATTTGCTATAAGCTTTCGATACATAGTTACCTAGTCCTTTCGACCATGAGATCATGTAAATCACTTATACCGGAAAGGTACTTTGATTACATCAAACGCCACTACGTAAATGGGTGGTTATAAAGGTGGGATTAAGTATCCGGAAAGTATGAGTTGAGGCATATGGATCAACGGTGGGATTTGTCCATCCCGATGACGGATAGATATACTCCGGGCCCTCTCGGTGGAATGTCGTCTAATAGCTTGCAAGCATATGAATGGTTCATAAGAGACCACATACCACGGTACGAGTAAAGAGTACTTGTGATGAGACGAGGTTGAACGAGGTATAGAGATACCGATGATCAAACCTCGGACAAGTAAAATATCGCGTGACAAAGCGAATCGGTATCGTATGTAAATGGTTCAGTCGATCACTAAAGCCATCGTTGAATATGTGGGAGCCATTATGGATCTCCAGATCCCGCTATTGGTTATTGGTCAGAGAGAAGTCTCAACCATGTTTACATAGTTCGCGAACCGTAGGGTGACACACTTAAGGTTTGATGTCGTTTAAGTAGATATGGAAATATGGAATGGAGTTCGAAGTTTTGTTCGGAGTCTCGGATGGGATCCAGGACATCACGAGGAGGTTCGGAATGGTCCGGAGAATAAGATTCATATATAGGAAGTCATTTTCTAGGTTTGAAAATGATCCGGTATTTTTCCTGGAAGGTTCTAGAAGGTTCTAGAAGAGTCCGGAAGAAATCAGCATGGAAGGTGGAGTCCCAGAGGGACTCCACCCACCTTGGCCGGCCAGCCTAAGGGAGGAGGAGTCCCAAGTGGACTCCTCCCCATGGTGGCCTGCCACCCCACCAAGGAAAGGGGGGAGTCCCACTCCCCCTAGGTTTGGTCATATGGAAGGTTTATGTTGGGGTCTTATTCGGAGAATTTGGACCTAATCCTTGGGGCTTCCACCTATATAAAGAGAGGAGGGGAGGGGCTGGCCGGCCACTCTTGGCTTCACCTTGGCCGCACCCCTTTGAGGGCCAGCGCCCAAGCCCCCTCTCCCCAAACCCTAGCTACTTCTCCTCCTCCACCTCTCCCGCATATGCTTAGAGAAGCTCCGCCGGAGATCTCCATCAACACCGCCACCACGCCGTCGTGCTGCCGGGATTCCAAGGAGGATCTACTACTTCCGCTGCCCGCTGGAACGGGGAGAAGGACGTCGTCATCAACACCGAACGTGTGACCGAGTACGGAGGTGCTGCCCGATTGTGGCACTGTCAAGATCTTCTACGCGCTTTTGAAAGCGGCAAGTGATCGTCTACCGCAGCAACGAGAGCCTCCTCTTGTAGGCTTTGGAAATCTTCAAGGGTTAGTCTTGTTCATCCCCTCATTGCTCCCATCTTCTAGATTGCATCTTGGCTTGGATTGCGTTCTTGCGGTAGGAATTTTTTGTTTTCTATGCTACGAATCCCTAGAGTGGTATCAGAGCCAGGTTTATGCATAGATGGTTGCACGAGTAGAACACAATGGTTTGTGGGCGTTGATGCTTATGTTGTCTTTAGTTTGAGTACTTTGCATCTTTGTGGCATAGTGGGATGAAGCGGCTCGGGCCAACTTTACATGACCGCGTTCATGAGACTTGCTCCTCATTCGACATGCAACTTGTATTGCATAAGAGGCTTTGCGGGTGTCTGTCTCTCCTACTATAGTGAAGATTCAATTTACTCTTCTATTGACAACACTAGTATCACCGTTGTGGTTCATGTTCGTAGGTAGATTAGATCTTACTCGAAAACCCTAAACCACGTAAAATATGCAAACCAAATTAGAGACGTCTAACTTGTTTTTGCAGGGCTTGGTGATGTGATATGGCCATGATGTGATGATGAATATGTATGAGATGATCATTATTGTATTGTGGCAACCGGCAGGAGCCTTATGGTTGTCTTTAAATTTCATGTTGAGTAGTATTTCAAAGTAGTTGTAATAGTTGCTACATGAGGTGAACAACCATGGAGACGGCGCGAAGAACCTTGACGCTACGCCGATGATGATGGAGATCATGCCCGTTGATGATGGAGATCGTGTCCGTGCTTTGGAGATGAAGATCGAAGGCGCAAAGACTAAAGGGCCATATCATATCACATATGAATTGCATGTGATGTTAATCCTTTATGCATCTTATTTTGCTTAGAACGCGACGGTAGCATTATAAGATGATCCCTCACATTAATATCAAGATAATAAAGTGTTCTCCCCTTGTATGGACCGTTGCACTGTTCGTCGTTTTGAAGCATCTCGTGATGGTCGGGTGTGATAAACTCAACATACAACGGGTGTAAGCCATGTTGCACACGCGGAATACTAGGGTTTGCTTGACGAGCCTAGCATGTACAGACATGGCCTCGGGACAACGAAAACCGAAAGGTTGAACACGAGTCATATGGATGATATGATCAACATGTTGATGTTCACCATTGAAGCTACATCATCTCACGTGATGATTGGTTTTGGTGTAGTGGATTTGAATCGTGTACCACTTAACAACTATGAGGGATGTTGTATTACGTGGGAGTTCATTAGTAATTAGATTAAAACATGAACTTATTATCATAAACATAGTCTAAGTAGTATTTTGAATTAATTTGTAGAATTGGCATCCGTTTTCTATCATGCGATAGTCTTGTTATTGAGATAGAAATACTGTTAAAATCTGACAAGAAACTTTACGGATTGGTACCGTATTGTTAAAGAATCAAGAATTGATTAAGTCCTATTGCAAACTTTTAGTAAACCTCACATTGTTGATTCAAAGAGCTATGGTTTCAATTAGTACCTAAAGTTATCTTGTCTCCGTGAAACTTGAAATTCAAATCTGTTTGAAAAGTAAGGAGCTGAAAATTTAGTTTTCAGAAATAATCAAGGTATGAGATATATGTGATATCTAAGACCTTATTGCAAGATGATAGAATATAATTTGGGGAGACTACATAAACTCATAAGTTTTATGGGAATGTACGAAGGTTGAAGACGCAAGGCGTCCCAATCCTCCAACTATTGGGGCACTAACGATATTCGCATATCCATGAAGTGATCGTCCTTAGTATGCACCGTTGCTATGACTCGTCGTTTCGAAGCATCACGTGATGATCGGATGTTATAGATTCTACGTGTGCATACAACGGGTGCAAGCCAGATTTGCACATATGAATACTGAGGTTAAACTTTACGAGCCTAGCATGTATAGACATGGTCTCGGAAAGTCGTCATGATGGATAAAATTATGAGTGAAATAATTCATCAAATTAAAAAGTTACTAATAGTGAAATTTGGAACACTTGTCATATGATGATCAACTTCAAAGTAAGAACCTCAAGGTTATTGGTATTTGACCAACAAACCTAGAAGTTATTGATGTTGAAGTGTTTTTCTGAATAATGAGGAAAGCTAAAAGAGAAAGTACAAAAGATTATTGGCAGAAAGAAAGTAAAGACTAGAAAGTCTAGCTCAGATGTATATAAATGATATACATGTTATGGTTGTATTCCTAGTTAGGTCACACATAATGAAATTCTTGGGTATTTGTACCAGGTTGGTTGGTATGAGATGTCATACAATACAACGCAATACAAGAATACGATGGCCTAAGTGACTAATAAGGAATATGGTAATAATGCACGTCTGGAACATAATAAAGTGTTATCATGTTTGTCGTTGGCATTCTACCAAGCCCTTATAATTTATAATAAAGAACTTAATAATTGTTATTTTGCTCTAGTCTAATGAAAACAATAAGTTGTTTAAATTATGACATTACTCCATATACGATGGATAAGTTATTATAAATCTTAATGGTGAAACACACACACACATAATACTGACGCTAAAATGACATAAGGAAAATGATTTGAATTCCACTTATTTGTGGAACCGCCATTTAGGTCATGTTAGAAAGGAACGCATGAAGAAACTCCATGCAAATGGATTATTGAAGTCATTTGATTTTTGAATCGTCTGGCGCTTGCAAATCTTTTCTAAAAAGAGAATGACTAAAATACTGTTCATAGGCCAAGAGTTGAACGGGCAACTAACTTAGTGAAAACATACATGATGATATATGTGGTTCACTGGGCATAGTTGTGTGCGGGAGATTCTTCTACTTCATGAAAACTTCCAACAATGAATTGAGTATATATATGTGGATATATTCGATAAGGAAGAAGTTTGAAACATTTGAATGGATTCAAATAAATTTCACCATGAAGTGGAAATTATCGTAATAGAAAAGTCAAATATCTATGATTGGATCATTGGGAAAATATTTGAATTACGAGTTTTAGCGAACATCTAAGAGAGTTATGAAATTGTTCTACAACTCACATTTCTTGGAGTATCATAGTGATGATATAGTATCCGAGAGATGTATCCAAACCTTGTTGGGTTAATGATGAGATAAAAATAAAATGATGCCATTATATTTTTGTGGATTATGCTTTAGTGACTACCGCTTTTTACACTAAATAGAGCATCATCATGATCCGTTGAAATGACACCATACAAGTTATGGGATGGGTATAAATCCTAATAGTCCTTTCTTTAATTTTGGTCTAAGAGTTTACAACCAAAATCGGATGAATGTCTTTGTTGGTTATCCCAAAGAATTGATTGGGAATTCTTTCCACTATGAAGTAAAAAACAAAAGTGTTTGTTAAATGTTACTTGCTTATTTCCAAGAAATTGTTTTCTAGCGAAGTATTTGAGTGGGAGGACAATAGAACTTGATAAGGTTTATGAATCTGAGCATAATGATGAGAATAGCGCAACATCGGAAATTGGTTCTGGAAGCGGCCACGACGATCATAGCTCCCATGACTACAAAGTATTTTAGCAATGGAGATCGAAGTACTTATTGAACCTTGTAGGTATGGTTTACTTTGTGATCAAATAAATGATTTGTGGACAAAGGATTGATTTTGAACAATGATAAACCAACTACAAACAAAGAAGTTATGATGGGCCCTGACTCCGTTAAAATGGCTATACGCCATAAAATCCAAGATAGATGAATACTTTTTGAAAGTAAATGGATCTATAAAATTGATGAAGCTTGACTTGTCGAAAAAGTTGTTTACGACAAAGTTCAAAGAGTTGACTACGATAAGATTAGATCTTCCGTAGCAATGCTTATAGTCTATGTGGATTATTCTAGTAATCACTACATATTTCTTTTATGAGATATGCTAGTAGGATGGCAAAATACATTACTTATCAGAAGTATGTATTAAAGGTGTATACAAGATACAACCGAGAGTTTTGCTGGTCCGTGGAATACTAGATAGGTATACAAACTTCAATTGGATGACGTGAGTATCGCGGAGTTGGAATCTTCACCAGATGAAATAATCAAAGAGTTTTTGATTTCATCAGAGACGATGAAGAGGCTTGCATTTGCAAGAAATTAAGTGGGAGCGACTGAGACATATTTATAATACTTTATGTAGATGACATATAGTTGGTTATAAATGATGTAATTATATACTTGATTAAAAGGTTTCATTGAGAAATTAACTTCAATGAAAGGATATGGACTGAAACAAATTTAGTGACAAGATCTGTGAAGATAGATTGAAACACATAATAAGTTTAAGTCAAAGTACATAGAATGGATATTGAAGTGGTTCAATATAGAAATATTAATAAAATGTTCTTGTCATGTGAAGGTTTAACAAGACTTGAGTGTATCTGACACTCAATGAGTAAAAACACATGAGTGATTATAGATCACGAATAATATGTACAAAATCAGATGTCCTATGTTCTGAAAAGTTAGGAGCATATACCAGAATGATTCATGTGATGATCATTGGAAAAACAGTAAGAATATTCTTGAGTACTTAAGAAGAACCGAGGATATATATATATATATATATAGTTTTATATGGGGTAATGACAAACAAATCGATGTAAGGTGTTGCACCGATATTTGTTTTGTCACATATGAAACTAAAAATTTCAATCTCAAATTAGACTAAGTATATTGTTTAAAATGTAGCACAATGAGCTAGAAATTGTCTATGCTAGATTTAGAAGAGTTCTAAATATTGTGACGGATTCTACAAAAGAAGGCAGAGTATGTCATTGTTTTGACAATGACAAAGGATGTTAAGTCAAGAGGTTCTTTGAGAACTTGGTGTAGTTCCGACAGAGTCAGAACTTTGAAGCTATATTGTGTGTGACAATATTAGTGACATATTTCAGACCGTGGAATTAAGGTTCCACCAGAAGACCAAACATATTTATTGCCGACTCATTTGGAAAATGAGTGATGCGTTGAAAAGCAAATGAATTGCAAAATACATACGTTTCTGAGCATGTCAGAATCGTTGACTAAAACTTTTCCCGTGAGCAAAACATGATAAAGCACCGGAAGGCCACGGTGTTATATCTTTACATATGTAAACTAGATTATTGACTCTAGTGCAAGTGGGAGACTGTTGGAGATATGCCCAAGAGGCAATAATAAAATGGTTATTATAATATATCTTTGTGTTCATGATAATGTTTACATACCATGCTATAATTGTATTAACCGAAACATTGATACATGTGTGTTATGTGAACAACAAGGAGTCCCTAGTAAGCCTCTTGTATAACTAGCTTGTTGATTAATAGATGATCATGGTTTTGTGATCATGAACATTGGATGTTATTAATAACAAGGTTATGTCATTATATGAATGATGTAATGGACACACCCAATTAAGCGTAGCATAAGATCACGTCATTAAGTTATTTGCTATAAGCTTTCGATACATAGTTACCTAGTCCTTTCGACCATGAGATCATGTAAATCACTTATACCGGAAAGGTACTTTGATTACATCAAACGCCACTCCGTAAATGTGTGGTTATCAAGGTGGGATTAAGTATCCAGAAAGTATGAGTTGAGGCATATGGATCAACGAGTGGGATTTGTCCATCCCGATGACGGATAGATATACCCTGGGCCCTCTCGGTGGAATGTCGTCTAATAGCTTGCAAGCATATGAATGGTTCATAAGAGACCACATACCACAGTACGAGTAAAGAGTACTTGTCATGAGACGAGGTTGAACGACGTATAGAGATACCGATGATCAAACCTTGGACAAGTAAAATATCGCGTGACAAAGGGAATCGGTATCGTATGTAAATGGTTCAGTCAATCACTAAAGTCATCGTTGAATATGTGGGAGCCATTATGGATCTCCAGATCCCGCTATTGGTTATTGGTCAGAGAGAAGTCTCAATCATGTCTACATAGTTCGCGAACCGTAGGGTGACACACTTAAGGTTTGATGTCGTTTAAGTAGATATGGAAATATGGAATGGAGTTCAAAGTTTTGTTCGGAGTCTCGGATGGGATCCAGGACATCATGAGGAGGTCCGGAATGGTCCGGAGAACAAGATTCATATATAGGAAGTCATTTTCTAGGTTTAAAAATGATCCGGTATTTTTCCTAGAAGGTTCTAGAAGGTTCTAGAAGAGTCGAGAAGAAATCAGCATGGAAGGTGGAGTCTCAGAGGGACTCCACCCACCTTGGCCGGCCAGCCTAAGGGAGGAGGAGTCCCAAGTGGACTCCTCCCCATGGTGGCCGGCCACCCCACCAAGGAAAGGGGGGAGTCCCACTCCCCCTAGGTTTGGTCATATGGAAGGTTTATGTTGGGGTCTTATTCGGAGACTTTTGACCTAATCCTTGGGGCTTCCACCTATATAAAGAGAGGAGGGGAGGGGCTGGCCGGCCACTCTTGGCTTCACCTTGGCCGCACCCCTTTGAGGGCCGGCGCCCAAGCCCCCTCTCCCCAAACCCTAGCTACTTCTCCTCCTCCACCTCTCCCGCATATGCTTAGCGAAGCTCCGCCGGAGATCTCCATCAACACCGCCACCACGCCGTCGTGCTGCCGGGATTCCAAGGAGGATCTACTACTTCCGCTGCCCGCTGGAACGGGGAGAAGGACGTCGTCATCAACACCGAACGTGTGACCGAGTACGGAGGTGCTGCCCGATTGTGGCACTGTCAAGATCTTCTACGCGCTTTTGAAAGCGGCAAGTGATCGTCTACCGCAGCAACGAGAGCCTCCTCTTGTAGGCTTTGGAAATCTTCAAGGGTTAGTCTCGTTCATCCCCTCGTTGCTCCCATCTTCTAGATTGCATCTTGGCTTGGATTGTGTTCTTGCGGTAGGAATTTTTTTGTTTTCTATACTACGAATCCCTACACTTCCGTTACGCTTCCACCATGTAATATGTTCGTTGATCATTAGATCAACTATTTGTGTAATATTGGATCATGTGATCTCTATTTGTAAGATGACTATGGATGTATTGAATGATGACTTATGATATTCAGCTATTATGTCTCGCAACAACAATATTCCTGGGATTGCGGTGTATGGCATAGTAGGCATCTGGACTTAAAAATCCGGGTGTTGACAAGTTGGTATCAGAGCCATTGTTTGACCTTAGGAGACCCTAGTTAGAATGGACGTCTGCAAAACTTAGTTTCAAAACCAAAGAAGTGAATATTTGCGAAAAACTTATTCTCACTCTTATCCTTGAGATCTGTTTCAAAATGAGAAATTCATGCCCTACTTTTCCTTGCCATCCTACATAAAATTTTGCACACTGGACTACTTCTCTAACTTACTCCTCCTCTTTGTTCTTAGATGGAGTACACATGGGAGTGCTATCAGCTTGGTCACGGAGGAGAACTGATGTTCGAAAAGGATTTGAAGCAACAAGTGGAATATCTAGGACGCCTGTATCCCGAGTTCTTCGGAACACCCCTCAAAAATCAGTTGGGAGGACCACCTCGGTGGGAAGTTTCGGAAGATCTACGAAGAAATCTTGGAGCCCCAATATGGGAAACCATATGGTTTTCTGTAACAGGAAACACCTGGAAAGATGGACTAGTCAGAGCCATGCAAGAAGCAATTGCCCGTCTGTGCGGACAGAACATGAACAAGCTCAAGAATACCCGCTTCATTTACTACCCAAGACATGATCCCTGGGAAGACCAATAACCATGCCCCCGCACCCGGAGATGAACCATTATGTAGCACACCTGGACTTCATACTGTACAAGACCCGCAAGGAGTTGGACAACGCACTCGCCTTTCGCCAAGCACATTACCTGTGAAGACGAAGAAGCCCCCTGAAGAGTAGTATCTTTAAAGCACTTTCGTAGGTGTGAGTTGTATCAGGATTCCCCTTGTATCGTAGAGCGAATGAATGGTTCTTCAAACCAACGGTGTGTTAGATTTGTAAGGTGTGATGCTTGGTATGAATGAAAAAGTGTTGTTGGTTTTTACCCCCGCAACACTACTCAAATTTTTCAAGTTATGAACTTTTTAAAACTTTAACAAAACAAACCCTAGAAATTTCCCTCTTATCTTATCATAAACCTCACTGTTCAGATGGCCCCTCCAACCCGTAGCACAAATCAAGATGCTATGAGGCAGATGTTGCAAACCATGCTGGAAGATAGGGAAATTGAACGAGCTGAACGCCAAGCCAACCTTGCAGCACTTCAATAGCTTGCCAACAACAATCAGGGCCATCATGATCACCCAGGATCTAAGCTCAAAAACTTCCAGAACACCAACCCTCCAATATTCAACAAGACTGAAGAACCCCTAGATGCTGATGACTGGCTCCAGACAATGGAGAACAACCTCGAAGTTGCGGGAGTTGAAGCCGCAGAGAAAGTGCTGTTTGCCACGCACTACTTAGCAGGACCAGCAAGAGCTTGGTGGACCAGCACCCGTGCCATGAATGCAGGACAGATGATGACCTGGGAAGACTTCAAGCTGAAGTTTAGCAAGTACCATGTGCCCCAAGGACTGATCAAGAAGATGAGAGACGAGTTCCGCGAACTCAAGCAAGGAAGAATGTTCGTGGTGGAATACCGCGACAGGTTTCTTACTCGGTCAAGGTACGCCCCGGATGAGACCGACACCAACGAGAAAAGGAAGGAGAGATTTCTGAACGGACTGCATGATGAAATGCAAACTGTGTTAGTGAACATTCCGTTCGCTGACCTCGAAGCCCTGGTGGACTCAGCCATCCAGATGGAAGGGAAGCTGCACCAAGCCAACGAGAACCGCAAGAGAAGAATGATGAACCAGAATGGACTCAACAACGCCCAGAAGTACCGCAACAACTCAACTGGAGGATTTGCCTCAAGATACAACAAGCCCCCAGCTCAGACTTACCGCCCAAGCAACAACAACAACAACCACAACACCAACAACAACCGCAACAACAACACCAACAACAACAACAACACCACCACCAACAACAACCACCCCAATACTGCCCCAATGACTGGAAGTAACGATGTTCCCGTCAACCCCAAAGACAAGTCCACCATCAACTGCTATGAATGTGGAGTTGTGGGTCACTACTCCAATGAGTGCCCCAAGAAGCTTGCCAAGATTGCCGCCAATACCGCAGCGACCTGCTCAAGCAACAGCGCCGCTTTGCGGGAAGAAGGAACCAGAACAACAACAACGGCCGTTTCTACCACATGACTCGCCAATGAAGCCCGTGAAGCCCCTCGAGCCATGCCAAGTATGTTCCCCTATTAATCTCACTGCTCAATCTTTCTTAGGAACCTAACTTTTCTTAAAATCTCGAGACGAGATTTGTTTAAGGGGGAAGGGTTTGTAACATCCCAAAAATTTCAAAACAAACAAAATGAATTTCCCTAGTTCCAAATTTTGGAACCAACAAAAACTTTTATTAAATTAAGTTTAGTACATAGTGGTCTTGTTTAATTCTTGTGCTATTGCCATGATTGCTTGTTTAATTAGTATTGAATTAATCTTAAACCCTAAACCTCACACCCCTTTTTACCATCCAAGTTAAAAATAAAATAAAAAGAATTTAAATAAGAAAAAGGCATTTGTGCCTATGGCTACTTTTGCAAAACTTTACCCTAGGCCTTTCCACTTTATTGACAGGATTGGAAAACCTTCATAAACCTTATCTAGTACTTCTCAAACCCAATCCAAGGTGAAACAAAGGATTTTAAAAAGAAACTAAAAATGCCATAGAGGCATATGAGAGCAAATAGCAAATTTTTGAATTTGAGGATCTTGACCCTAAGACTTGTGGTGAATGGTTGGATCACTCCTCTATAACATTTCAACACTCAACAACATCAAATGGGTCAAGAACAATCAAATTAAAAATCAAATGCAACATATGCATAGAGGCATATGTGACACATAGCCAATTTACCCAAACCTTGACCTATGCATTTATACCTTACCCAAATGGTGTGAAACCATCTCTAAACCTAATCTAACACTAAATTGACCCTCAACCTTGCCCAAGTAAAGCAAGGGGAACAAATTAAAAGAATAAGGAAAATTGACATATCACATACATGTGTTTATGGACATTTTTGCAAATCTTTGAACTAGACCTTTTGGAATGGTTTCAATGGTTTGGAAATGTTCCTAAACTAATGAGAATCACTTTTGAGTCAAGAAAAGGCAAATCAAATAGAGAGAAATGAAATAGTGAGAAAATCCCATTTTTACTCACATACACTTTAGCCAATTTTGCATATCTTCAACCAAGGCCACATTTGCTTGTGACATTGTTTGTAAAACACTTATATATCAAAAAAAACCCTTTTGCATCAAAGAAACCCAATTCAAATCAAAGAGGAATTCAAATTCAACCAACATGTGATAATGGTCACTTTGCCCATTTATAAAATGTTACCCACTTTGCACCCCTGGTTTGGAAGTTTCCTAAACTAAACTTGCCCAACTCTCACCACCTCATCCAAGACCATGTCAAGATGAACAAGTTTGATGTTGACCATCAGGGTTGACTCTGCCTAGGTTGACCAGAATAGAGATGCCAAGTGGAGACATTGAAACAAAGAGAAGATCAACCCCAATTTGAAATTTTGCAAATCAACACCAAATTGACCACCACCACCACCATTCTACTCCTCTATTTATATAATAAGATCCACCAAAAAGTTTTCCAAAATTCCACAAATTTTTTCATGCGGCCATTTATACAAACACCTTGTGGGCAGAATCCAAATTGAAGCCCATGCTGATTTTCAGCTTGGACCAAGTCCACCCCTGGCCTCCACTGCCTCCCTCTGCACCCCTGCTAGCCTCTCCATGCCTCTGCCTCACTCTAGCTTGGTCACCACGACCATGACAAGGCCTGCCGTGGCATGACATGTCACTCACCATGCCCTTCCACTCTCCTCTCACATCCAGCTCCCCTCACCATGTCAGCTGCCTCCCTCTCACTCCCCTGCACCTGCTTGTGCACACCATTGACCGAGAAGGCGTCGACACTGGCCAGGAACCCGCACGCCCCGACGCGCCCACGACGCCCAGAGCGCGCCAGGACATGTCCCTGGACGCGACAGGACGCCGCCGTGCCCCGTCGCCTCACGCCTCCCCTCGCTCTCTCCGCTCACCAGTCGCCTCACCAAGGTCCCAGCTACCTCCATGACATGGCCGTTTAGCCCAGAGTACACTGTCGCCGTCGTCACGGACGACGACCATCCGCCGCAGTACCCTGGTACCCGATGACGATGACGACGCGACCACTCCACCCCTGACCTCGCCTGGATGCGCGTTGTGATCACCGTGACATCAAGAACACAGCACGCCCATCCCTTGCCCCTTCGCCGCCCTTGAACGACGATCTCGTCGACGACCTGCCCCGAGCGCCACGGCCACCCCCTCGCTCTATAAATAGAGGCGTCCTCCGATCGATCTGAGCACGCCAATCTTCCTCCCTCACCTCACAACCTCTCCTCGAGCAGCGTCGCCCACCAATTTACACCATCGCTCACGAATTGCTTGCCGGAGCTCCGCCAGTACACCTGCGACCTCGTCGGCGATTGGAGCCCCCATTGGAGCCGTTGTTGGTGCCAGGAGCTTCACCGCCCTCTTCCACGACCTCTGCCCGCCTCGCCGACGCTCGCCCGCCTCCAGGTAGCTCCCCGACCCCCTAGTCCGCCGCCGGTAGGGTTAGTTCTCCGGCGAGCCTCGTCGATGATGAGGACGACCCTCAGCCGTGGATCCTCATTTTAATCCGACGGCCACCGCGCTGCGTACCGCTTCGCGTGTTAGCACCCGCTGACAAGCGGAGCCCACTATCAGGCGGCCCACTCGCTCGAGACGCTGAGCTGGGCCGGCCCGTTTAGTTTCCCGCGCGTCGGTTGACAAGGTATCAACTTGTCAATGCCTATGGATTGTAGGCTAGGGTTTAGTTGGAAGTAGAGGGCAAGTAGATCTCGAAGGTTTCAGCCGAAAAGTACTCGACGATTGTGAAAACTAGGGTTTGTCGACAATGATTCGATTCCCTCTTCGTCCCTCGACTCCCCCTTTATATAGGAGGTGGAGCCGAGGGATTCGTGCTATACAAGTTACAGAGTCCGGGACGGTTTCTAACTCATCCCGCCAGATTACAAATAACACTTCCTATTACAACTCTTAACTTTCCTTAATATATCTTGGGCTCCCGAATCTTCTTATTCTTCGGGTAGTGGGCCTTCAGTAAACCCCGGGTACTATCTTCGGCAGGCCCATTTGGGATGCCTATGTCAGTAGCCCCCGAGATTTTGCTTGAATCTTAGAGTCAGGGAAAATCTCCACTGTTTATTTTTATTCGAAAGCTTTAACCTTTTTATACTTCTTCACATAAAATTCTATATTGTACAGGGATAATGGTAGTTGGGGCTAGTTCATCTGACGGATCAGGTACTAGTTAACTGCTCTAGTGGCAATCCGCAAAAACCTACTTCAAGATCACGTCCCTGGACATGATCTCGGGATACTCGGTGTAAACTTCGACAGTGCCGCTTAAGGTCTTACCATTCCGTCGAGTCCCAGTCAAATTTATCGGGTACCTAACGCGTCCGTTAGGATTTTTCTTCGTATCTGTTGATACGGATAAAAGTAGCAGAGCGCAGTCTTTGGCGATGCCACGCCCGGCAGAACGGATCTGGGGTCTTACCTTCGCAAATTTGCGGCATTCAGAAATTGATCGCAACTTTGGCGTTCTGAGAATATATTGTCGAGTGCTTTTCCGGCTGTTGGAATGGCACATTTTATCGAGTCAAACATGACTTATATTGCTCTCCCGATGGGAGTATATGTAGAGTTAATTATAACTCGAAATATACTCTCTTGCTTTTCTATCTTTTATTTTTGAACTTCATCGGGTACGCGAACAGCGTTCCCGATGGGAGTAGCCCCCGAGGCTACAGCCAAGAACTTGTGCTTGGTTGTAGGCTCAACATTTTAGTCCACCTTGTCACTATATTGTCATTATGTTCCAATATGATCTTCTCTCGGGTGCGCGAACAGCGCTCCCGATGGGAGTAGCCCCGAGGCTACAGCCAAGGACTTGTGCTTGGTTGTAGGCTCCCACAATTTCTATACTCGCCATACTCGAAATTTTACTTTTTGTCGAAGTAGCCCCCGAGCATTTGGGCAAAAACTTGTATTTGATCAAAGGCTCCCGAAGTATTCAAATAACTCCTCCCTGTCGCCAATCTTCTTTTATTTTCTTGTCGGCATGCTTCCCTTAATCAAATTTACTTCATCTCTGTTTAATAGTCGTAATTTTTCTGCCACTGTGGGTCCATTGCTTCTACCACGTTGACACGTCGTGCAAGTGGGGGACACACGTCCTCCGCTTTCCTCGGCGCACGTACGGTAACGCTTATCTCGATAAAAATACCTTTTTACCCTTTTATCTAGAAGATTTGTTGTCACCACACGATTTCTTCATCCAACGGTGCATTGCTTCACCCGATTCTTATATAAACCTTTCTTCAACCTCCGTTCACTCCCCCGCTTGCGCCGCACATCTGTTCCTCTTCGCAAAAGCTTCCCCTGCACCCAACTCTCTCTGATCTTCCGCACTCACGAACATTGCTTTGCCCATTGCCGTTGATGCCACCGCGTACGCGACTCACTCGCCACAGCACTCCAGAATCCAGGATGGCCGCCGAAGATCTTGAGTGGGAGAGATCTAAAATCTCCAACCAGGACGTCAACACGCTGAAGAGGCTTGGCCTCATGAAGAAAGAAGACGCCATCCGCTTTCCCAGCGAAGAAAGCTACCCCAACCCTCCAATGGAGTACCGGGTTAGTTTCGTTGATCACCTCATCCGCGGCCTTTCGGCCCCAATTCACGATTTCCTCCGCGGCCTTCTTTTTGTTTACGGGATTCAACCGCACCCGCTTGACCCCCAATTCCATCCTTCACATTTCCATTTTTATCACACTTTGCGAATGCTTCCTCGGAATCCCTCCTAATTGGGCTCTGTGGAAACGCATTTTCTCGCCTCCGCCGCAATGGCTCCCACAACGCCACCCATAACATAGGCGGCGTTGTTATCCGTGTCCGAACCGATGTCGATTACTTCGACGTCAAATTTCCTGATTCTGTCCAAGGATGGCGCAAAAGGTGGCTCTACATTCACGAAGAAAGCGCCAACTCTATTGAACACAACATAGATCCTTTCGACGGAAGTGCCAAAATTCAGCGCCGCCGCTCCTGGGATGCCGAAGCTTCCGATGAAGAGAAAAAGGCGACAGAGGCACTCATGTCTCGTATTCATCAGCTTCAAAACACTCGAGGCAAAGAGCTGTCTGGTGTTCAAATCACTGCCTACTTTCTTAGGATTAGAGTGCAGCCTCTTCAGGCTCGCAAAAATCCCCTTTGGACGTATTCTGGTGAAAACGACGCCAATAGAATCTCCAGTGATCTTTCTGCAAAGGACTTGGAGAAATTGATTCGAAGAGTTTCCCGCCTGGCCAAGAAGGATCCTATTCCCTCCTCTTGTCGCGTGGAACCATACAGCTCCGCCAATCCTCTCCCCGAGGTATTTTGTCTTCTCGAGTTTATATCTTGTTCCAAATTTTCCCTGCATCTCATTGTATTGGTATCGCTCTAATTTTTCGTTTGTCGCTATTTTCTTACGTGAACCATCCTACTATGACTTCCCTTCCTCCTCTTCCCGAGGATGGAGAAGTCGAAGAACAGAGCTATCGTTGCCGAAGACACCCAAGGTTCTTCTATTCCCGAAAGTGGAGTCGCAGGTTCTCACAAATCTGCGGCTTCCCATGAAAAAGAAGTTGAATCTGAAGCCAGTGAGTCGACGCAATCCCTTCCTCCTGCTCGTTTCCCCAAGGAACAAAAGGAAAAGGAATGATGCCGAGGATTCCGGCACTTCTAAGGCTGAAAAAGTTGTTCCTTCTCATCCGAAGGCAGCTTATGATCCTTATATTGAATCCTTCGTCAGCTCGTAAGTCGTCTTTATTTCTTCCTATGTTTGTACTCGAAATATTTATCTTGTCTTGCTTTTTATGCTGCCGATTTTTTGATCAATAGTGATGACGAGGAAGAAGTACCAACTGTTGATGTAGCTCCTCGGACAAGCACGTCATATACTGTACTTGCCTCAGACACGCTAGTTGAAGGAGAAGAATCCTCGCCTCCTCAACAAAACGTCGTCACCACAACTCCACCAGCAAGCCCCCTTGCTCCTTCACCAAAAAGGACAAGGATTGAAACAAATCTTGAACCTGCCCTTCAATTGGGCAGCTCGTCGACTCTGCTCTTAGATGATGTAAGTTTGTCGATATCTATATTTCCGCTATTTTGCTTCTTCGCGCCTTCACTCTCTTTTTCATGCCTATGTTTCTCTTGCTGTGTTCTTCTTTAACAGCCCATGATCAAAGAGCTTCTCCGCATCGGATCCCAATTTATTGGGTACCGTGAGTATGCTAGCAGAGCCGAAGGTAACAACTTTTATACTTGCCGTTTTTCCTTGACTTTTTGCTCCTGTTGCTTGTCGCGATTTTTGATCTTTCTTCTCTCTCTTTTTTATATCTCGACAGAGAAACTTGCAGAGGCCAACAAACGTGCCGACGCACTTGCTCAAAAACTTGAGCAAAGTGAGGCGGCTCGTAAGAAAGCCGAACTTGTTGCTAGCGAAGCCAAAGCCGAGGCCGATGAAGCTAAAGCAAAAGCTGCTAGTGTCGAGGAACTGCAGAAAAAACTTGAGGATACTGCATCTGCCTTAAACGATCACAAAGCTGCACAAGCTTCTCGTGAACAAGGGATTCTCAAGCGCCCGAAAACACAAAGTCGCCGCACTTTCAGTAATATTATTGATTTCTTCTATTTTTATGAGAGCCGTTGTTTCTTATTGTTTGACCAACGCTTTGTTTCCTTGACAGACCAAACAAACCAAGATTTTGATCTGGCGAATCCTGTCGATGACCCTCTCCTTGACGCACTTTCCTATCTGGAGCTGCATGGGTCCGAAATTCGTGAAGGCGTGGCAAATGCTAATGCAGGATTGTCGGCGTTGTTCCCCTACTTCTTCCCGAAGAAAGAGGAGCCCTCGACTTTCCTTAACCTTGCCAAGATGTTCAATTCACCGAAAGACCTTGGACTGAAGATGCGCCAAGAAAATATGAAAATTGCCGTCGAAAGCACTCGTTGCTTTGGTTGCCGACGATCAACAGGCTGTTGATTGGACAAAAGTTGGTGACACCGAGCAGATAGAGCAATCAAGATGGAGGTCGCTGATTAAGGCAGCCAAGCCCAACACGAAGAAGATCTTGGCCTATCTCGGGATCAAACCAGCGTCGACTCCTAGCTCATCAAGGCCGGAGGTCTAGTTGCATGCCTCTTTATTTTTCTTTCTATGTTTCTTTTGCTCTTGTCGCCAAAGTAGTCATTTGGCGACACGTACTTCCTTAGCTCCACCGTAATGCCTTTGTAATTATTCCGAGAGATTAATGAAAACTCTATCTTTGCTTGTTGTTTGATGTTGTCTTGTCTAAATTTCAGTTGATATTTGATAACTATACTCCGTCTTCCGCTCCTTCCAATATTTCGCCTTCTTCTTCTCGCTCGAGGAGAGCTTTTGCCGATATCGCACTGTCGAAGATACCTTGTCGCAAGAACTCGGATGAACTTCGACAAGCAACCTCGATATACAAAGAAGCAAACACTTGTGATGATGGAGAAGTCTCATAAGTCATCTGAAGCCGAAAAAATTGCACTTCAGCAAGCTCGCGAGGCCGTGGCTGCTAAGGAAATTGCTGCTTCCGAGGCTGAAAAGGCGATTACTCAAGAAAATTTCATGCTCGAGTTAATGAATGAAGCCAGTGCAGATATGTCGGGTATGCTTGTTTCATCCTCCGATATCTTTCATCTTCATGCTATGTCTCTTAAAGGCTTCTACTTCGTTGTTTTGATAGGTTCCTTTACTGATGCTGCTGCCGAGGAAGAGAGGGTAAATACTAGGACGAACCTCCTTGTTAACCTTTCCCTTGACCATGGTTCTCTGTTTTGGGCTACTCCGGAAAGGACCCGCCAAATCGTCAGGTTTCAGGATCGCACCTCTCAAACTCGCGACTTCCTTGACTTCTGTACCAAGACCTTGTCTATGGTTTATAACTCCATGTTTCCTCGGAACATTCAACCAAAAACTCTTCCTGAGTTAATGGAGAAATTCAAAGAAGCTCACAGGATCCATGACTTCGTCAAAGCTCAATTGGTAGCTGGCGCCAGATTTGCTCTTATCATGCTTCAGATCTGCCACTCAAATCTTGACCTTACCCAAGTTGTCGCGAAAGTTCACCAGAAGGTAAAACGTCGAAGAGTTGGTGTTGACCAAATTAACACGAAGGTTTCGCCTGTAGCCGAAGAAATGATTGAAGACCTTCTTCGGATGGACGCCGATTTTTTTGCCGATGGTCATTATGCTGATTTTCTTGGCGCTGCTCCTGAAGAAAACAGAGTTACCCTTGATGACATATTGAATCAAGGCTAGCTATTTTCCCCTTGTAGATAATTCTTCTTTGTGACCCATGACTATGATTATGTTGTGAAGCAATCATTATATTTCTATGTTTGTCTAGCCCCCGAGTGTTTTGGTGACTCTTTACTGTAGTTGTATATTGCGAGGTTTTGAACCAAGGCATTTATGTATTTATGGCGAATATGAGCCCCCGAGCTTCTTTATTGAGTACTATTTTGTATTTTTATTGACTCACGAGGTATTTTAATACCAAGGCAAGGCTTTTCTTTTTCGATGAACTATATTGAAATTCGTCGGAGCAGAGACTTTAAGCATGTCGATAAAGAAAAGGTTATATTGACACTATCTTTATTATATTGCAGCACCGCGAGCCCGCCTCATTAAAAACCTTTCCCGGCCCCACTCGGTGCCCCGAAAAAGGAAAAGAGTGCGTCGAAAACTCGCGGGCGTTTCGAGACATTGAAGTTTTACAAGGACTATATTTCAACTCTAGGCGTAGAACCGCCTGAGTTGCGCCACGTTCCAGGGGTTTGGCTCCTCCACCCCTGTCTTCTTGTCCTTTATCCTGTATGCTCCTCCTCCGATTACTTCCGTGACAATGTAAGGGCCAAGCCATGGTGACTCGAGTTTTTCATGACTTTTTTGCGTGAGCCGAAGAACTAGGTCTCCCACCCGAAAAGATCTTGGCCGCAAACGTCGACCGTGGTAATTCTTCAAGTCCTGTTGGTATTTGGTTACCCGAGACAAGATTTCATCTCGAGCTTCATCAAGTGCGTCGACATCATCTTCGAGCGCTTTTCTCGACACTTCTTCGTCATATTCGACGACGCGTGGAGAGTTGTGCTCTATCTCGATTGGTAATATCGCTTCGCTCCATGAACCAAGAAAAAGGAATTTCCTGTGTTGCTGTGTTTGGTGTTGTTCGGATGCTCCACAATACACTTGGTAGTTCTTCCGGCCGGTATGTCTAGCTTTTTCCGATGGTCCTAACAAGCGTTTCTTGATGCCATTGCAGATGATGCCATTGGCTTTCTCGACTTGCCCATTGGTTTGAGGATGTGCAACTGACGCAAAGTGCAACTTGATACCCACCTCTTCGCAATAATCTTTGAATTCGTGGGACGTGAAGTTGCTGCCGTTGTCTGTGACGATGCTGTGGGGCACTCCAAATCTGAAGACGAGGCCTTTTATGAATTTTACTGCGGATGCTCCGTCTGGTGAATTTATCGGCTTCGCTTCTATCCACTTTGTAAATTTGTCGACGACTACTAGCATATACTCCTTTCCTCCCGGCCAGGATTTGTGTAACTTGCCCACCATATCAAGTCCCCATTGGGCAAAGGGCCATGACAATGGTATTGGTGCTAGCTCTGCTCGCCGGAGAGTGAGGTTTTGCGGCAAACCTTTGACACGCGTCGCAAGTTCTTACTATGTCCTTGGCGTCCTCGATTGCTGTCAACCAGTAGAATCCTGCCCGAAAAACCTTGGCTGCAATAGCTCGACTACTTGCGTGGTGGCCACATATTCCTTCGTGTACATCCTTCAGAATTATTCTTCCTTCTTCGGGTGTGACACATCTTTGCAGGACGCCTGAAATACTCCGCTTGTACAATTCCCCTTTGACTACCGTGAAAGCTTTGGAGCGTCGAATTACTCGCCTTGCCTCAACTGGATCATCGGGTATTTCTTTCCTGAGGATGTACGATATGTACGTCTGCATCCATGGTATCTGTATCACCATGACCAGGTCCTGATCTTCTTCTTCTTCCTCTTGCTTTTCCTTGGTAACCCCCGAGGGTTTCTTCTCCTTCTTTTTTGATTTTGTCGATTTGATGGATCTCTCTCGTTATCTCTTCCCGTAATACACCTGGCGGGACCGCAAGGCATTGCGACCCGATGTTTGCAAGAACGTCGGCTTCGTCGTTGCTCAATCTACTAATATGATTTACTTCGCATCCATCGAACAACTTCTCGAGCTCGTTGTACACCTCCTTGTATGCCATCATGCTATCATTGATCTGCGTCACATTGGTTCATAACTTGCTGAGCTACCAACTGTGAGTCGCCAAAGATTTTTAGTCGAGTTGCACCGCAGGCTTTCGCCATCTTCATCCCGTGTATGAGAGCCTCATATTCCGCTTCATTGTTAGATGCGTTAGGGAACGTCATCCGAAGGATGTAGTTCAACTTGTCGCCTTCAGGTGATATGAGTACTACTCCTGCGCCAGCCCCTTCTAGTCTTTTGGACCCATCAAAGTTCATGGTCCAGGTTCTCGACAAGTCTGGAGGTCCTGTGTTTTGCAACTCCATCCACTCTGCGATGAAGTCCGGCAAAACTTGCGACTTGATTGCTTTTCTTTTTTCATACGTGATGTCCCGAGGGGAAAGTTCTATTCCCCAAAGGGAGACACGACCCGTAGCTTCTGGATTGTTTAGTATATTTGACAAGGGAGCTTCATTGACCACTATGATCGGGTGTGCCGAAAAATAGTGGCGCAATTTTCGTGCTGTTGTGAACACTCCATATGCTAGCTTTTGGTACCGAGGGTACCTTTGTTTTGAGGGCGACAAAACTTCGCTCACGAAGTATACTGGCCTCTGCACTCCATGGATTTTCCCTTCTTCTTCTCTTTCAACAACTAACACCGTGCTAACCACTTGGGGTGTGGCTGCAATATACAGCAGGAGAGGTTCCTTTTCCTTTGGCGCCACCAAAATTGGTGGTGTCGAAATTGTGCGCTTCAAATCCTCAAAAGCTCTGTCGGCCTCTTCGTTCCATTGGAATTTATCTCCTTGCTTTATCAGAGCGTAAAATGGTAACGCTATTTCTCCCAGTCTGGCGACGAATCTGCTCAAAGCTGCGACTCGCCCAGTTAGCTGCTGTATCTCTTTCAACTTTGTTGGCTTCCTCATTGTTACTATAGCTTGTATTTTGTCGGGATTTGCTTCAATCCCTCTTGCTGAAACTAGGAACCCCAGAAGTTCTCCTGCTGGGACGCCAAAAGAACACTTCGTCGGGTTCAACTTCAGGCAGAATTTGTCGAGGTTGTCAAAAGTTTCTTTGAGGTCCTCGATCAGCGTTGCCCCCTTTTTTGACGTTATGACGACATCATCGATGTATACTTGCACGTTTTTCCCGATCTGTGTCGCTAAACACTTCTGCATCATCCTCTGATATGTTGCTCCCGCATTTTTTAGACCAAAGGGCATTGTCTTGTAGCAGAACACGCCGTAAGGTGTAATAAACGCTGTTTTGGCTTCATCATCTTCTTTTAATCTGATCTGGTTATAACCAGAGTATGCATCCAAAAAGGAAAGACGTTCACAGCCTGCCGTGGAGTCGATGATTTGATCGATCCTTGGGAGGGGAAAGTGATCCTTAGGACAATGTTTATTGAGACACGTAAAGTCGACGCACATGCGAAGGACTGTCGTGTGTTTCTTCGGCACCATCACCGGGTTAGCTACCCATGTGGCTTCGTAGATATCTCTTTGATAAAACCAGCCTCCTCAAGTCGATTTATTTCGATAGCATGGCTTTGCGGTTTGGTTCCGAAAACGCCGCAAAGGTTGTTTGATTGGTCTCGCCATCTGGATCCAAGTTTAGGTGGTGCTCGGCAAGTTCCCTGGGTACTCCTGGCATGTCGGCTGGACACCATGCGAAGATTTTCCAGCTTCTCACGGAGGAACTTGACGAGCGCGCTTTCCTATGCGATATCCATGTCGTTTGCGATAGATGTCGTCTTTTTTGGGTCTGTCGGGTGAATCTGCACCTCTTTTGAATTTTTCTCGGTATTGAAAGTTGATTCTTTGTTTGGCCTTCCAACGTCTGGCAGTACGTCGTAATCAGCCATGCTTTTTGACGCCAAGTACTCAGCTTGCATCCCGAAAGTTTCTGACAGCCGGTGAAAGTCCTTATCGCACTTATCGGCTAAGGCAAAGCTTCCTTTGACTGTGATTGATCCCTTTGGTCCAGGCAACCTCCACAGCAGGTATGTATAGTGTGGTACCGCCATAAACCTAGCATATGCTGGTCGTCCCAACAGAGCATGGTATTGCGACGGAAAATCCACGACTTCAAATTCGAGCCTCTCGATTCTATAATTTTCTCGGGTCCCAAACTGAACGTCAAGATTGATCTTCCCCAATGGATAACTTGGTTTCTCCGGTGTGATGCCGTGGAACCTTGTGTCTGTTGGTTTCAAGTTTGCTAAGGATATGTTCATCTTCCTCAATGTATCTGCATACATAAGGTTTAGGCTGCTGCCGCCGTCTATGAACACTCGAGAGACATCAAATCCCGCGATAACTGCTGGCAGAATAAGTGCTGACTGCCCTGGTCGAGGAACTTGCTGCGGATGATCTGCTATGGTGAAGCCAATATCTTGTCCTGACCAATTAAGATACTCAATCTGTTGGTGGAGGCATTTTTTCTGCCATAAACACCTGTCGTGAGATTACTTTCTGAGCTCTATTGGACGGCCTTCCCTTCTGAATCATCGACACCGCTCCGTTGGAGTTAGGATCAACATAAGGTGGTGGTGTAGGTGCTGCCGCTATTCTGAGCTGATGCCGATTGTCGTCTGTAATCGCGGGAGGAGGTGGCAAGTGAATCTCGCTTCTGGGTTCCCGAGGATTTCTCTGTGTTGCTCGCGCGTTAGCGTTTTCTGCATACCGCAACATTGCCTGAAAATTTCGACAGTCTTTCTGCAGGTGCCCTGACTGTCTTTTACCGTTGCTATCGAGGAAAAAGTGCATCTGACACGGTCCATTCATCATCTCTTCAGGGGACACAAAAGGCCTTGGGAATCTAGGCCCGCTATTTTGCCTGTTGCGTGAATCATCCCTGTTATCACCTCGCTGCTCATTGCTTCTCCGATAATCATCTCTGTTGCTTCCTCCTGTGTTTGCCCGAAAGCCTGCCGAAATTTTCCCCGGAGCGTCATAGTTCGGATACTCGCCGAGGAAATCGTCGCCTTGGTTGATAGTTTCGACCGCGGTCCTCCTCGCAGTGACTCGTGCCGTTTGTTGTGGACAGCATCTTCTCCATCCGCCCATCTGTTTGCTATCTCCATTAACGCGGATACTTGTCTTTGGATTGGTCCTTCCCAAGTCCTCGACAAAATCTCCACGCCTAATTCCTGCGACAAACGCATCTATTGCTCTCTCGTCAGATATATTTTCTGCCGAGTTTTTGATGATATTCCACCTTTGGATATACTTTCTCATTGGCTCGTCTGGCTTTTGTCGACATGCTCTCAACTCCTCTAACGACGCAGGTTTTTTGCACGTGGATCTGAAGTTCTTGACGAACACATCCTCGAAACTTTCCCAGCTGTCGATGGATCCTGGAGTGAGTTTCTTTATCCAAGATCGTGCGGCTCCACTCAAATGCACCTGGATGCTTTGCATAGCTGTTGCCCTGGTTCCTCCTGTGAGCTTCACCGTCTCCAGATAGTCGACTAGCCAATCCTCCGGATCTTGAAGGCCGTCGAACTTTTTGAAATTATCGGGTAACTTGAATCTCGAGGGGACTCGAGTTTTTCGGACTCTCCTCGTGAAGCATGGTAAGCCGCACATATCTTCGTCGTTAAGCTCCGGAGATTGCCGATGATCCCTTCTGCTTTGCCGCGCTCGTCGACCCTTGCTTGTGCTGCTCGTGTCTCTTGCTCCACTTGGTCCTTCGAGTGTGCTGCCGCCGTTGTTGCTGCTGCAGGTCGTGGACTATTTTGCCTTGCCGCTCCTTCGGGAGGCGTTGATACAAACGCTGTCCCCATAGCTCCAACTCCTGCTACCGCCATATTGTACAATGTTTCCCTTGGATCACCTGGAGGTGGTTTAGATGCAAGGATAAAAGCATGTGTCGCCATATACCCAGCTTCTGGTGTCTTAGGGATGATGTTTCCTCTTGTATCTATCGACATGAAGGACATGTCGAGGTTTTGGACCAAGTGTTCTCTTTCTGCTTCGGGTATGTGTTGCAGCCTTGATCTTGCTCTGTTCCGCGCCTCCCTGTGGCTATCACCCGAAGTTCTAGATTGTCGACTTAGATCTGCCCTTCTCCTGCTAGATGCAGAAGCTGCCTCTTTTCTCCTGTTCAACTCAGCTGTCTGTTTTTCTAATTCCCTGGCAGCTCGTGCGAGCCTATATTGATATGCTTGTAATTCCTCTGGTGTGGCCGTGGTAGCCATTGGTTCTGTACCGTTCATAGCTCTCGCGGCTCTGTCCCACGCTGCTTGTGAAAGTTGAACTCTATCTCGCGGCTCTGGCCCGACGTATTTGTTGCCCAGGCCTTGTCGCAGATTGGAGGGATTGACGTATGGATTTCCCAGATCGTCGAAAGCCTCAGATGTTTCCTCTTGATCTTCAATGGCATAAATCTGATGATACTTTGTACTCAGATCTATGTTGGGTTTGGTGACATCATCGTTGAGATTGATGAAGACCTTGCCCACTGTGATAGATTTGTCGATGAAGTCATAGCTGTCGACATCGCTTAAGCCATCGCTTATATATGAGTCCGTGAGATGACTCAAACGACATGTCGTTGAAGATCTTGGCGAGTTTCTCTCTTGCTCGGTGCTGACGTAGCGTGTCGCCGAAGTTTCTTCTTCTCCGACTCGGTTGACGATGCATAGCTTGAAAAATCGGAATCGACCGCCGACGATCCCGATGAATTCGGAATTTCGACACGATACGATCCCTCCTTCTCGACGCGAAAGTGAAACCTTCCGAACGTCATCTCCATGGGCTCCGCCAGATACGCATATGCATCCAAACGGGAGGGTGGGTGAGGAACAAAATCGACAAGACCAGCAGCGATCTGTTTACCTCGATCCATTGTGTTGCTTGCGGTTGACGATGTCGAAGATCTTGAACGTGCCATCGAGATCAGATCCTTACGCCTCTAGTTCCCATAGACGGCGCCAATTGACAAGGTATCAACTTGTCAATGCCTATGGATTGTAGGCTAGGGTTTAGTTGGAAGTAGAGGGCAAGTAGATCTCGAAGGTTTCAGCCGAAAAGTACTCGACGATTGTGAAAACTAGGGTTTGTCGACAATGATTCGATTCCCTCTTCGTCCCTCGACTCCCCCTTTATATAGGAGGTGGAGCCGAGGGATTCGTGCTATACAAGTTACGAGTCGGGACGGTTTCTAACTCATCCCGCCAGATTACAAATAACACTTCCTATTACAACTCTTAACTTTCCTTAATATATCTTGGGCTCCCGAATCTTCTTATTCTTTGGGTAGTGGGCCTTCAGTAAACCCCGGGTACTATCTTCGGCAGGCCCATTTGGGATGCCTATGTCATCGGTTTAATTTGAATTCGTTAGAATTAATTTAACTCAAATTTTGAATACTGGTGCTGTGTTCAAAATTGCATAACTCCAAATCTACTGAGCCAAATTAGGCAAATTTTATATATTTGGAAAGCTTAGAGTTTTATCTACACAAGGCCACTGCTTGAACCCTAGATCTGTTATAGAATTAAAGTAGAAAAATAAACAAGACAGGGACTTTTGTGACTTAGAATAATTATTAAAAATCAACCACAAATGCTTTTGAGTTAATTCCAACTCCTATAAATCACATTTCACTTGCACTAATTGTTTCTACAAAAATATGCCATGCTTACTGTGAATGATCATGGCCTAGTTTAATTAAAGGACTATATGGCTATTTCTAGTTAATGATATTGTCCAAAACTATTTAAAAATCACATGGGAGTTTCTCTCTCATTTAAATCTTGTCATGAACATTTCAAAATGAGATAGAGACCCTGGTCTATAGGTTCTCATATGATTTGTTGGATGATATTAAATCATTACCATGTTAGGATTAAATTGTATGAGGTGCTTCACCCCATTTAAATCATTTTCTTAAATGATGAGTATGAAGAGGTTGACTTTGGTCAACCTAGGTCATATATCTTTCATGAAGTAAATTAAATTGTAATAAGATAATGAGAGGAAATTATCTCTCAAAGGATTTAAAAGTAACACCTTAATTAGTATGAGAGGAAATTATTTTTCTTAAATAAGAAAACAAGTCCACCAACTTAATAAGTAGTGTGTGATACTAGCTTAAGTTGTGTGACTCATGTGTGTGCTTAGTCTAGTACTTAAATTTGGTATGATGATGGTATACCTCGTATTCGTATTTTAGACGCTAGTACCAAGGAGTATCCAGAGGAGGAGGAGGTCTAGTTCCAGATTATTTTCTTATGCCTTGTTCCCCAATCATTCAGTTTTAAAGGTTTATCAGGAGGAGGACATTACATCCCTGTTTTATTTACCTTTGTCTCCTCAAGCTTATTAGGAACTAGAGCAACTCAAGCTTTTGATGCAGAATAACCCTTTGACACAGGGGAAAGATCTGTGGGCCTATTGTTGGGGAGATAGCTATTCCTCAGCTAATTTTTATAGTCACATTCATAAACATATTCAGGTGCCTAGTGTGTATAAATGGCTTTGGAGGTCTAGCTGTGTGATGAAGCATAAGGTTTTTGCTTGGTTACTTCTGTCAGACAGGTTGAATACAAGAGATTTGTTGAAGAGGAGACATTGGAAAGTGACTGAAGACGAGCATTGTGTGTTGTGCCCTGGGAGAATTTTTGAGGACCGGATACACTTGTTTTTTGAATGTACCTTTAGCTCCAGAATATGGAACTATCTTTAGATTGACTGGGAGGGTGATGATGATATGCAAGTAGTGCTGAATAAGGCCAGGAGAAGTTTTGCTCAGCCTTTCTTCATGGAAGTCATTATTCTGGCTTGTTGGAATATCTGGTTGATCAGGAATGGGAAAATTTTCAGTGCTGAGAAAAGCTCTTTCATTAAGTGGAAGGCAAAGTTCATACATGATATATCTTTACTGCAATATAGGATTAAATTGAAGCATAAGGATAGACTTTTATCTTGGATTAGGGCTCTGCCTTAGAGCCCTTTTGTACAGTTTCTTTCTTTATTTTGTACATAAGACTGGACTTTTTTGAGAGTTAAATAAAAGAAAATTGCTGTGGGGCTTTTGCCTCACAGTCTTGCGTGTCAAAAAAAGTGCAAAGCTCACCATGAGCAAGGCTCACCCCTTTTATTTTATGTTCATGATCCTATTTCCAAGTTTTACTTTACAAGCTTTATTACTTTTGTTTTATCAAAGTATTTTTTTGGATTAATACAAGAGTATCAATGTTAGCCTAGAAGCAAAGCAAATTACTTAGCACCCCTCATACTTAGATGCTAGTGCTAAATTAAAAATGACTACTCTAGATGGGAACATGTGTTTGTGAAATGACTTTGAAAACCTTGGAATGATGAGTCATTCTATTGAAATATTTTGAAGGTGAATATGACCTGTGAATGACATGGTGACTTTATAAAAACTGATGGTTGGGTTCGGATGCGATACCATTCCAATTTTACAAGTACCCCCACAATACCTGAAATTGGGTAAGGCTTAGCTGGAAACTTATGTATTTTAGTATGGGTTCCCTCTGAACAAGCGTCATCGGGGTTATGCCGAGGCTGCCTCCATTTAAAGTGAATTGACGTGAAATGAGGTGAATGTCCTACCCAAGCCCTGTGCAGTTCCCGGGGTGGCGGTTTGCTTTCACCGGGAGGCCAAGCTCATGGGGAGAGGTGCCTATACTAGGGTATGTAAATGAAAGGTTATGATTGGTAGTTCTCGTACTGCGTACGATAAATCAGGGCCAGTTACCCCTAATGAACTATTGCAATTGTTGTGGCACAAGTGTACCACCTCTACAGAGTTAAACCTATTCGAATAGCCGCGTCCGCGGTCATGGACAGTTGGGAAGGCCATATTGTTTCGTCATCAGAACTTTTCTAAAAATATGAATGGTGACTTGTGAAGTGAATTTGAAAGGTGACTTTGACTTTGAATCACAACGAGTTGTGGGAATGACACTAATGTTCCCACTTGAGTTAGTTAGCACATGAGGAGTTGTTTTACTAAAATGTTTATAAACTAAAATTGGCTTTATGCAAACAACCCTAAAGCTTAGAACACTCTCAGTAGAAATATTAGTACTTACATTAGTATTAGTTTGCGAGTACTTGAAAGTACCCACGGCTTTGTCCCTGGCTATTCAAATGGCCAGACTATGAAGCCAAACAGCAGTATGAAGATGATGACCAGCAGGATGCCTACGACAACTAGGGAATCTTCTGATGTCAGACGTTGTCCCGTGGATTAGATAGTCCACTTCCGTTACGCTTCCGCCATGTAATATGTTCATTGATCATTAGATCAACTATTTGTGTAATATTGGATCATGTGATCTCTATTTGTAAGACGACTATGGATGTATTGAATGATGACTTATGATATTCAACTATTATGTCTCGCAACAACAATATTCCTGGGATTGCGATGTATGGCATAATAGGCATCTGGACTTAAAAATTCGGGTGTTGACAACATAGTTCTAGAACCATAGGGTGACACACTTAAGGTTTGATGTCGTTTTAAATAGATATGGAATATGGAATGGAGTTCGAATGTTGTTCAGAGTCTCGGATGGGATCCAGGACATCACGAGGAGTTCCGGAATGGTCCGGAGAATAAGATTCATATATAGGAAGTCACATTCCAAGTTTGGGAGTGGTCGCGGTGAATTTATGGAAGGTTGTAGAAGTTTCTAGAATCATCCGGAATAAATCACTATGGAAGGAGGAGTCCCGGAGGGACTCCACTAGCCCTAGCCAACCCACCAAGTGGGAAGGTGGAGTCCGTGGTGGACTCCACCAAGGTGGCCGGCCACAGCACAAGGAAGGGGAGGAATCCCACCTTGTCTAGGTTTCCCAAATTTGGCAATTTTTGGAGTTGGACTCCAATGTGGTTTTGGGGTAAACCCTAGGGATTTCCACCTATTTAAAGGGGAGGAGAGGGGAGCGGCTGCCAACACTTGGCCACACCACCCAAGGGCACCAAGGCCGGCGCCCAAGCACCCCCTCTCCCAAACCCTAGCTACTCCCTCCTCCTTCTTTTCCCGCAGCGCTTACTTCGAAGCCTTGCCAGAGATCTCCACCACCACCGACACCACGCCGTCGTGCTGTCGGGATTCCGAGGAGGATCTACTACATCCGCTGCCCGCTGGAACGGGTGTCGAGGGTACTCCTCGCCAATGCCCTCTGATAGGGGCTTAGGGTTGATGGAATCCTGCAAGCTGACACGAGACATCGGTTCACAGACAAGCGGGGACAGCGATTTACCCAGGTTCGGGGCCCTCGATGAGGTAAAACCCTTACGTCCTGCCTGTCTGTTCTTGATTATGATGACAATGGGTTACAATGGGGTGCCGAATAGTTCGGCTGAGATCTCGATGAGATTGCTATCGCTAGGGTTACCTAGCTCTAAGCTTTTGCTGGCTATGATCGCTAAGATTGTTCGTGTCCCTCGGCAGCCCCTCTCCTGGCCTTTATATAGGAGGCCAGGTCTCAAGAATCCTAACCGAGTACAACTAGGTTTACAGTACTTTTAGATCTAATCTTTCCTTGTTTGGCTGCTTCCTTGTCTTGCCCGCCAAGGTTTCCTCCGGTGCGCTGTCCAGGTGGCCCATCTAGCCTTCGTGTGTCTTCATGGGCCTCCAATTAGTCAATACAGGATAGGGCAACGTTGGTTACTTGAAGGGTAGTGCCCACGTCAGTAGCCCCCGAGTGTCTAGCCGAAGATAGTTCGGGTAGAGATTAATGCATGTCTTCTCCTGATGTTCTGTTCCATCATTTTATCGGGTGCGCATCAGCGCTCCCGATGGGAGTAGCCCCCGAGTCTAGGTACGGATGCTTGTAATCCATGCGTAGACTCAAGTTGTACCACTCGAATATTCTCCTCTGCCGAAATTTTTCGCAGGTCTTCATAGGTCAATCGATATATTTTCTTTATGCAAAGGATAATGAGTAACGTGCCCAACTGTTGTTGGTTAACTGCCGATGGCAAAACAACGTTACCCTACTCAGAATCAAGTCCCCGGGCATGATCCTGGAGTGCAAAAAACTTCTATCGGGTGTGCATCATGCGCTCCCGATGGGAGTGTAGCCCCCGAGTGTCTGGGTGCAAGCGCTTGTAACCGAGTGCAGACTCAAACCTTCTTCCTTCGACTGCTCATTCTGTCGAGTCTTCATTTTATCGGGTGTGCGTCAGCGCTCCCGATGGGAGTAGCCCCCGAGTCTATATACGGATGTCTGCAGCCGGGCGTAGACTCAAGTCCTTCATCCGATAACCTTTCTTTACTCCTTCGAATGCCTCAAGGTTTTTTTTATGACGTTACTGTTGACGTGTAACTACTGTGGGCTGATTGACAGGACTTGACCTGACGGGCCCACCCTAACTCTGCGCAGGCAGTTTTTAGGGCTTGATCATTGCACGCGTGGTGATCGAGGTGCCTCCTCGATTTTCGCACAACGTGGACATAGTGGGCCGCCGGTTCCTCCCCTCCTTCGAGCGCCACGTGCTTACTTAGCTCTTAACTTCTCCTCAAAATCTCCAAAGGGCGAAAAAATCCTAATCTCCTCCACGGTTCCCGCAACATCTCCTCATTCTTCCCCTTCTTCCTTCCTTTGCCGTTGTCGCGCCGCCACCGCAGCTTTTCCAATCTTCCTCAGATCTCACAATGGTGAAGAAGAAGAATCCTGCCGCCGCCGCCAGCTCCACCAGCGGAGGTGCCGCCGCCAAGTCCTCCTCTTCTCTTCCGAAGGGGAGCGCTCCGAGCGCTCCTCCCCCAGCTCCGGCGCCGCCAGCGCCGTCGAGCTCAATGGTCAAGCCCGAAGACTGGGTAGCATCAACCGTCACCAAGCGTGATGAGAAGAGATCCCGAAGCCTAGGATTGATATCTTCCGATGTGGGAGACGTGATCCTTCCAGGTGCGATTTCTCGGCCTGATCCCCCTGCTGGCTTTACTATGATGTTCTTATCTTTCCTTCACCGAGGCCTTTCACTCCGCACTCATGGATTCCTCCTAAATCTCTTGCGAACATACGGAATCCAACTATGGCAACTTACTCCCAACTCAATCCTCCATGTTGCTGTGTTCATCACCCTTTGCGAGGCGTTTCTGGGTATCGAACCTCATTTCGGGCTGTGGAAAAGATCTTCTATGTGAAGAGATACAACAGTAGTAATGGGTACTTTGTCACCGGAGGAGTAGGTTTTGTCGTTCGTTCAGAGGTCAATTACTTTAATTTCCCAATGAGAGAGTCCGTGCAAGGATGGAGGCAGAAATGGTTTTACATCAAGGACTCCCTGTCACCCGAATCTCGGCTTCCTTGCTATGCCGATGTTTCCGAAGCCAAACCCAAGAACTCTTGGAAGAACATGCTCTCACCCGATGAGAGAGCATCAGCCGAAGAATTATTTGCCAAATTTCTTCGAATCAAAGAGGCCGACGGCCAAACTATGATCGGCACAAAGGTGGCAGCGGTATTCTTGAAGCGCCGAGCACAACCAGTCATGGCCAGAGTTCACCCGATGTGGTTGTACTCAGGTCCAAAGGATGAAACCAGGATTAATGCTGCCGATCTGTCGGAAAAGGAGTTGCTTGATGAAGTCCGTCGCCTTACTTCCTTTAACCAGGAAGATTCGATTCCGCTGATTTCTTCTCATACTCCCCTTGATGCTGATCATCCACCATCAAAGGTATTTTTCTTTCTTCACGTCCTTACTATGCCGTTTTTTCTTAGCCGACACAATTACCATTGTTCTTACTTGTTATTTTCTTCGACAGATCCCCATAGTTTCTGGAAATATGCATGATTCTCCAGATGATACTTCTGAAGGGAGAGGCTCCTCAATCCCCGTAGATTTTCACACTGTCGAGCATACAGGCCTAGAGGATGAATACAATGGTCCGATAGATTTTGAAGTTGCCCACACCGACCTTCCCTCCTCAGCCGATGACGCTGGTGTCATGGATGGATCAATGCGTAATGACGACGCTGATCATGATACCTTTGTTGATGCAGCTGCGGAGGAGGCCAGGGCTTCACCTGTGAAGAGATCAACCGGCGGCTTCGCCGATGAAGATGATCTTTTCGACATGTAAGTAGTTTCTTTTCGAAGTTATACTTTGCCCTCTTATTTTTCTTACTCTCTTTATAACCATTGTCGACCTTTCACCTTTGCAGCGACGAAGGGTTTATCGAGCCCCCGTCTAAAAAAGCCAAATCTGATGCTGCCTCGCCGGTCGTAGTGGCTTCCGAAGCTTCGGCTCCTAAGGCCGCCCCTATGGCTCAAGCATCGACAGCTTCTTCCCTTTCCAAGGGGAAAGGCGTCTCTCCAACTGCTGCCACTGCAACTCCTCCTTCTGTAAGCCTTTTTCTAACTGTGATGCAAATCTCTTGGAGCGTGCTTTGCTTGACAATTTCTGGTAAAATATCCTTCTTTCTTAAGGACTTGCGAGGCGTTATTTCCTCTTTGGAGGCCTTCGCCTCCCAATTCACTTTTCTGGAAGCTGACAAGGCTTGGCTGCAAGAGGAAGTCAAATCTTCCTCCTTGAAATTGGATGGCGCAGTCAAGATAGCTGCTGAGGCTCGCCAAGAGGTTGACTCTCTGAAGGTGGAACTGGGCAAGCTAAAAGAGAAGTTGAAGGAGGAGGAAGCATCCAGGCTGATGGCTGAAGCTCGGTCAGCCGAAAAGGATGAAGTCCTTCGTCAGTCTTCTTTGGCCTTACTTGGTAATTTTTATACTCCTCTGTCGATTGATGTGCTTATGGATTCGATCCTTTTGCCAATGTACTTTTTTTCTTTCTTTTCCCTGTAGAAGCGGCGAATATCCCTGTTGATGCCCTGGACAGAGTTCCAAACAACTCTCCAGCAAACGCTGTGTCGATGATTTTTGCCTCTCACCAGCTTACGCGGGAGCTTCTTGTAAAGGGGAAGGGTGCCTCGGCGCGGATGCACTCGATGATTTTCCCCAAGATCAAGCAGGAGAAGACCCTGGGGCAGCTGGTCGATACCTTCGCGGTTGACACCAAGGAGGTCATCGAGGTATTCAAGCGTACATCGCGCACTTATGGTGCTGTCCTTGCCTTCCAGCTTATGATGGGTTACGGCTTTAAGGGTGACATCGAAGGGATGACCAAGGAGCTGCCGAAAGAGCAAGACGGGCAGCTTGTTGATTTAAGCGCCTTTAAAGCGTCTGCCCTTACTTGTGCCCGCCAGCTCCTTGAACTGGTTTCATCAAGGAAATCGTCGGCTGGACCCAGTTTATCGACTCAGACCCAAGCCCCTTGATTCTTGTAGCAAACTTATGCTTGAGCTGATGTGAAACATTGTTCTGCCGCAAAACTTATGCTTGTAATAAACTACGTGCTAACAATGTTGTTAGTACACTTTTGTTATGATATTTCTTCTTGTACTTCTCCCGATGGGAGTTATTTCGGATGCTCAGCTGTACCATGTCCATCATCCTTTTGTAACGGTGTTTCCTGCAGGTCTTCCCAGTGCCCTCATTTGTTGACGACTCTTCGGGTGCCCTTCCTGAAAGTGATCGGATCCAGCGTATGAAGGATCGGATTACGCAGATGGAAAAGGACCTGCGCAGCACTTATGCCTTAGCTGCTATTGTCAATAAGAAGAGCGAGATTGCAGCCGACGTGGAACGGTACACTCTTGCTGAGCTGCATAAAGCTACTGAGAGTTTGAACTGTAAGTTTCCTGATTCCTTTGCCCTTTTGTCAACAACACCTTGCCTGACTCTTTACTGATTCTTTTGCCAGTCATAGCGTTGAACCGTGCGGAAGAGAACAAACGGATACACGAGCGGGTGCATGCTTTAACCCATCTTTCCTCATCCAAAGAGATTTTCTGGCGGGATCACTCGAAGGCTTCGGCTGTTGCAAAATTTCAGGATCGGGTCCAACAAGTCCATCAATTCTTTGATAAGTGCTACAAAGCTATGAGGGTGGTTTGGAAGATAATGTTTCCTTTAAATGCAGTTCCCCCCACGCTTTTAACTTTGATGTCCGAGTTCGGAAACGCCAAGAAGGTTCGGGACTTGGTGCGAGCTCAAGTTTTCGCAGGGTCCAAGTGTACGCTTGCCCTTGTGGTTGCTCGTTATCCCTCAGCATGTTTGCTATCTATCGCCAACGCAACTGGTGATTTTGAGGAACTGTACCCGAAGGTTTTAGTGCCCGCCAACATAATTGTCGACAGGTTTGAGGAGGAGTCAAATGCACTTGAAGAAAGGTAAACTCTGCAAGGGTGACGTTAGGGTGTAAAGTTATTTTTGTAAAATGAATTACATTGGCTAATCCATCCAAATGTTAGGATTGTTAAGCCGAAACTTGTTATTTGGTAGATACATGAATATGTACTTTTACCGTGCCGTTGGCAAATTTTTTGAAGGGGCAAATCTTAATTGCCCGTTGTATACTGGTTGGTCAGCAAATCATTATGAGTGATCAGCTCGTGTTGCAGGTTTTGCTAAACCTGTTGTATGCGCAACTTTGCTTTCAACCGATTGTAAATTTCGACAGTCACTCCCGAATATTTCGGGTGCAATGATTCTGCCAATGAGCCCGTTGTTCTTTGATATTTCCATAAGTGAAATATCGAACGTGGGTTCTTTTATGTTTTCCAAACTCTTGCTTTTTGCGGCACTCGTAGAGGCATCTGAAGCAGAGGGAAGGATTAATGTCCTTGTTTTCTTTGCAGCACTCGTAGGAGTTTTTTCCTTGGGGCGCGATCTTCTGCCGCGCGTTACGTTGTACCGTTACTTGTAAGCAAGGTTCACGGTGGCGTGGTCACAGATTCTTTAAATTACTGCAATGCTTAACAAGAATCGAAACTTAAGTGCTCATTGATAGGGTAAATACGAAACTAGAGGGCAAAAAAGGGGGGCCTGTGTAAAGTAAAGGGAAAAATTTTAAAGACTAAGGAAGTGTTTTATCAAGGAAGGGGTTCTTCTCATCTTCAGCGGCATCTTCTGATTTCTTCGTCATGCTAGTGGTTGCTGCAGCGTTGTTGATTTCGTCAGGGGCTTGGGCAGCGATTGCCAGTGCCTTGCTGCCTCCTATATCTTCTGCATCGGCAACTGCCGAAGCTTGTACTGCCGAAGCTTTTGCTGCCGAGGCTTCAAGGGCAAGGTTGGCTGGCTTCTTCTTGATTTCTCTGTCGAGTTTTTCCTCCTTGATTTCTCGTACCGTCAGTTTGGGCGGAGGGTCGAAAGTTTCCCGTTGTGGCCCAAACTTCGCAGCAATCCTTTGGAAATCACAATCACAATTGTCCGAGCGTGAGAAACTTCCATAGACTGTGATGTTCGTCCCGTTGTTCCCAGGCATCTTCAGCTTGAGGTATGCATAGTGCGGCACAGCCATGAACTTGGCATAAGCTAGTCTCCCGAGTATGGCGTGATACTGTGATTCCCAGTTCACGACTTCAAACTCGATCTTCTCCTTCCTGAAATTGTCGGGTTTGCCGAAGACAACGTTCAGGTACGCTTTGCCAAGAGAGTACGCCGGTGAAGTAGGGAGGATCCCATGGAAGCGGGTATCTGATTCTTCTAACATTCTCATGGTGATCCCCATACTTTGAATTGTGTCAAGGAATATCAAGTTGAGTCCACTTCCTCCGTCCATGAAGACTTCGCTCATCTTGGACCCTCCTATCTGCGCTTCAACCACTAGGGCAGCGTGTCCTGGTTTTGGTATAGTCATCGGGTGATCCGCTCGGCTGAACGTGATGTTCTGAGACGACCACTCGACATACTCAGGGATGTTTGCCATGACGCTTCTCGCCGGGTTGATTTCTCAGGTGAGCTTCTTCATTTCTCTCCTTGAGACACCTGTCCTGTGAATCATACTCATCTGCCCACGTGGTGGTGGAAATGCCTCGTTGGGTTGATGAGGTTGAGCTTGCTGGACCTGGTGTTGCGGTGGGGGTGGTGGTGGTGGCGGTGGTAGCTGCTGCTGGCACTGCTCGCTTGGATGAGTTTATGCATATCGATGAGCTGCCGACAGTCCACTGAGCAGGTGGCTAGACTTTATTTTGCCATCCTTGGAATCGGTATACGAATGCGGATAGCGGGGGCGTTGATGCTCGCTCGGCGTAGGGTAGTTCGGGAGTTCTCTGTTGTCGTGGTTTAAAGTTGCCACGGTTCCCAGAGTTGTTCCGATTACCGTCATGTCGATCATCTTGCCTGTCATCGTACCGATCATCCTGCCGATCAGAGTAGTCTGCAGCCACCAAGTTGTTGTCATCGTAGCTGCGGTTCTTCCTCCTCTTGTTGTGATCCCTTCGACCTCCCGAATCATGCTTCGGCTGGTCATCTTCTTCGTCGTCGCTGCGCTGTCGTGGCTTACGAACGTTGTCTTCGCCATCGGCCCAGCTGTTGGCGATTTCCATTAACTTGGTTATGGTTTTTGGCTTCTTTCGTCCAAGTTCTTCTATGTAACTTTCACGTCGGATGCCATCACTGAAGGCGTCGATTGCTCTGTCGACAGATACATCTTCCGCAGCGTTCAGGAGCTTGGTGAATCTCCCGATGTATGCGTGCATCGACTCCTTCTGTTTTTGCTGGCAATGCCGTAACTCTTCAATCCCGACGGGCCTTTTGTAGGTTGCTTGGAAGTTGGCGACGAAGGCTTCTACTAGGTCGTCCCAAGACTTGATGGAACCCTTCTGCAGACCTCTCAGCCAGGCTCGTGCTGAGTCCTTTAAGTAAAGCTGCAGGCACTGCATTGCTGCTATCTGGTTTCCTTTTTGCAGAATAACCGTTTGCAGATAATCCTCTATCCAGGATCTCGGCTCCTGCTGCCCATCGTACTTGGCGGCGTCGGTAGGGGTGGGTTTGAACTTCTTAGGTGGCATCGCCTCCCGAATTTTGTAGCTTAAACAATCGGCCCCCCTAAGTTCGCCGTCGTTCTCCTGGGTCTCATCCGAAGAATCGCTGTCGAATTCCTCTCTGAGGGCGCGTCGTCGCCTTGCTTTGTCGATCCTACTCTGAGTAATTTCATCCCGAGCGTCTCTTGCGTGATGCTTTGAGCCGCTGGCCTGCAACGTGGTCTTCTCCTTCCGCGGAACTAGATTGTCTCCTAATATCGCGAGGCTTTCTAAGGCGCCACGGTGAGCCTGAGCCATGGATCCTTCGGGACGCTGATTAATGAGGTATGCTGCAAGGTTGGCTGTTGCTCCCGCGACGGTTTTTGGCCGTGGCATGCCCGCGGTGTCCGTAGTCATAAAGGATTTAGTCAGGTTTGACGTTATCTCCCTTGCATCATCTTCCGAAAGCCTGGACATTCTTGATCGATGTTTGCCTCCTCCATGGGTACTTCGAGAGGCGCTTCCCTGCGAGCCCCTCCGTCGCTCGCTGGATCGGTCTGCCGCAGATAGGTGTTTCTCGAGGGTGGCTTGCTCCTTAGATAGGCGCTCCCGATTTTTCTCCAATATGGAGCGGTAAGCATTGAGAGTGCCAACCCTGGTTCCTGCCGGAAGCGGTGTGTTGTTAAGCACGGCTGCTTTGGCTGCTACCCACTCCTCCTCTGCGATGGTGTGGTCGCTGTTGTTGTTGCTGGCGATGTTTTCAAAACTAGCTCGCCTGCTGGAACGGGGGGTGCGATCTTCGTCTCCCCTGTTAGCGACATAAACTTCGAGGGGCGCCACTCTTCGGGTGTCTCCTTGGGTGATGCTGCCGATGCTGTCCTCTCCCGATGAATAGTAGGCATTGCAGATGAACGGCGTGTTGCTTGACCCCAGTCCGTGCTTGGTGTCGCAGTTCATGCAGTAATACGAGGTTAGCTACGAGGATGCGGGATCATCAGATCCGACCGACATAGAGGATGCTGAACGGGGAGTCGAAGGCGGAGACGGACTCGACGGGCTTGTCAGGCCAGCCGAAAGGTCGAGTGACGACGACTCGCTCGGACTCGTCGACCTGGAGATGGGAGATTCCAGCAGCCGAAGAATTCCTTCTGAGTTGACGTTGTAGTGGATGCTCCCGAAAGTCATCTCCATGTTGCCTTGTAGACCGGAGAAAGTCGAGCGAGATGAATCGCTATGCGGGGTGAATTCGTCGGAGCCGAAACGAATCGGGCTTCCCAGACGAGGTGATGACGGTGTTGATGAAGCTGCCGATGACATGACGGGTTCAGCCGATGTCCGATCTTGTGCCGACAGGTTTCCCACAGACGGCGCCAATTGTCGAGGGTACTCCTCGCCAATGCCTTCCGATAGGGGCTTAGGGTTGATGGAATCCTGCAAGCTGACACGAGACATCGGTTCACAGACAAGCGGGGAGAGAGATTTACCCAGGTTCGGGGCCCTCGATGAGGTAAAACCCTTACGTCCTGCCTGTCTGTTCTTGATTATGATGACAATGGGTTACAATGGGGTGCCGAATAGTTCGGCTGAGATCTCGACGAGATTGCTATCGCTAGGGTTACCTAGCTCTAAGCTTTTGCTGGCTATGATCGCTAAGATTGTTCGTGTCCCTCGGCAGCCCCTCTCCTGGCCTTTATATAGGAGGCCAGGTCTCAAGAATCCTAACCGAGTACGACTAGGTTTATAGTACTTTTAGATCTAATCTTTCCTTGTTTGGCTGCTTCCTTGTCTTGCCCGCCAAGGTTTCCTCCGGTGCGCTGTCCAGGTGGCCCATCTAGCCTTCGTGTGTCTTCATGGGCCTCCAATTAGTCAATACAGGATAGGGCAACGTTGGTTACTTGAAGGGTAGTGCCCACATCAACGGGGAGAAGGACGTCGTCATCAACACCGAACGTGTAACCAAGTATGAAGGTGCTGCCCGACTGTGGCACCGTCAAGATCTTCTACGCGCTTTTGAAAGCGGCAAGTGATCGACTACATCAACAACGAGATCTAATCTTGTAGGCTTTGGAATCTTCGAGGGTTAATCTCATGATCTTCATTTCGTTGCTACCATCTACTAGATTAGATCATGGCCTGTTATTCGTTCTTGCAGTAGGAAATTTTTTGTTTTCTATGTTACGAATCCCATCAGTGGTATCAGAGCCGTGTCTATGCATAGATTGGTTGCACGAGTAGAACACAATGGTTTTGTGGGCGTTGATGCTTTTGTTGTCTCTTGTTATGTGTACTTTGCATCTTGCGGTATGGTGTGATGAGCTGCCCGGGCTAACTTTACATGACCGCATTCATGAGACTTGCTCCACGCTCGACATGCAACTAGTATTACATAAGTGGCTTTGCGGGGGTATGTCTCTCTCACCATAGTTATGATTCAATTTACTATTTCAATTGACAACACTAGTATCAGCGTTGTGGTTCATGTTCGTAGGTAGATTGGATCTTACTCGAAAACCCTAAACCACGTAAAATATGCAAACCAAATTAGAGGCGTCTAACTTGTTTTTGCGGGGTTTGGTGATGTGATATGGCCATGATGTGATGATGAATATGTATGAGATGATCATTATTGTATTGTGGCAACCGGCAGGAGCCTTATGGTTGTCTTTATATTTCATGTTGTAGTATTATTATAAAATAGTTGTAATAGTTGCTACATGTGGTGAACAACCATGATGACGGCGCCATGGACCTTGTGTCAACACCCGGATTTTTAAGTCCAGATGTCTATTATGCCATACATCGCAATCCCAGGAATATTGTTTTTGTGAGACATAATAGATTGATATCACAGAACATCATTCATTAGAACTCATAATTGTCTTACATCAAAGGATCACATGATCCAGTCTTACAATAATAGTTGATCTACTGATCAATTACAAAACACACAGCAGAAGTAGAGTAGTAGCGGTCCATCTGTTCCACAGGCAACTGTTGACGTCAGAAGTAGTCCTAGTTATCGTAGACGTCCTGCTGTCCATCTTTATGGTATTGGTCCTTCTCTTCATAGTCTGGCCATTTGAATAGCCAAGGACAAAGCCATGAGTACTTTAAAGTACTCGCAAACTAATACTAGTGTATGTACTATCAATAGAATCCTAAGCTCTAGGTTCATTTGCATAAAGCCAATTTTATTTCATAAGCATTTAGTAATCCAAAGACTCTTCATTTGCCTAACTTAACTCAAGTGGGAACATTAGTGTCTTTCCCACAACTCTGTTGTGATTCAAAAGTCCAAGTTACTTTTCACTTTCAAGTCACAAGTCACTAGTCCCATTTTTGAAAAGTTCTGATGACGGAATAGTATGGTCTTTCCAACTGTACATGACCGTGGACGCAGCTATTCGAATAGGTTTACACTCTGCAGAGGTCGTACACTTGTGTCACAATAATTGCAATAGTCCGTCAAGGGTAGCTGGCCCTGATTTATCACACTCAGTGCGCGAACTACCAATCCCAACCTTTCATTTACATACCCTAGTATAGGCCCCTCTCCCCATGAGCTTGGCCTCCCAGTGATAACAAACCGTCATCCTGGGAACTGCACAGGGCTTGGGTAGGACATTCACCTCATTTCACGTCATTTCACTTTTAATGGAGGCAGCCTCGGCATAACCTCTATGACGCTTGTTCAGAGGGAACCCATACTAAAATACATAAGTTTCCAGCTAAGCCTTACCCAGATTCAGGTATTGTGGGGGTACTTAAGAATTGGAATGGTATCGCATCCAAACCCAACCATCAGTTTTTGTGAAGTTCACCATGTCATTCACAAGTCATATTCACCTTCAAAAGCTTTCAATAGAATGACTCATCATTCCAAGGTTTTCAAAGTCATTTGATTCACATTTTTTCCATCTAGAGTAGTCAATTTGAGTTTAGATCTAGCAACTAGCCAGGAGGGGTGCTAGCTAACTTGTAGTTCCCTAGGCTAACTTTGATACTCTTGCAATACTTCATCTATACCAAGGTGAGCTATGAGCAAAATAAACTTTCAGAAACAAAAGTAAAGCTTGTAAGATTAAAACTTGGGTTGGGATCATTAAACACAAAGTAATATGTAATGGTGCCTTGCTCTTGTAGAGCTTTGCAAAAGGGTAGCTTGGTAATAGCTTGCAATAATATAGCTTGCCTTGATTGGGGTAGTGATCAAAGTTCTCTTCTTCTTCTTGGTAGAAAACCTCCTCCTCCTGGTAGTCCTCGGTACTAGCGTCTATAAACGGATACGAGGCATACCATCACCACACAAAGCTTAAGTGCTAGACTTAACACTCAAATGGATCACACAAGCTATCCTATCATCACCACATTAATCCCAAGGTAGTTGGCTTTGTTTTTGTTTTAAGAACACTTGTAAGAAGAACTAATTTCCTCTCATTGAATCTTATTAAGATTTAATCTCCTCAATTAATAAGTGTGAGATCTATTATAATATAGTGCTAACTATGCAACAGGAATCTCTCCTCTCAACCATGGAGTAACAATGATCTGCAAAATCCACCAATCATATACAATGTACTTGCAATTGCGAGCAAAAATTTGCCCACAACATTGCCGAAAATCACATCAAGCATCACCAATGCAAAGACGAAGGAATAAATTTGATCCTCTAAACAATATACAGAGAGGGACATAATTATCCATACCTAGCTCTTGACGGCCCGAGGTGACATCGTGCTCGGGGCCCTTGCAGAGCTGCGGATGGAGTCGATGACGGCGGGCGGGACAGAAGGCATGTTTCCCTAGACATCATAGGTCTCGAAGGCCACCAATCTGGTTGACCAAATCGTCCAGGCCATCTGGGTAGAAGGTGATGTCTATGCCCCCTCCTTTTCCTGTAGACAGTGTTGGGCCTCCAAGAGCAGAGGTTTGTAGAACAGCAGCAAGTTTCCCTTAAGTGGATCACCCAAGGTTTATCGAACTCAGGGAGGAAGAAGTCAAAGATATCCCTCTCATGCAACCCTGCAACCACAAAGCAAGAAGTCTCTTGTGTCCCCAACACACCTAATAGGTGCACTAGTTCGGCGAAGAGATAGTGAGATACAGGTGGTATGAATATATATAAGCAGTAGCAACGGCACCGGAAAAGTGCTTTGCCCGAGACAATAAACAAGCAGTAGTAACGCAGCAGTAGTAACGCAATAGAACAAGTAAACAAGCAGCGATAGCGTATTTAGGAACAAGGCCTAGGGATCAGACTTTCACTAGTGGACACTCTCAACATTGATCACATAACAGAATAGATAAATGCATACTCTACACTCTTGTTGGATGATGAACACATTGCGTAGGATTACATGAACCCTCAATGCCGGAGTTAACAAGCTCCACAATTCAATGTTCATATTTAAATAACCTTAGAGTGTAAGATAGATCAACACAACTAAACCAAGTACTAACGTAGCATGCACACTGTCACCTTCATGCTAAGAAAGGAGGCATAGATCATAGCAATAGTTAACTTCATAATCTACAAGAGATCATAATCATAGCCTACGCCAAGTACTAACACGGATGCACACACTGTCACCATTACACCGTGCAGGAGGAGTAAAACTACTTTAATAACATCACTAGAGTAGCACACGGATAAATTGTGATACAAAACACATTGCAATCATAAAGAGATATAAATAAGCACTTCACTATGCTCATTCATAACAGTGAATAAGTATTACGTGAAATATAGCCTAAGAGACCCACACGGTGCACACACTCGTCACCTTTACACACGTGGGACAAGGAGTCTCCGGAGATCACATAAGTAAAATTCACTTGACTAGCATAACGACATCTAGATTACAAGCATCATCATATGAATCTCAATCATGTAAGGCAGCTCATGAGATTATTGTATTGAAGTACATAGGAGAGAGATGAACCACATAGCTACCGGTACAGCCCCGAGCCTCGATGGAGAACTACTCCCTCCTCATGGGAGACAAGCAGCGTTGATGGAGATGGCGGTGGTGTCGATGGAGGAGCCTTCCGGGGCACTTCCCCGTCCCGGCGGCGTGCCGGAACAGAGACTCCTGTCCCCGCATCTTGGCTTCGCGATGGCGGCGGCTCCGGATGGTTTCTCGTACCGTGGCTTTTTCGTCTCGAGGTTTTAGGTCCGGGGGCTTTATATAGGCGAAGAGGCGGCGTCAGAAGGTCGAAGGGGCGACGACACTATAGCGCGGCACGGCCAGGGCCTGGGTCGCGCCGGCCTATGGTCTGGGGGCCCAGTGCCCCCTCTCTGGCGGTTCTCGTGTGTTCTGGATGCTTCCGGGCAAAATAGGAACCTGGGCGTTGATTTCATCCGATTCCGAGAATATTTCGTTACTAGGATTTCTGAAACCAAAAACAGCAGAAAACAGCAACTGGCACTTCGGCATCTTGTTAATAGGTTAGTTCCAGAAAATGCACGAATATGACATAAAATGTGCATAAGACATGTAGATATCATCAATAATGTGGCATGGAACATAAGAAATTATCGATACGTCGGAGACGTATCAGCATCCCCAAGCTTAGTTCTGCTCGTCCCGAGCAGGTAAAACGATAACAAAGATAATTTCTGGAGTGACATGCCATCATAACCTTGATCATACTATTTGTAAAGCATATGTAGTGAATGCAGCGATCAAAACAATGTATATGACATGAGTAAACAAGTGAATCATATAGCAAAGACTTTTCATGAATAGTACTTCAAGACAAGCATCAATAAGTCTTGCATAAGAGTTAACTCATAAAGCAATAATTCATAGTAAAAGCATTGAAGCAACACAAAGGAAGATTAAGTTTCAGCGGTTGCTTTCAACTTGTAACATGTATATCTCATGGATATTGTCAACATAGAGTAATATAATAAGTGCAATATGCAAGTATGTAGGAATCAATGCACAGTTCACACAAGTCTTTGCTTCTTGAGGTGGAGAGAAATAGGTGAACTGACTCAACATAAAAGTAAAAGAATGGTCCTCCATAGAGGAAAAGCATCGATTGCTATATTTGTGCTAGAGCTTTGATTTTGAAAACATGAAACAATTTTGTCAACGGTAGTAATAAAGCATATGTATCATGTAAATTATATCTTAAAAGTTGCAAGCCTCATGCATAGTATACTAATAGTGCCCGCACCTTGTCCTAATTAGCTTGGACTACCGGATCATCGCAATGCACATGTTTTAACCAAGTGTCACAAAGGGGTACCTCTATGCCGCTCGTACAAAGGTCTAAGGAGAAAGCTCGCATCGGATTTCTCGCTATTGATTATTCTCAACTTAGACATCCATACCGGGACAACATAGACAACGGATAATGGACTCCTCTTTTATGCATAAGCATGTAGCAACAATTAATTTTCTCATTTGAGATTGAGGATATTGTCCAAAACCGAAACTTCCACCATGGATCATGGCTTTAGTTAGCGGCCCAATGTTCTTCTCTAACAATATGCATGCTCCAACCATAAGGTGGTAGATCGCTCTTACTTCAGACAAGACGAACATGCATAGCAACTCACATGAAATTCAACAAAGAGTAGTTGATGGCGTCCCCAGTGAACATGGTTATCGCACAACAAGCAACTTAATAAGAGATAAAATGCATAAGTACATATTCAATACCACAATAGTTTTTAGGCTATTTGTCCCATGAGCTATATATTGTAAAGGTGAAGAATGGAAATTTAAAGGTAGCACTCAAGCAATTTACTTTGGAATGGCGGAGAAATACCATGTAGTAGGTAGGTATGGTGGACACAAATGGCATAGTGGTTGGCTCAAGTATTTTGGATGCATGAGAAGTAATCCCTCTCGATACAAGGTTTAGGCTAGCAAGGTTTATTTGAAACAAACACAAGGATGAACCGGTGCAGCAAAACTCACATAAAAGACATATTGTAAACATTATAAGACTCTACACCGTCTTCCTTGTTGTTCAAACTCAATACTAGAAATTATCTAGACCTTAGAGAGACCAAATATGCAAACCAAATTTTAGCATGCTCTATGTATTTCTTCATTAATGGGTGCAAAGCATATGATGCAAGAGCTTAAACATGAGCACAACAATTGCCAAGTATCACATTACCCAAGACATTTTAGCAATTACTACATGTATCATTTTCCAATTCCAACCATATAACAATTTAACGAAGCAGTTTCAACCTTCGCCATGAACATTAAAAGCTAAGAACACATGTGTTCATATGAACCAGCGGAGCGTGTCTCTCTCCCACACAAGCATTTATTTAATCAAAAACAAAAACAAAGCATACAGACGCTCCAAGTAAAGTACATAAGATGTGACCGAATAAAAATATAGTTTCAAGAGAAGGAACCTGATAATTTGTCGATGAAGAAGGGGATGCCTTGGGCATCTCCAAGCTTAGACGCTTGAGTCTTCTTGATATATGCAGGGGGTGAACCACCGGGGCATCCCCAAGCTTAGACTTTTCACTCTCCTTGATCATAGTATATCATCCTCCTCTCTTGACCCTTGAAAACTTCCTCCACACCAAACTCGAAACAAACTCATTAGAGGGTTAGCGCATAATCAAAAACTCACATGTTCAGAGGTGACGCAATCATTCTTAACACTTCTGGACATTGCCCAAAGCTACTGGAAGTCAATGGAACAAAGAAATCCATCCCACATAGCAAAAGAGGCAATGCGAAATAAAAGGCAGAATCTGTCAAAACAGAACAGTCCGTATTGACGAATTTTATCGAGGCACCAGACTTGCTCAAATGAAAATGCTCAAATTGAATGAAAGTTGCGTACATATCTGAGGATCACTCACGTAAATTGGCATAATTTTCTGAGTTACCTACAGAGAATTTTGCCCAGATTCATGACAGCAAAGAAATCTGTTTCTGCGCAGTAATCCAAATCTAGTATGAACTTTACTATCAACGACTTTACTTGGCACAACAAAGCACAAAACTAAGATAAGGAGAGGTTGCTACAGTAGTAAACAACTTCCAAGACACAAAATAAAAACAAAGTACTGTAGCAAAATAACACATGGGTTATCTCCCAAGAAGTTCTTTCTTTATAGCCATTAAGATGGGCTCAGCAGTTTTAATGATGCACTCGCAAGAAATAGTATTTGAAGCAAAAAGAGAGCATCAAGAGGCAAATTAAAAACACATTTAAGTCTAACATGCTTCCTATGAAAAGGAATCTTGTAAGTAAACAAGTTCATGAAGCATAATGCAACAAGCATAGAAAGATAAAACAAGTGCAGCTTCAAAAATTTCAGCACATAGAGAGGCATTTTAGTAACATGAAAATTTCTACAACCATATTTTCCTCTCTCATAATAGCTTTCAGTAGTGTCATGAGCAAACTCAACAATATAACTATCACATAAAGCATTCTTATCATGAGTCTCATACATAAAATTATTACTCTCCACATGAGCATAGTCAATTTTATTAGTTGTAGTGGGAGCAAATTCAACAAAGTAGCTATCATTATTATTCTCATCAAGTGTAGGAGGCATAGTATAATCACAACAAAATTTACTCTCCATAGTAGGTGGCACCAAAAGACCACTATCATTATAATCATCATAAATAGGAGGCAAAGTATCATCAAAGAAAATTTCCTCCTCAATGCTTGGGGAACTAAAAAGATCATGCTCATCAAAACCAGCTTCCCCAAGCTTAGAATTTTCCATATCATTAGCAACAATGGTGTTCAAAGCGTTCATACTAATATGTTCCATAGGTTTTTAAATTTTCGCATCAAACCATCCATGTCTTAAATCGGGAAATAGAATAAGAAGCTCATTTTTGTCCATTATGCCAAACTAGTGTAAACAAGAAACAAAAAGATGCAATTGCAGGATCTAAAGTAAATAGCTTCGAGTACTTACAACGCCAGAAAATAGCTTGGTAGCCGAGGTCCGGAGTGTGAGTACCTTTTACCTTTCCTCCCCGGCAACGGCGCCAGAAAATAGCTTGATGTCTACGCCCCTCCTTTTCCTGTAGACAGTGTTGGGCCTCCAAGAGCAGAGGTTTGTAGAACAGCAGCAAGTTTCCCTTAAGTGGATCACCCAAGGTTTATCGAACTCAGGGAGGAAGAGGTCAAAGATATCCCTCTCATGCAACCCTGCAACCACAAAGCAAGAAGTCTCTTGTGTCCCCAACACACCTAATAGGTGCACTAGTTCGGCGAAGAGATAGTGAGATACAGGTGGTATGAATATATATAAGCAGTAGCAACGGCACCAGAAAAGTGCTTTGCCCAGGACAAGTAAACAAGCAGTAGTAACGCAACGAGTAGTAACGCAGTGAGAACAAGTAAACAAGCAGCGATAGCGATATTTAGGAACAAGACCTAGGGATCAGACTTTCACTAGTGGACACTCTCAACATTGATCACATAACAGAATAGATAAATGCATACTCTACACTCTTGTTGGATGATGAACACATTGCGTAGGATTACACGAACCCTCAATGCCGGAGTTAACAAGCTCCACAATTCAATGTTCATATTTAAATAACCTTAGAGTGTAAGATAGATCAACACAACTAAACCAAGTACTAACGTAGCATGCACACTGTCACCTTCATGCTAAGAAAGGAGGCATAGATCATATCAATACTATCATAGAAATAGTTAACTTCATAATCTACAAGAGATCATAATCATAGCCTACGCCAAGTACTAACACGGATGCACACACTGTCACCATTACACCGTGCAGGAGGAGTAAAACTACTTTAATAACATCACTAGAGTAGCACACAGATAAATTGTGATACAAAACACATTGCAATCATAAAGAGATATAAATAAGCACTTCACTATGCTCTTCATAATAGTGAATAAGTATTCTGTGAAATATAGCCTAAGAGACCCACACGGTGCACACACTCGTCACCTTTACACACGTGGGACAAGGAGTCTCCGGAGATCACATAAGTAAAATTCACTTGACTAGCATAACGACATCTAGATTACAAGCATCATCATATGAATCTCAATCATGTAAGGCAGCTCATGAGATTATTGTATTGAAGTACATAGGAGAGAGATGAACCACATAGCTACCGGTACAGCCCCGAGCCTCGATGGAGAACTACTCCCTCCTCATGGGAGACAAGCAGCGTTGATGGAGATGGCGGTGGTGTCGATGGAGGAGCCTTCCGGGGGCACTTCCCCGTCCCGGCGGCGTGCCGGAACAGAGACTCCTGTCCCCCAGATCTTGGCTTCGCGATGGCGGCGGCTCTGGATGGTTTCTCGTACCGTGGCTTTTTCGTCTCGAGGTTTTAGGTCCAGGGGCTTTATATAGGCGAAGAGGCGGCGTCAGAAGGTCGAAGGGGCGACGACACTATAGGGCGGCGCGGCCAGGGCCTGGGCCGCGCCGGCCTATGGTCTGGGGGCCCAGTGCCCCCTCTCTGGCGGTTCTCGTGTGTTCTGGATGCTTCCGGGCAAAATAGGAACATGGGCGTTGATTTCATCCGATTCCGAGAATATTTCGTTACTAGGATTTCTGAAACCAAAAACAGCAGAAACAACAGAATCGGCACTTCGGCATCTTGTTAATAGGTTAGTTCCGTAAAATGCACGAATATGACATAAAATGTGCATAAGACATGTAGATATCATCAATAATGTGGCATGGAACATAAGAAATTATCGATACGTCGGAGACGTATCAGAAGGGCACGACCTGGGCGAGGAACAGAGCCAGGTCGGGGAGCTCCTTAGCCATCTCCCCCTCCGGCGCTGCTGCCCGAGGAGCAGGCGGAGGACATCGCCGCCTTCAGCCCGAAGAGGAAGACCGAGGAGATCTCCCTTCCCGCCGTCGCCCCCTCCGCCTCCATGGTGGCACCTCGTCGGAGGCAGAGCGGAGGCATAAGCCGTCCTCACACGCAAAAGCGACCGCCGAAGCACGCCGGGATCCGCCGCCTAGCACCCCGTGGACGCCGTAAAAAGATGCCCCCGCGGACGCCGTCGGCCACTATGTGGCCCTCCCTCCTCCGCGACCCGCTTCGCCTTCTCCGGCGGAGGAAAATACCCCCACCGCGCTCTCACCGGCGACCATGCCGGCTACGGACTACCAGGGCTCGCCATCCCACTCCTCCTTCTCCTCTTTCGGCCGCTCGCTGCTGTCCCGGAGCGGCGATAGCCCCGCGCATCCGACCATGCTGCCGTCCGGCGGGGAGGCCGGCGTCGAGGCCTTCCAGTGGCATGTCGCCGTCACCCTCGCGGAGCTGAGGGACGGGGAGGAGTTCCACTCCCTCACGTGGATCCGGCGCCTCCTCAACGCATTCCTGCAGTGCCAGGAGGAGTTCCGCGTGGTGGTGGCCCAGGCGCGGTGGCAGCGTCGGGGCGCAGGCGGAGTACCACGAGCGCGCCGTGAAGGCGCTCGACGTCTGCAACGCCGCCCGCGACGGCGTCGACCAGGTGCGGCGGTAGGGTTAGGAGATGGAGTCGCCCCCGTGTGGCCCTGGACGAGAGACTAGGAGAGCGAAGCAGTTTTTTGTGACGCGGGGGTTTTTTATTTTTTTCGTCTGGCTCTTTCTAAAATTACTAAGGTACCCTTCTGGTCATCGATCTCAAGAATTTGCGGCACTTTCTATGCCGCTAATCGGGTAAACTTTGGCGGCATCTTTTGAAACTGCCGCAAATGACCAGCGGCGCTCTTAATTGTGCCTGTATTCATCCAAAATTAGGGGCACTTTTCCTAATCGCCGGTAAATTAGATCACCATTAGCGGCACTAATCTTAAACTGCCAGTTAAACCTACCATTAACGGCAAATTATAAAAAATGCCTGCAGCAAAGTGCTGGCAATGTGGATACGTGACGTAGTGAGTACTAGGAAGATGGACAGCAGGACGCCTATGATAACTAGGATCACCTCCCAACGTCAAGCGTTGCCTGTGGAACAGATGGACCGCTGCTACATTTCTTCCGCTATGTGTTTTGTATCTGATCTTTAGATCAACTGTTGTTTTAAGATTGTATCATGAGATCCCTTGTTGTAAGACGATTATTGCTTGTAATGAATAATGTTCTGTGATATCAACAATTATGTCTCGCAAAAACAATATTCCTGGGATTGCGATGTATGACATAATAGGCATCTGAAATTAAAAATCAGGGTGTGTTGACAACCTTAATTACCAGTAGTTTCCCTTGAGGCCCCGCTGCAACGGGCTGGTAGGACAACAGATGTCGTGCAAGTTTCTCATTGAGAGCACGCACAACTGAATAGGAACACACCCTATAGTTACTTTATACTAGGATGCTTTTATCATTATATTTCAATGCCCATGTCTTGCTTATTATGTGAACTCTCTTATCCATGCAACGCCCGTTCATCCATCCCTATGCCCACCGTATTTTAATCCTGCTGTCTACTACAATCATCGCTACTTCTGTTTTTATTTCATTACTACTGTTACTTCACTACTGCTACTGCTATAAAACTGTTACCACTGATAAACTGTTGCGAGCAAGTCTATTTCCAGGTGCATCCGAATTGACAACTCGGTTGTTAAAGCTTATAAATATTCTTTGGCTCCACTTGTGTCGCATCAATAAGTTTGGGTTTTACTTCCCTCGAAGACTGTTGCGATCCCCTATACTTGTGGGTCATCAACAACCTCCACAACCTCGACCGGGGACAAAAGAATGTCCTACAATGAATTCGTTCAGACCCCCGTGTGTACCCATAAGATCCAGATCTAAGGATATGGTTTGTAGAAGCTAAGGATGGCAATTTTACCCACGGGTACGGGTACCCGCGGGTACCGTACCCGCATGGGCAGGGTATGGGTACACTTTTCATGCCCATGGGTAGTACCCATACCCTGCCCGTTAACTCATGGGCAGGACACGGGTATAGCCTCGTACCTGCTGGTATACCCATATCCTGCCCGTTTATTGTCAAATTCATACGTGACACGTCTACTTTTGTTGACTTATGGATTAGAATATGAGAATGTGATTTTTAGATTATGTTAATTGTTATGTACTCAACTACCTGTTATTGAGTTTAGATAATTAATTTTTTTAATCAAATTTGTTATCGATAAATGTAAAATTGTGATTGACTTGTGTACAATTTAACCTACCCACCGGGTACCCAATGGGTACGGGTACCCGTCGGGTATGGGTATGGGTAAAGGTTTATACCCATGGGTACGGATATGGGTAGAAGTTTGTACCCATTAGCTATACGGGTATGGGTATGGTATTGCTCTACCCTGCCCATACCCTGCCCATTGCCATCCTTAGTAGAAGCTTACCACAAGCGAAGTCATCGACGCGGAGGAAGAAGACGACCATCCGAGGCCAGTAGCCACTGCCACTGCCGCCGTTGCCGCAGTAAGCCTCATCGACCGTGTAGGTGAGGAAGACCCGGCCATGTCACTAGATCGGGAAGGGTGGGTGAGCTCGAAATGGGGGGAAATGGGGTTGATTTGGCAGTGAGAGAGCCACCCCTATATACGGTGGCAAAATTTCAAGCGCGGTGACCGAATTTATCCCGCCGAGATTTCATCATCCCGTGCGAGCTCCCGCGGTGGCTCTGCGGGAACGCGGCGTTCTCGAGTTCTGCCGGAACGGGGGTGGCTCGCTAGAAACGGCCGAACCGAACGTTCCTCCAGGGCCTGGCCCGAGGGTGCTTTGAGAAGTGATTTGTGCAAGAACGCGAGCTTGGCCAGATAACCAAACAAGCCAAAAAATGTTGGGCCGATACAAGCCAAGAGGCGCCTAGACTACTAAACGCGCCCCAAGTGCTAGAGAAAGATGACGCTTTTATTGATGGTCATTGGCGGGGATGCGAGAAGACAAGCGTTGCTGGTAAATGGGTGACTGGTGCGGAGAAGTAAAGATATAATGGCTCACATTGCTTTCTAGAACTCACGTAGTAGAAGACGAAGTGGGCCTGCTTAGAAGATGAACCATATTGTTTCCTCTGTTTTCAAAAGATTAATTAACATTAATTGAAAGGGTGCCTCGTGGAAAGATTAAACATGGATGACATGATGACGTGGATGACTGGATGAGGTGGACTTATTAGATGCTTGATGATGTGGGATGCTTGCATGTTTATAGAAATGCTTTAGTGGGGAGCTGCTATTTAGAGATAAAAGATATATGCCTTCCAAAACTTGTAACTAGCTAGCCTATGAACACGCACTTCACTAGGTAGCAAAATTAGGCTTTGTGGTATCATGTACCGGATATGTCTAGCATGGGAGTTTGTAGAACATGGACAAGAGTTAGAGATTCGTGTATGTAAAGAAATGTTCTCTTTGTAATCAAATTTGATCCCAAACCTAAGGAATATCTTTAAGAGCAACATTTTATTGACTCATCATCCTCAATTATTCAAAGTACGCAATTACCTTTTTTGCAACACATCCTATAGTTGTTGTAACGTGTTTTTATTCAACACTCTTTCCTACATAAACAACGGAACACAGGGGTCTGGATAAGGTGACACCATCCATCAGTACAGCCCTCCTTTTGGCAGGCCTCCGCACATGGACCATTCCTGCATTGTGAACTTTTATAGGTATGGCTGGCCACATTGCATGTCCTAGCTTCAGAGCCTACAAAATGAATGACACAATATGGTGCATGAAAACATCTGATGTTACAGTTTTCTACATAGAAACAGGATATACATATGTGCCGTGGAGTATAAATTTCACAAACGACTGGAAAATGTGTAGACGATGCATTGAGGAAGTGCCTTTGCTCCCCTAAAAAAGGGAAGTGCCTTGCTCTATAATTGATTTTTTTAAGAAAATTTACCAGGAACCAGGAGGAGTAGCATGAGAAGTAGAAAGCATAGTGGCCTTGGAACCTTGAGTACTTCCATGTCTTCGGGAATATAAAGATACAAAGGAAAGTAAGCTTCCAGAGAACTGATGGAAACTCAAATAGTTTCTGCCATCTCTTATAGCCGTGGATGTTCAGGACTAAAGTAAAGCATTACCAAAGATATGATTTTCTAATTAATCCTATTTGGTAGATATGGTTGTGTGAGCATATCTAGAGGATATTATTGTGTGATCATATCAGAAATATTTGATTGTATGATCATATCTAGATGATATGCATGCAATGTTGATATTCTATCTTGAAGATACGTTTGTATATGCAGATATGATTGTGTGATCTATTTGGAAGACTTAATTGTTCGATCCTGACGAAAAGATATGACTGTGTGATTAGATCTGGAACATATGATGGTGTGACCTTATCTAGAAGATATGCATGCAATGTTGATATTATATCTTGAAGATATGTCTATGTGTGCATGGTCCAAATATTTTATGTTCATTTTTTTTTTCATGTGGGATATTAATGTAAACATTTAATGTCTAATAAAGTGTTTTCCTTTTTTGTGGGCGGATACTTCAGCGATGTCGTTCTTACCTCGTGGAGCTGTCTCCGAGGGCGGCATGGTGTTAAAATGGAATTGTGCAAGTCCCAAACCCATTCCATGCAACACAATTGTGACCTTCTTTTCCACATTTTTTTTCACGAATAGAGCCTCACATGCCTCTTTACTGGACCTCCTCCTTAGCTTGGCATGCTCGGGGGATTCATGATAATATGTCTTCCATAGAGCCCCATACCCGACGCCTCTCAGAAGGCCACAAGTCTCCTTCCAGCTAAGAGCTATGTTGAGAGGATTTTCTGAATGTTCAATGTCGGTAACCTAGAGGAGGGGTGAATAGGTTCTACAAAATTTTCTTGACTTGTTTGCAATTTTAGGCTATGCGAATAAATAAAATGGCCCTAATGCAAAGTAAGTGGAGCACCCTATATGGAAAAATACATATATCAAGAACTTCAACCTCAATGGCTATCACAAATTAAATAAGTGCAAAGAAATAACCGAAGCACATAGAGACGATGATGTATCCCGATGTTAACTTCCTTGAGGGGAAGTGTAACATCCCTCTTTTAACTAAGCCTATATAGGAGTTGTAATGCGCATCATGAGCATGGCATGCATCTTTTTATCGAACTCTCGAGAACATACACCGAGCCAAATTTAAAACCACTAAATTTGGCTAATCTAATCCCCCCCTATTTTGAAAATGTCCTAAAAAATGTTTGGAATATAGTTGGTCGAGTCAGAAGCAATCTGTATCTTTAACTAGTTCCCGACCATACATTTACTGTACATACCTAGAGCTAAATATCTAACCGTGTTGGATTGATATATATTAGCTACAGTGCACCTATCTAAAATATCCAAGAAAAGTTATCTACTTAACTTGAAAAGAAGTGACCAAATATGATACCCAAATTCTACTGTCCCGTCTTACACCGTGCCCCCTCTCATGTACGTCCGATCGCGATCCTGCGGCCCGAACGAAGCAGCGCTACGGTCCAAATAAGTGTGCCTCTTTCTTTTCTTCCTCAGGCGACTTTTCCCCATTCCGCTCCCTTTTCTCGCCCCGTCGTTCCCTGCTTCGCTCGTAGCGCCGCCGCCACCACCACCGAGAAATCCATATGTAGGGTTGCCTTCACTAAGCGCGGCGATGGATGGCGGGGGCGAGGCCACCACAGCGGCTGCGGCGGAGATGGTGAGGAACCCGAGGTGCTACCTGGACGTGAGCATCGGCGGCGAGATGGAGGGGAAGATCGTGGTGGACCTCTACGCCTCCATGGTGCCGTGCGCACCGCGGAGAAATTCCTCGTGCGCTGCACCGGCGAGAAAGGCGCCAGCGCTCCACGGCTCCACTACAATGTCCCGTCCTGCTGGGTTTCCCTCTGCCGTTAAGCTATTTGGTCCCGATAGATTTTTTTTGGTTCTGTTTCTGCTGGACTCCTCTTTTTTCTCAACTCCTCCACCTCCCTGGCTCAAAGGATGTAAAGATAGTAGATTCTCTTCAATTTCCTTGTTGTAAATTTTGGAGCTGGGATGTTTTATTTCAAAAAAAATTTACATCTAGAACGATGGCTGCGGCAGATGTATTTTTTTCCTCTTTCTACATCTGAATCTTGAAAATATTAGGAATCCCTATGATCTGGATGTATCAATAGTAGATTACCCCATATTTTATATGTAATTTATTTCTTCCTTTCTACATCTACGTTGCTCTTTTTTACATCCTCAGTTAGAATCACAAACATTAGTATATTTTTCTGGCATGTAACTTTATATAGTTAAACTTCAATTTCTTACATGCCAATATGTTGTTCTAGAAACAAGGAAGAAAGGAGAAGATGGCAAATACATTTACTTTGTGTTTTATTTTTGTGAGTTTGTGCAGGATCAAGAGCTCGCTTTTTTCTTGTCATGAATTTGGGGCGGAGGTGAGGAATGAGAAGACGTTTCCTGCATTCCCCGTGCTTATACCTGTCCGGTAGAACGAAACGTGTAGCAACATGACTTTTCTATTTTTAGACCGTAGGAATGTAGGACCAGTTTATTTCCTAATTTGGGTGGGCACTCCGGTAAACTAACCGGTGCTATAGCACTATGTAGTAGGGTCTTAGTATTGCTCTACCCCAACGAAACAGACCACTCCACCCATCGTGATCCATTCCCCAGCATACAGCAACTGACCCAAATAGCAGCCCTTCCAAGAACTAGCGTTGGAGCCATCGCGACCACCTACAATGGCCAGCGCCTGGAAGAGAAACACCAGGACCAATCGCTGGAATGGAGGAGTCCATCCCTGATATGTTTCTTGACCTCTTGGAGTACAGGTATACCAGTATGTGAGGCCACCAATACTAGTTTTCCATGTTCAAGTTCCGTTTCCTGTTTCCCTGCGAGATGAGCCGATGCCTGGAGGTACAAGAGTAATTAAATTTCTAAGAGAGAAACTTCACGTTTTCTAACTCATGTTAGCTACGGCTCGTTCTTGGACAACAATTCTGTAGAATCCGTTCTCATATTTAGCTATATCCTTGAGTTGTTCTCTGAACATATTTATCACAGAAGTTGTTAACTAGACCAAGCAACAATTATTCCTCTAACTTACTCAGAATTAATATATTTATCACAGCTTGTCAATTTCTGTCAAAAAAAAAATTTTGCGGGTCAAATTAATATAGCAGATGTTTTAGACCGTAGGAATGTAGGACCAGTTTATTTCCTAATTTGTCCTGTCAGTAATGATCAGTTTAGGATGTATAATCAATGAAGACGGCGGAAAGTGCAAACGGAACCTGGCAACGCGCGAGGATGAAAACGCAGCCAATGAGAGAGGAACACGTGGTTGTATACGTTATGTATTTGTAAGGTATCTGACATTGTCTAGCAAGTAATGAAGCGTATTCACCGGCCGCATTAACTTCCAGAGGCAGCAGGTCTCTTATCATCTTCGTCTCCAACAAGTCTCCAACTAGTACTCACCATCTAGTACTTACCATTTCAGTCATGGCCGAGCTGCCTAGATAGGACCTCCTCTGCCCAAGCTCCAGTGGCTACCGTACTTCTCTGCTTGAGCTCCTCTAGCTAGCCGTTAGTTCTCATGCTCCCAAGCTCCAAGGCAGCGAGATCCTCTGGGTCGTTGTGCTCCTCGATCAAAGCTTGAAGTTAGCGAGCTCCTCTAATCGTGTGTGGTGCTTGCCGAGAGCGGCGGCCCACCAGTGGTGCTGAAAGAACACGAGGGGCTGCATTGTGCTGCCGTCATCGGTGGTCAGCAATCGGGATGGAGGACGATGGTGCGGGGAGGCTGGCCGTCTAGCTAGCTTCTTACCGGCAACTAGCTCCTTTGGCCGTTTTGCTCCTCCATCCAAGCTCCACCACAAACTTGAAGGCTACGACGTACCTGTCCGGTTGTCCCCTTCCTCCGGCAAGGAGCAGGGGAACTGACAGGACATGCAACCCCTCGACGGCGCGGAGGCCAGGTGCTCGTACATCCCGGCGCACACCGTGTGCGCGCCAGCGGGTACATCGACTACCTCCGCGGCTCCGCCTCTTCTACTGCGGCTTCGGCGCTGCGCCGGCGGCCGCCGGGTACGCCACGTTCCTGCTCTGGCTGGTGGTGCTCTTCTACCTCATCGGTGACACCGCGTCCGAGTACTTTTGCGCCTCCCTCGAGGGCCTCTCTGCCACGCTGCGCCTCCTGCCAGCCGTGGCAGGGGTCACGCTTCTCCCGCTCGGCAACGGCACGTCGGACGTCTTCGCTAGCGCCATGTCCTTCGCCGTTGGCAAAGGCGGGGACGGCGGCTGTGTGGGCCTCAACAACGTGCTCGGCGGCGTGCTCTTCGTGTCCACCGGTGGTGGCCGAGGTCGTCACGCTCGCTGCCGGGTCGGGCGGCGGAGCCGTCGTGGAGCTGCGCGGGTCCGCGACCTCTGCTTCCTCGCGGGCGTGCTAGCGACCGGCATGATCACGGTCTCCGCGTCGTCTCCCTCTACGCAGCCTAGTCATCCTCATCCGGATTCTCTCTCAGTTCTTTGTGTGTTGGATTTGTACAGATTTTTCTGATCTCATTGCTATTTGGTAAAAAGAACGTAGTCATTTTTTTTTCTTCCGGTCCAAATGGCTCACTGTTAAGGAAATGTTACTTTTGTTCATGAATTTATCCAGCACTCATGGACTAATTGGTGAACTAAATATATTTATCACGTGGACAAATCAGAAAGAGGATTACTCAACATGCACGAGATCGATTTATATATTAACTTAATTATTTATCCCCTAAAAAACTTAATAATTTAAATGCAATAGTCTTTATTATGATTTAGTAATTTTTACTATCTCCACCATATATAGAAAAAATGTGTTCAAAACTTTGTGTTTCAAAATTGTTAATTTTGACTATTTTTCATCTTTGATTGATTGGGAGAGCTGCCAATAGATCTTTCCATATTTTTAAAATAATGTTATTCAAAGTCCAATTATTACTAAATTTTGATCTTCAGTCTTTGTTGTAAGGTAAAAGTTTCTAGAATACAAAATAACATTAGTTTTATATATTTTAATATCCATTTTTTATCATAGTACAAATTATAATTATGAGCTCTATCTTCATAATCACCGTTAGTGGATAGTGGCCAACTTTGAACTTCTCTCGTATATGGTTGTGTCTGTCTCATAACATGATGAATTAACCAAGTTAATTCCTTCACTGCAACTGTGTTTGCTAATTAACCACTGACAGTAGAACGTTCTACAAATTATAGAGAAATGTTTCTCAAAATTACTGTTGTTCTAGGGAACCATGAGTACCACAATTTTTTTTCAAAGTTGTACTACAAGCAGAGATTCGGTTTGTTTAGTGAAAACGTGGTGTCTGGTAAAGAAATCTGTTTTACTGCAAGATGGTTGGTTACATTTAATATGTTGCAGTCCATTTACTGGGAGTATTAAACACTCTGTACTGGTGGTATTTAAAGACGTGTGTCAGACATTAAATATCTTGTATCACCATTTGTATTCCTGCATGGAGTAACTCCAGCGTACAAACTAAACACTATATTAGATCCAAATCTCCAACAGCCAATCAATGACCTAGATATCATCCTCCAGCGCCCCCGTGTCCCAAACGTCCGGGTCGATGAAGACGGCCCTTTTAAAGAGAAATCTTACTCAGATACCATCCTTGTGATCCATCACAGCAAACAAAAGAAAAATAGCAGCCATACGTAGATGTGTTGAACACTAATAACTGCCAAGTGACCAATGAACACAGTTTCTCATACGGTTTACACATTATCCCAAAAAACGAGTGATTCCAAGAAAGTGTGTTGGCTCAGGTACTACTCACATATTGGTATAATCACGCAAGGGATATAGCCATCGCTGATATACAGTCCGTCAAAGAAGATCAGTGCATACTGTAAACATTCATCGCTAAGCACAACGGCCAGATCTACTAAACATCAAAGCAACAACTGAAGCCTACAGAAAGGATGCTATGCAGCACAAATCGCATCCACGTTCACGGGATATTCACGCACCACTTCTTCGCATCAGACGAAAGATTGAAGCTAAGCAAAGCACACTACATTGCCCGAGACCTCACATGCCTAAATCCACACCCACAGTGGCCGAATCCGTCTAACCGAGCTAGGAGAACACGTTCTAACCGGATCAACAAGGCTACGACCACGAGCGCGCAATATGATACCATCGGAGGGGAAATCAATCGCACCTTGTGAAGGTGCGTGCCCATCGGATCCGAAGTGGTTCTATCTGGGGAGTGAGTGCCCGTCGATCTAGCGGGATCGGCCGCAGGGGGAGGGGCCGAGGGGTCTTTGGAGGCAGGTTTGGGTTTGGCCATGGAGGCGAGATGCGGCGGCGGCTTTAAACCCCCAATGAATCCCTTTGGGCTCTGGCTAGCTCCATATATATGCCAGGCAACACATGCTCTGAAACTGTTCTCAATGATGAACCTTCGGAGTGGGGCATACATATTAGTAGAAACTGCTTTAAAATAATATTTATTTATATCATTTTAAAATAAAATATAAATAAATATCATTTTAAAATAATATGTATTTGTATTTTATTTATTTTATGCCATATGTTGATACTTTTTTCTGCCAAACTTAGTCACAAAAGTGAACTTCGGTTTTTTGAAAACTAATACGCCCTATAACAAGACATGGAAGGAGCAATAAATTTACTGAGATCAATACAACATTTTGTAATATATATATGAAATAGAAATATAACCTACTCCCTCCAGCCCGTTTTACTTGCCGCTTCTTGCCGCCGCCTTGCTTATCTCACGCCGTCTGTGCTAGTTCAACTTGAAACCCTTCTCAGGCAAAGCCAACTGTAGCGCGCCCCCATTTGTTCAAGACTCTGCCAAGTCAACGTCATTTAGGAGAGAGAGGTGGGGGCAGCCGGTGGGGAGAAATGGCGGCGGAGATGGACAACGACGACCTGCCGCGGGAAAGACGCCAACTACACGCCGCTCTGGTTCCTGGCCGGAGCGCGCTGCGCTAGCACATCCAGGCCGGGCATCCGTCGTGCACGGCTCCGTGCGCTACACCTGGGCCAACACCTACCGCCGGTGCCGCTGCCCACGCGCGCTGCTTGATGCGGGAGGTCGCCTCTACTCCTGGAGGCCCTGCCTCCTATGTACCTGAGCCATCGCGAAAGAATGAATCAGCCTACTTTAAAGCGCCTATTTTATTTTATCCTTTGTGCGACTGGATTTGTACATATGTGTGCATCTTAGTTATGCAGATGCGGGGTGTAATGATTAAACATTTTAAGTGATAAAACCGTCTTTATCGTAAAAAATGGTTCCCAAGATACATCTTTTAACTAAATGTGACCTGGAATATAAATATATTTATATGATGGAAATTATGGATTGATGAGTAGACATAAGAACTTGTTTCTTAATATTTTTTTTTTGCTCTATGTAAGAATAGCATTAATTCCTCAAACTATGCAAGGTAAACTTTGTACAGAAGGTAAAGCGGAGCAAAAAAGCTCTTGAAATCCAGAATATGTTGTCTTGACTGAAATGTATGTTTTTATGGACATAGTTATATGAATAATATGAATGTTTTGGTACCTTAAAGGCCAGTGAAAACATGGATATTCAAAGGTATGTAGTTGATGAGATGACGAATGGAAGTGAGCGCGGGAGTAGGTGTTGGTTCATAACTTCACTAAAGTTCACTCTATCTAAGATGCAGACCATGCATTCAGCAAAGATTGGTAAGTTCCAGCTACCATCCTGTTAAAAGTATATATCTTTATCCAGAAGCAAGGGGACATTATCTAGCAACTATAAATGCTTCTAATGGTTGTATATAAATATATTATTCTACTAGTAGTGGTTTTGTACTTCAATAGACTGAGGGAAATTGATCCAACAGAGATAACTTGCAGCGCCCACCTAAGATAGTCTTGGGTTCGTGTAAATAGAACAATGTGGCATACAAAACCTGAACTACCTTTTTCTATTTTTAATTCCATACAATGTGAGCATGAGAGACCTCGGGATGTTAACCTCTACCTTTTGATGTTGACACTGAAACTTCTGCAAACAGTTTAGCCCGGTGTAGAAGTGTAGAAAGAGTGCTAAAATCCTGATCATCTACCTTTGTAAATAGGTTTGGGACCGAATTGTGGATAGCACACCGAGCACCCCCTCAACGAGTAATGTTTAGTGCAACTGCTAGTATTGATTAGTGAACTGTTGCATTTGTTGTGTCTCAAATACACTACTATTTTGTATGGATTACAGTAGAAATTCGAGTATTAGAGTCAGGCGGTTTTAGAAGAAGAAGAGAATGACAAAACTTTTGCCCCATTTCAACAAAAAAAAAAGATGCTCCATGCATCGGTTTATCTCAAAAACGGGCTCCGGATTAAAAAAATCCCGACTTCAATAATATATTTTTGGAGTCAATTAAAACTAAAAACTACTCCAAAAGTCTTAGAGTTGGTTGTAAACTAACCGTCTCCCAAAAAAATATTTAGGCCGGGTGAAATTAAAAACCGACGGAAAAATTGGAAGTAAAAGTCCAGAAAATAAACTTGGTCCTCAAAATTATAATATTGGAGTCGGTATTCTTAAAAAACCTGACCGAGCGACCCCACGGCAGTGTATTCGTTGCTGCGATACCATGTGATGGCCAGATGTTTGCGAGTGAGTGACCCTAAAGGACGGACACACTTCCAAGAAAAATACATTTTAAAGCAACCAACTAAAGGATCGCATCATAGTGAAGCGACCAACTAAAGGATGAACATTTTGACGAAAGCACAAACATTGGCATCAGATTAACTTTCTACATATTTGCTGAGAATACAGGAACAGTTTAGTGTGCATACTCAAGGAAGGAGGCTCTTCTTCAACACATGCCTTACTAAAATACCGTCCTTGTGATTCATCACAACAAACAAACAAAAATAGGACATTGTACAATGGGTCATTGCACTAAGAAATCATAACCAATGTTCACGGTTTCCTAGTATATGATTCCACATAATCCGAAAAATCTGGCATACCAAAAGAAAAAAATGTGTTTGTGCTCAGATATTAGTCTCAGGTTTGGTATAATTCATATCGAAGTTCATATCGTCAACTAAACAGAGCAACTACAACGCGATTACACTGAACCGCTGATACTCCGTAGGAACCGCATCCACTTGCATAAGATAGTAAGGTACATGCTCAACGGGTGCAGCGACTAAACATCAACTTGCTACACCGAGGGAGAACAGAAAGATAGCAAAGTACAAACTCTTCCTAATGCACGACCAATTCCTGCTAAGCAAAGCACACTCCATCGCTCGAGACCTCCCATGCCTAAGTAAACATGTGTCCGTGGATCCCCCAATACGAGCTTCAGCAACACATTCTATTCTAACTGGATCAAAGAGGTCACAAGCACGCAATACACTACCATCGGAGGGGAAATCAGTCTGCTCCTTGTGTAGGTGCGCGCCCATCGGATCTGACGGGAAGGAACGAAGAGCTGTCGTGATGGGGAGGAACAACCTGGAAGGCAGGAAACCCCAATGGACCTGGCCTGAATGGGTTCCAGTTCCTAACTTTACTAATGAAAGTGAGTGCGGACCATGTATTCAACAAAGTCTAGCTGGTTGCAGCTACCAGCTATAAATGGATCATCGCTTTATCTGGAACCAAAGGGACTTTATCTAACAACTATAAATGTTTATAATAGCTTCATATAAATAGATTGTTGTAGTAGTGGTTTTGTACTTCCATAGACCCATGGAAAATGACCCAACAATGATCACTTGCAGCGCACATCTAAGACGGTATTGGGTTCGTGTACACATAACAATGTGGCATGCAAGACCTGAACTACTTCTTTCTGTTGTCAATTCCCTCCAATGTGAGCATGAGAGACCTCGGGATGTGAACCTCTATGTCTGGTACCGAGACTAAAGCTTCCGCAAATAATTTAGCCCCGTGTACAAGTGCGGAGATTTCTAAACTCCCCCTCATTCATCTCCGTAAGCATGCTTGGGAGCAAATTGGGGATCGCACACAGAGAAACCCCGCACGGAGTAATGTTTTAGTGCAACTGACAGTAATGTATAACAAGGTTTCAGTGAACTAAAGATTAAAACGTGAAGAACTTGCTGTCATGTCTGAAATATAAGATTATTTTGTACACACTACACGCACATGTATAAATTGCAGTATTATCGTCGGTCGGTAGAGTCGATTTTCAATAGCAGCAGCTGCAACCGCAACAACAGAACTCTTTTTTTTAACAAGTTGGGACGGACTAGATATGAAATTCAACAGGGAAGAAAAAAGGGAAAAAATCAACAGACGAAAAAAAGTAAACTACGATTTCTACACATGAATTGTCTCCATGCAGTCCTATCACAAGTCAAGATTTTAGGTACATTTAAATCACCAACAATATTAGATTTGCATGAAATTTAAAATCGTCTCTCAAAAAATATTAGAGTTGCGTGAAATCAAAAGCCAACTCGAAAAATGCTAGCCAGTAAAGAAACAGATTCCAACAATAGTAATAATTTTGGAGTCGGGTAATTAAAACCAAGTGAGTGACCTATACCATAGTGCTGGCCACATGATTGTGATCGAGTGACCGGAGCAAACCCACAGGTTTGCCCTGATTGATTTCAAAGATGAATGAAGAATGAAGAATTTGTGATTTAGTTCTCTGGATGTCAAAAGGTGTCTAAACTGATGTGGTCAAATGATCCGGCTGTGCACAAGGATGTTGGTATCAGCTACGAGGAAACAAATGGATTAATAGCATTAGTGCTCCGTTGATTGATCAGGTTTACCAAACAGATGCAGCACTGGATTAACAACTCGTACGCAGCCTCGCAATGCCTCGCTCCGGCGTCGCCCACGCCGGACATGGGTGGGCCGCGGCAATGGCCCGTAGACGGTTAAGATGGGGAAGGGGTGGACGAGCGAGATGGGATCTTAAAGGCCATGGAAAACATGGATATTCAAAGGTACATAGTTGTATAGATGATGAGATGACGAATGGAAGTGAGCGCGGGAGTAGGTGTTGGTTCATAACTTCACTAAAATTCAGTCTACTGTCTAAGATGTGGACCATGTATTCAGCAAAGCTTAGCTAGTTCCAGCTACCAGCTATTAAAAGAGCATATCTTTATGACTTTATCCAGGAGCAAAGGGACATTATCTAGCAACTATAAACTATAAATAGATTGTTCTAGTGGAAGTGGTTTTGTACTTCAATAGACCGAGGGAAATTGATCCAAAAGAGATAACTTGCAGCACCCACCTTGGGTCCGTGTACATAGAACAATGTGGCATGCTAAACCTGATATGCTTTTTTCTATTTTTAATTCCCTCCAAGGTGAGCATGAGAGACCTCGGGATGTTAACCTCTACCTTTTGATCTTCATACTGAAACTTCTGCAAATACTTTAGTCCTGTGTAGAAGTGCAGAGAGAGTGCTAAAATCCAGATGATCCATCTTTGTAAATACGCTTGGGACCGAATTGTGGATAGCACACAGAGCAACCCCTCAACAAGTAATTTTTAGTGCAACTGCTAATATTGATAAGTGGACTGTTGCATTTGTTGTATCTGAAATACACTATTATTTTGTATACACTACAGTATAAATTCGAGTATTAGAGTGAGTCGGTTTTAGAAGAAGCGAATGGGCAAAATTTTCCCCCGTCTCAGAAAAAAGATGCTCCCTGCGTCGGTTTATCTCAAAAACGGGCTCCGAATAAAAAATCCGACTTCACGATTAAAACTAAAAACTACTTCAAAAGTTTTAGAGTTGGTTGTAAACTAACCATCTCCCAAAAAAATATGTAGGCCAGGTGAAATTAAAAACCGACCAAAAAATTGGAAGAATATGTCCAGAAAATAAAGCCGATCCTCAAAATTATATTATTGGAGTCGGTATATATTCTTAAAAAACCTAACTGGGTCACCGCAAGCGGCAGTGTATTCGTTGCTGCAGTACCATGTGATGGCCACAAGTTTGCGACTGAGTGACCCGATCGAGCAACTAATTAAAGGATGGGCATGCCTCCAAAAAAAAAAAATTTGAAGCAACCAACTAAAGGATCGCATCATAGTGAAGCGACAAACTAAAGGATGAAAATTTTGATGAAAGCACAAACATTGGCATCAAATTAAATATGTACATGTTTGCTGAAAATACATTATCAATTTAGTGTGCATACTCAAGGAAGGAGGCTTTTTTTCAACAGATGCCTTATTAAAATACCGTACTTGTGATTCATCACAGCAAACAAACAAAAATAGGTATTGTACAGTGGGTGTAACACTAATAAATCATAAGCAATGTTCAGAGTTTCCTATATGTTTCCACATAATCCGAAAAATCTGACTAAGGTACGTGCTCAATAGGTGCAGCGACTAAACATCAACTCACTACAGCGAGGGTGGGCAGAAAGATAGCAAAGTACATCCTCTGAATGATGCACGACCGATTCCTACTAAGCAAAGCACACTTTATCGCCCGAGACCTCCCATGCCTAAGTAAACCTGTGTCCACTGCAGACGGATACCCCAATATGATCGTGCGCAACACATTCTAGTCTAACTGGATCAAAGAGGTCACTAGCGCGCAATACAGTACCATCGCAGGGGAAATGAGTCGCTCCTTGTGTAGGTGCATGCCCATCGAGTCTGATGAGATTTGAATTTTTGTATATGTATCAAAAAAATGTAGAACGGGGAAGGACAAAGAACGGTGGCGATGGGGAGGTGCAACAGGCAGTGGCGAAGCTTGGGCTGGTCCTTTAGTGGGGCAAATGGGCTTAGAGAGGCAAAATAGCATGTTTTGGACCAACTTTGGGTCAGGAAATGCTCATGGACTAGGGGGGGGGCTGAAATGAACATAGCAATTTAGTGAACATTTTGATGAAAGCACAAACATTGGCATCAAATTAAATTTGTACATGTTTGCTGAGAATACATGATCAATTTAGTGTGCATACTCAACGAAGGCGGCTCTTCTTCAACAAATGCCTTACTAAAATACCGCCCTTGTGATTCATCACATCAAACAAGCAAAAATAGGTCATTGTACAATGGGGGGGCTGAAATGAACATAGCTCCGTTTGCCCTGATCTTTGAAACCGATCAGGACAACCCACATGTTGCCCTGATCGGTTTCAAAGATCAATGAAGAATGAAGAATTTGCGATTTAGTTCTCTGGATGTCAAAAGGTGTCTAAACTGATGTGGTCCGATGATCTGGCTATGCACAAGGATGTTGGTATCAACTACGAGGAAACAACTGGATTAACAGCATTAGTGCTCCATTGATTGATCAGGTTTACCAAACAAATGCAGCACTGGATTAACAACTCGTCCGCGTCGCTCATCCACAGCCTTGCAATGCCTCGCGCTGGCGTCGCCCGCGTCGGAGATGGGTGGGCTGCGGCAATGGCCCGTAGACATTTAAGATGGGGAAGGGGTGGACGAGCGAGATGGGATCTTAAAGGACATTGAAATTTGAAAACATGGATATTCAAAGGTATATAGTTGTATAGTTGATGTGATGACGAATAAAAGTGAGCGCGGGAGTAGGTGTTGGTTCATAACTTCACTAAAATTCAGTCTACTGTCTTCAGCAAAGCTGAGCTAGTTCCCGCTACCAGCTATTAAAAGATCATATCTTTATGACTTTATCCAGAAGCAAAGGGACATTATCTAGCAACTATAAACTATAAATATATTGTTCTAGTAGTAGTGGTTGTGTACTTCAATAGACCGAGGAAAATTGATCCAACAGAAATAACTTGCAGCGCCCACCGCCTTGGGTCCGTGTACATAGAACAATGTGGCATGCTAAACCTGAACTGCCTTTTTTTATTTTTTATTCCCTCCCATGCGAGCCTGAGAGACCTAGGGATGTTAACCTCTACCTTTTGATCTTCACACTGAAACTTATGCAAATAGTTTAGTCCTGTATAGAAGTGTGGAGAGAGTGCTAAAATCCAGATCATCCATCTTTGTAAATACGCTTGGGACCGAATTGTCGATAGCACACAGAGCAACCCCTCAACGAGTAATGTTTAGTGCAACTGCTAATATTGATAAGTGGACGGTTGCATTTGTTGTATCTGAAATACACTATTATTTTGTATACACTGCAGTAGAAATTCGAGTATTAGAGTCAGTCGGTTTTAGAATAAGTAAATGTGCAAAATTTTGCCCCATCTCAGAAAAATATGCAGGATCCAGATAAAAAAAACCCAACTTTAATAATTTATTTTTGGAATCGATTAAAACTTAAAAATGCTCCAAAAGTCTTAGAGTTGGTTTGTAAACTAACCGTCTCCCAAAAAAAAAATTAGGCCGGGTGAAATTAAAAACCGACCGAAAAATTGAAAGAATAGGTCCAGAAAATAAAGCTAATCCTGAAAATTATATTATTGGAGTCGGTATTCTTAAAACTCTTCACTGAGTGATCCCAGGCGGCAGTGTATTCGTTGTTGCGATACCATGTGATGGCCACATGTTTGCGACCGAGTGACTCGAGCACCTAAAGGACGGGCATGCCTCCAAAAAAAACATTTTGAAGCAATCAACTAAAGGATATCATCATAGTAAAGCGACCAACTAAAGGATGAACATTTTGATGAAAGCACAAACATTGGCATCAAATTAAATTTGTACATGTTTGCTGAGAATACATGATCAATTTAGTGTGCATACTCAACGAAGGCGGCTCTTCTTCAACAAATGCCTTACTAAAATACCGCCCTTGTGATTCATCACATCAAACAAGCAAAAATAGGTCATTGTACAATGGGTATAGCTCCGTTGCATCATAACCAATGTTCAGAGTTTCTGTATGTCCACATAATCCAAAACATCTGATATACCAAAAAAAAATGTGTTTGTGCTCATATATTAGTCTCGGGTTTGGTATAATTCATAGCGAAGTTCACATCGTCAACTAAACAGAGCAGCTACAACGCGATTATACATAACGGTTGATACTCTGTACTAACCGCAACCACTTGCATAAGATAGCAAGGTAAGTGCTCAACGGGTGCAACGACTAAACGTCAACGCTACAGCGCGGGAGAGGAGAAAGATAGCAAAGTACATCCTCTTCCCGCTGCACTACCGATTCCTGCTAAGCAAAGCACACTACATCACCCGAGACCTCCCATGCCTAAGTAAACCTGTGTCAAAGATCCCCCAATACGAGCTTGGGTAACACATTCTATTCTAACCGGATCAAAGAGGTCACAAGGGCGCAATACAGTACCATCGAAGGGGAAATTAGTCGCTCCTTGTGTAGGTGTGTGCCCATCGGATCTGATTAGATTTCAGTTTTTCTATATGTAGGACGGGGAAGGACGAAGAGTGGTGACGATGGGGAGGTGCAACAGGGAAGGCAGGAAACCCCGGCGGACCTAACGTGGATGGGTTTCTTAGTTCCAAACTTTACTAATGAAAGTGAGTGCATACCATGTATTCAATAAAGTCTAGTTGGTTGCAGCTACCAGCTATAAATGGATTGTCGCTTTATTTAGAACCAAAGGGACTTTATCTAACAACTATAAATGTTTCTAATAGCAGTATATAAATTGATTGTTGTAGTAGTGGTTTTGTACTTCCATAGACCCATGAAAACTAACCCCCAAAAGATCACTTGCAGCGCCCATCTAAGACGGTATTGGGTTCGTGTGCACATAACAATGTGACATGCAAGACCTGAACTACTTTTTATGTTGTCAATTCCCTCCAATGTGAGCATGAGAGACCTCAGGATGTAAACCTCTACGTTCAGGTACCGAAGCTGAAGCTTCCCCAAATAGTTTAGCTCCATGCACAAGTGTGGAGATTTCTAAAATCCACCTCATTCATCTCCATAAGCATGCTTGGGAGCAAATTGGGGATCGCACACCGAGCAACCCCGTTCGAAGATTGCAACAAGAAGAACTTTGTCGTGTTTGAAACATAAGATTATTTTATACACGCACTAGTATAAATTTGAGTATTATCATCCGTCGGTAGAGTCAATTTTAGAAGAACAACAAGATAAGCCGATTCTAAAATGCGCTCCCTGAGATGGTTTATTGACGAACCAATGACTAGAGAAAACACCGATTTCAACAATATATTTTTGGAGTCGGCAAAAATAAAAATAAACCCACTTAAAAATCCTAAAACCCAGTTGTAGAAACTAACCGCCTCCCAAAAAATATTATAGATACATGAAATAAAAAACTGATTCAAAAAATGCTAGAGTCAATCAAAAAAATAAAACCGATCCCAACAATAATAATATTCGAGTCGGGTAATTTAAAAGCGACCGAGTGACCCCAGCCAGCCCGGTATTGGTTGCTGCGATGCAACTGGCCAAAAAGATCCAACCCTGACGCTTAAGTAGTTCTATGATCCATCTGATTTTCTTATGGCAGAAAAAGGCCATTCAGGGTTGTACTGCGCTGAATGGTTAAATTTAATTTCATACAGAGAATTGCACTATCATGGTTAGATTCGTTTCATTTTCAGTGAGAACAGAACATGACTACACTCACAAATCACAAACAGAAACTCACAGGTGTATATTGCACTCTCATGTTGTTACTGTTAAAACATCGATATACAGCCATCTCAAAATGAGTAGTCAATATATATATATCCACTGTTACAGATCATATGAAGCAAATTTACTAAGAATGATCATCCTTATTTCATATATTCAGATGGTGATGACCCTGCATCTCTCCGGTGGGAAGTCATGCTCCATTAGCGGGCCAGTTGACGTGGACACCAGGAAACCATCAACTCTGGCCGCTGTGTCGACATCGACCGTCACTGTGCTCAGCCCCCTGCCAATCACGTAGATCTTTCTACCGATGGCCACAAGATCACATGGGGGGCGTGTGAGCTTGTCTGACAGCCTGCCTAGCATCACCCACTCCTTGGTCTCGTTCAGCCACATCATCAGCTTCGTGCCCAGGGACTGGTCGAGCATGTAGAGGGTACCATCATCCAGAACAACAGTCGGGCCAGACCAGCACAAGGCGATCTCATTCGCCGTGCCCCTCCAGGTCTGGTCAACAGGGTTGTATATCCCAGCGAAGTACATCCTGTTCCAGGCAGCCTTGTGGATGGTCACCAGCTCACCGTCCAAGGCCACAAACTTGACTATGTCAGGGGTGAGCATTGGATTCTTGTGCGCAAACCAGGAGTTTGTGGCTTTGTCATAAATGTCCCAGGAATTAGGTGACTTGTCCGTCAAACCTAATCCGCCAGTAACATAGAGCTTGTCTTTCAGAACTGCTGATACAAAATAACACCTGAAACCATTGAAGCAGTGTGCATGTGAGTGGTCCATCCTATACCCACAGGAATATCACGCTACATATGGAACAGAAAATGAAGTACACCGAAGAAGAACTATGCCAGTACAAATACCTAGCAGTAGGCATGGGAGCTGCTTTGCTCCAGGAATTTGAAGAAGCATCATAACAATACACTTCATCATTAGCATCCTTTAGCCAGCTACAACCACCCAACAGGAATAACTTCCTGTCCAAGGCCTCTATGGAAATGCCTTCACGCGCTGAGCATGGAGGTTCCATGACTCGGATGACTTTCAAGGTACGAGTTGCAGGATCAGGAGCAAGAACATAGCACTTGCAGCCAGTACCCCTACATATCACATATATCCAAGACTCGTCCAAATTGTTCCGCTTGCGGTAAGAGTGCCACTCTTCACTGCATAACAATGCTTTCCATCTCCTTGAGACACATCTGAGAGCATTATGACAATGCCGAGGAACCCTTGCTAAGCAAAGAAGGGCAATCTCATCAGGAAGACCATGTAAAAGTGGGGTCTCAAGGACAGCAGATTCCATCTTCCTACAGGTCAGCTTCCAGCGATGCACTACTTTGTAGGATCCTGACAAAGAATAAAGCAGATGAGAACACTGCTGGTCTACTTAAAGATATAATGATAGGAACATTGTGGTACAGAATATAGAACATCAATTCTGGTCTACTAAAAGAGATACTAATACTAAAATTGTGGTACAAAACATAACTATTATTCCTCACATAACTCAAGATAAAATGATTTGAGTGAAATGGAAGGATAGATTAAAACATGCCACTATTGCATAGTGAGATTGTAAAACAAAAGCATAAAAATAATGAACATTATACTAGTGCAAAGAATATAGGAGAACAAAGACAAGCAACTAAGCACAAAATAACCTATTGTTAAGAGATAATCAGCTACAATAAGGCACAATATTATAAGAACGCATATAAATATAAATACAAGCACAACTTTTCAAAATAAGTGCCTGTTTTGGATATATCATGATTGACCAAAACAAATTTATACTTGTCAATTTTATAAGAAACAAATAACACTATATTATTTATTCACATTGTTTAGGCACATTTGCTCAAGAACATTAGATCAGTTTTGGATGTACAACCAAAAGAAGAAGCACTTATTCAAGAGCCATCCTTCAACAACATAGTTTTTCATTTTATTCTGCTTGTTTGCTGTCAAGAAGTCTTTCATTTGAAGAAGCACATACATTTGCATTGATCAGGTGAATGCTATGAGGCCCCATTGTTTCTTTGAATTGAGATAAAATGTAAATATAAATCATCATAATAGCTGTATTAATTGTTCACATACATTTGCTCATAGTCTTTGATCAGTTCAGGGTGTATAATCAAGGAAGGATCACTTTCTAAAGAGACACCGTTCTCAGATACCGTCCTTTTGATTCATCACAGCAAATAGAAGAAAAAATTAAAACAAATCTGTTGTGACATTAACTCAATATAAGCAGGAAAAAAATATATCCAGGGAAATTAACTCACGCTGATATGTACAATTCTTTCAAGTCAAATAGTATGAAAATAATGAGAGTTCATCATTTGCTCAGATTATTTGATCAGTTTTGGATTTACAATTGATGAACGGGTTTGATTCTCCAGAGTGGCAGCTGTGACCTTTCTCAGTTTTGGATTTACAATCAGCGAAAATTTCAAAATTGATAATGCTTAACGAAGTGGCCGCTAAAATAAAATCAAAGGAAGACAAAATTGTTTGATTCTCCAGAGCAGATTTGTTTTGATGGCCGTCAGATAGGAGCGAAAGACTATTTTGTTCAAGTAATCATGGTTTGATCATCTGAACTATGCACTTGTGATCATCATTCGACCAAGACAAACTGATTGCTCCAGAGAAAAATGACCCAGGGAAGGCAACAAATTTATCATTATTTCAAATTGGAGAACATGCTTATAAATTAGAAGGTGCATGACAGGAGTCCGACAACCATATTAGTAGCCGTTTATCAGAAATCATTTGCTCAGAATATATGATCAGTTTAGGATGCATAATCAATGAAGGAGAACTTTTTGAAGAGCTGCCTTGCTCATATACCGTCCTTGTGATTCATCATAGCAAACAAATGGGAGTGCTCATTATTTCAAGACAGATAACGTAAAAACGAAAAGATAGCAGTTTGCTCGAAACGCACAAACAACTAGTGAATTCATTCTAATTCCAGAATTGCATGTGTTTGCTCAGAATGTATGATCAGTTTAGGATGTGTAATCAATGAAGGAGGACTTTTTCAAGAGTTTCCTTACTCAGATACCGTCCTTGTGATTCATCACAGCAAACAGGTAGATGCACTCAATATTTCAAGAAAGAAAACATGACAAAAAAAAGGATACCGGCTGCTCTAAAAGAACAAAAAGGGGTAACTGCTTTTAATTCACAATTGCAGTGTTGTTTGCTCAGAATATATGATCAGTTTAGGATGTGTAATCAATGAAGGAGGACTTTTTCAAGTGCTGCCTTACTCAGATACCGTCCTTTTGATTCATCACAGCAAAGAGGTAGATGCACTCATTATTTCTACATAGCTAACATGACCAAAAAAAATATGATAACAGGCTGCTCTAAAATCACAAAAACGTGAGAGCTGCTTTTAATTTAAGAATTGTGTTGTGTTTGCTCAGAATATATGATCAGTTTAGAATGTGTAATCAAGGAAAGAGGCCTTTTTCAAGACTAATCTTACTCAGATACCGTCCTTGTGATTCATCACAGCAAATAGGTAGGTGCGCTCATTATTTCAAGATAGATAACATGACAAAAAAAAGGATAACAGACTGCTCTAAAAGCACAAAAAGACTTTGCATGTGTTTGCTCAGAATATATGATCAGTTTAGGATGTGTAATCAAGGTAGGCAGCCTTTTTCAAGTGCTAGCTTACTCAGATACCGTCCTTGTGATTCATCACAGCAAATAAACAAGCATATACGGTTAACTTAATACACATTAAGAGAAGTATATGGTATACATTTGAGGTATGAAAGAATGAACAACAAGGAAGTATGATGTGAAGCAACCCACCAAAGGATAAACATTTAGTTCGAAAGCAGAAACAACTTGTGCATTGCTGCCAAAATTAAGATTTTTGCATTGTTTGCTCAGAACATATGATCAGTTTAGGATGTGTAATCAAGATAAGAGTCCTTTTTCAAGAGACACCTTACTCAGATACCGTCCTTGTGGTTCATCACAGCAAACAAACAAGAAAACACATGTGCCTTGATTAACAAATCAACTAAGCTAAGTACATTGTCTAAATTCAAAACAAGGAAACAAACACAATTGCGAAGCAACCCACTGAAAGATAAAAGTTTTCAGTCGAAGAGCACAAACAGCTAACGGATTGCGGTCAAAAATAAGGTTTGTGAATGCTTGCTCAGAACATATGATCAATTAAGGATGTGTAATCAATAAAGGGGGCCTTTTTGAGGAGCAACCTTTCTCAGATACCGTCCTTGTGATTCGTCACAGCAAACAAACTAAAACAGAAGTCATGCTTCGAATGCATTCAACACTAACAACTCGAGTAACCAATGAACACAGTTTAGCATGTCAAGAAACAAAATCAGGCATACTGAAAGATGCCATGTTCTCTGCAACTGAAGTGAAAGTGAAACATTGCTAGTTCGTCAAGTAACTCTTCTCGGACAGGATCGTGGTTCAAGCAACACAACAAGCTACACGGCAGACAAGGACCGTACATCCGTAGGAACAACGACCGCATGCGGAAGATGGTACGCTACCTTCAGTTCCATACACTGTACCGACTGCTACTAACCAAAATAAATTGCATCGCCCGAGACCTCCGATTCCTAAATCAACCGCGGACCATACCCGCGAAAACGAGATCGGATAATACAATCTACCCGGATCAACGCGGTCACGAGCGAGCAATACGGTACCATCGGAGGGGAAATCAGTCGCACCTTGTGAAGGTGCATGCCCATCGGATCTGACGAGGTTCGAGGTGGGGATCGGCCGCGGGATGGGGAGCAGTGGCGGCGGGTCTAGGGTTTGGGTTCGGCCATGGAGGCGAGCGAGATGCGTCGGCGGCGGCGAGGGATGGTTCCGTCTCAACGCCGTTATATCGTGGCGGAGATGGAAATTATCTTGCAGGTCCCTCATGATCTCCTAATTCACATAATCTGAGTAGTTCTGCCACAAGAGGGAGACATATAAGATTTTGATACCTTTGGGGTACTTAAATGTAAAATGAGCAGCGTATTAAGGGCACCACCAACCGAGCGACCCAAATGGACGCGCTGGGCCGTCCGTTTTGGGCCGTTTGGGTGGCCGAGCGGAAACCCGGACAGCGGCCCGCGTTCGCGTGTCCGGCTGGGTCGCACGCTGCGCCCAACGCGGCGACCCAAAAAGACGCCACGTGGTTCGTCTTCCCTGCGCGGCGCTGCGCCATGGCAGGCCTCGACGGGACAGCATATTAAGGGCATCTCCAACCGAGCGACCCAAACGGACGCGCTGGGCCAGGTTCCCGCGGACGGAGGAGGAGGAGCGCGCGGACGCGCGGTGGGTCGCCGACGACGAGGCGCTCCGCGTCGCTGCCGTGGCGGCGGCGAAGAAGGAAGAGGATGCGGAGACGGTGGAGGCGGCCGCGGACGGCTGGCACGAAACCGCGGACGGCTAGTACGAGGCCGCGGAGGAGGGGGTCGCCGCCGCGGAGGAGGAGCCCGTCGACGAGGAGGACCTCGCGCTGGCGAACATCAACGCCGCCATCGAGGAGCGCCTCGCCGACCTCACGCACGTGACGAAGGAGCACGAGGCCACCTGCCGGGTCGGCCGCCGCCGATTAGACAACCTCCTCGGCCACAAAAACGAGCTCCTCGCTATGCGAGGAGCCCGCCACCTCATCCAGATGCCCTCGCCCGAGCGGCGCGCCCGGGAAGCTGCTGCGTCGACGGAGCGCGGCCGACAAGAGCGCATGCGCCGGCGGAACGAGAACCACGAGGCCCAGGCCGTCGGCCGCGTCCGCCTGGAGGCGCGCACCGCTGTGGAACGCGTCGCCCTGCAGGAGCTGGAGCTACGCGGGAAGCGGATGGTGCCGCCGCAGGAGGCGGAGCGCGAGCGCGCCCGAGGCGCGCGGACGGAAAGGAGGAGGATGAAGGCCTCCGCCACGCCACCCAGCTCGTAAGCTAGAGTGGAATCCTCAAGCGTACAGGCCGCCAGCGTCGAGTGAAATCCACGGCCCCGACGGCGAGTCGGCGAGGAGTCGTCGGCGAGGCCGCCGGCCCCGTACGTATTAGGATAGGAGTAGTAGGTTAAAAAAATGTAATGCGTACTTTTTTAATGAAGAAAAAATATTTCTACCAATGACACGCGGGCCAGGAGCGGACAAGGGGCGGACGCGAGCGGCCAGCCATCAGCGACCGCGGCCACGTAAACTTGTCCCAGATTTTGGCCGGGTTTGGGTCGTTCCGGACGCCGCGGCCATCCGTTGTAGGGATGGGTCCGCGCGCTGGGCCGCGTTTTTGTCCGGTTGGACCCATCTGGACGCGCGGGCGCGGGATGGGTCGCTGATACGTCCAAAACGTATCTACTTTCCCGAACACTTTTGCTATTGTTTTGCCTCTAATTTGTGTATTTTGGATACAACTAACATGGACTAACGCTGTTTTCAGCAGAATTGCTCTGGTGTCTCGTTTTTGTGCGAAATCCAACTTTCGGGAAAATCCTCGGAATTTATGCGAAAGGTCCTCAAAGTACATAGACCGCCATCCAGCGCATCTATGCCTAAAAAGTCCACCTTCGAGGTTATCATCCGAACCCCTCCCGGTATTAAGTTGCAAACAACAGACAATTGCATTAAGTATGGTGCGTAATGTAATCAACAACTACATCCTTAGACATAGCATCAATGTTTTATCCCTAGTGGCAACGGCACAACACAACCTTAGAACTTTACGTCACTTGTCCAGGTGTCAATGCGAGGCATGAACCCACTATCGAGCATAAGTACTCCCTCTTGGAGTTAAAAGCATCTACTTGGCGGAGCATCTACTAATAACGGAGAGCATGCAAGATCATAAACAACACATAGTATAACTTTGATAATCAACATAACAAGTATTCTCTATTCATCGGATCCCAACAAACGCAACATATAGAATTACATATAGATGATCTTGATCATGATAGGCAGCTCACAAGATCCAGACAATGATAGCACAATGGGGAGAAGACAACCATCTAGCTACGCTGCTATGGACCCATAGTCCGAGGGGTAGACTACTCACTCATCACTCACGGAGGCGACCATGGCGGTGTAGAGGTCCTCAGGGAGATGAATCCCCTCTCCCGGCGGGAGTGCGGGAGGCGATCTCGAGGATCCCCCGAGATGGGATCGGCGGCGACGAGCGTCTCGGTAATGTTTTCCGTATCGATGGCTCTCGGTGCTTGGGGGTTTCGATCACGGAGGCTATTTGTGAGGCGGAAGGGCAAGTCAGAGGCGGCACGGGGAGCCCACACCACGGGCCGCGCGGCCAAGGGGGGGGGCCGCGCCGCCCATAGGGTTTGGCCCCGTGGCCCTCCCCGATCTCGTCTTCGGTCTTCGGAAGCTTCGTGAGAAAATAGGCCTACGGGCTT
>NC_061509.1:37974747-38036804 GCF_022539505.1 Lolium rigidum
AAGGGGTTTAGGCAAAAATCCAGAGGTTAAAAGGATGTATCTCCAATTCCAAAGTCTGCCTGCCAACTGTTTGATGAAATGGCCGCATGAAGGTTTTTGTTGAATTTTGGAAATCTTTTTGGTGAATCTCTTTTATATAATTAGAGAGGTAGAATGGTGGTGGTGGTGGTCAATTTGGTGAAGGTTTGCAAGAATTCAAAATGGGGGTTAATCTTCTCTTTATTTCAATGTCTCATCTTGTCAACTCTTTTCTGGTCAACCTGGTCAAAGTCAGCACTGGTGGTCAACATCAAAGTTGTTCACCTTGACATGGTCTTGGATTACATGGCAAGTGTTGACCAAGGTTGGTTTAAGAAAAGTCAAAACCAGGGGGGTAAAGTGGTGAAGATTTTATAAAGTGGCCATATGACCATTATCATATGTAAGTTGCATTTGCAATTTTCTTTGATTTGATTCTGGTTTCTTTGATGCATTTGGGTTTGTAATAGATATATAAGTGTTTTACAAACAATGGCACAAGCCAAAGTGGCCTTGATGGAAGATTTGCAAAAATTGGCTAAGTGTATGTGAGTGAAAATGGGATTTTCTCCCTATTTGATTTCTCTCTTTTTGATTTGATTTTTCTTGACTCCAAAGTGATTCTTATTAGTTTAGGAACATTTCAAACCATTGAAACCATTCCAAATGGTCTAGTAAGATTTGCAAAAATGGCCATAACACATAAGAGGTGATGTGTCAATTTTTCTTAATCTTGTAAATTGTTCCCCTTGCTTTACTTGGGCAAGGTTGAGGGTCAATTTAGGGTTATATTAGGTTTAGAGATGGTTTCACACCATTTGGTCAAGGTTTAAAGGCATAGGGCAAGAATTGAGTATTATGGCTATGTGTCACATATGCCTCTATGCATATGTTGCATTTGAGTTTTAATTTGACTTGGCTTGACCCAATTGGTGTTGTTGAGTGTTGAAATGGTATAGAGGAGTGATCCAACCATTCACAACATGTGTTAGGGTCAAGATCCTTAAATTCACAAATTTGCTATTTTACTCTCATATGCCTCTATGGCATTTTTAGTTTCTTTTTATTTTCTTGTGTTTCACTTTGGATTTGGTTTGATAAGTACTAGGTAAGGTGTATGAAGGTTTTCCAAACCTCTAAACAAAGTAGAAAGGTCTAGGATAAATATTTATAAAAATAGCCATAGGCACATATGCCCTTTTCTTATTTAATTTCCTTTTATTTTATTTCAAATTGGGTGATGAAAAGAGGGGTGAGGTTTAGGTTTTAAGATCAGTTTAAACTACTTTAACAAGCAATCATGGCAATAGCACAAGAATTAAGAAAGATCACTATGTATCAAACTTAATTTAATAAAAGTTTTTGTTGGTTCCAAAATTTGGAACTAGGGAAATTCATTTGTTTTGTTTTGAAATTTTTGGGATGTTACAAACCCTTCCCCCTTAAACAAATCTCGTCCCGAGATTTTAAGAAAGGTTAGGTTCCTAAGAGAGATTCAGCATTTTGGATTAACAGGAAGACATACTTGGCATGGTCTGGGGTGCTTCCTGAGCTTCAGTGGCATTCATGTGGTAGAGATGGCCGTTGTTGTTGTTCTGGTTCCTTCTTCCTGCAAAGCGGCGCTGTTGCTGAGCAGGTGCAGCGGTATTGGCGGCAATCTTGGCAAGCTTCTTGGGGCACTCGTTGGAGTAGTGACCCACAACTCCACATTCATAGCAGTTGATTGTTGCCTTCTCCTTGGGGTGATGGGGGTAGCATTGCTTCCAGTCCTTTGGGCAGTATTGGTGTTGTTGTTGTTTCCATTGTTGTTGTTGCTGTTGTGGTGGTTGTTGTTGGTGTGGCTGTTGTTGTTGTTGTTGCCTCCGGGCTTCGGGGGTCCTCCGTTGTTGTTGGTGTGGTTGGGGCGATAATTCTGGGTAGGGGGCTTGTTGTATCTTGGGGTGAATCCTCCCGAGGAGTTGTTGCGGTACTTCTGGGTATGGTGGGGTCCATTATGGTTCATCATTCTGCGTTTGCGGTTCTCATTGGCCTGATGCAGCTTTCCTTCCATCTGTATGGCTGAGTCCACGAGGGCTTCCAAGTCAGCGAACGGAATGTTCACCAACACAGTTTGCATCTCATCATGCAGTCCGTTCAGCAATCTTTCCTTTCTCTTCTCATTGGTGTCGGTCTCATCCGGGGCGTACCTTGACAGAGTGAGAAACCTGTCGCGGTATTCCACCACGGACATCCTTCCTTGCTTGAGTTCACGGAACTCGTCTCTCATCTTCTTGATCGGTCCTTGGGGCACATGGTACTTGCTGAATTTCAGCTTGAAGTCTTCCCATGTCATCATCCGTCCCGCATTCATTGCACGGGCACTTGTCCACCAGGCTCGGCAGGTCCCGACGGGTAGTGGGTGGCAAACGAGTACTTTTCTCGCGGCTTCAACTCCCGCAACTTCGAGGTTGTTCTCCATGGTCCGGAGCCGGTCATCGGCATCAAGGGGCTCTTCGGTCTTGTTGAACATTGGAGGGTTGGTGTTCGAAAGTTCTTCGACTTTGATCCAGGGTGATCGTGGTTTCCATGGCCTTGATTGTTCCGAGCTATCCGTTGCGGTGCGGCAATGTTGGCTTGGCGTTCAGCTCTTTCGACTTCTCGGTCCGCCATCATCGTCCGAGCGGTTGCATCATGGCATCCTGGGTGGTGTTGCGGGTTTGTGGGGCCATCTGAACATTGAGGTAGATGATAAGATAAGAGGGAAATTTCTATGGTTTGTTTTGTTAAAGTTTAAAAAGTTCATAACTTGAAAATTTGAGTAGTGTTGCGGGGGTAAAAACCAACAACACTTTTTCATTCATACCAAGCATCATACATTACAAAGCTAACACACCGGTGGTTTGAAGAACCATTCATTCGTTCTACGATACAAGTGGATCCTGATACAACTCACACATACGAAAGTGCTTTAAATGAAACTACTCTTCAGGGGGGGATTCTTCATCTTCACGGGTAATGTGCTTGGCGAAAGGCGAGGGCGTTGTCCAACTCCTTGCGGGTCTTGTACAACATGTAGTCGAGGTAGGCAACATAGTGGTTCATCTCCGGGTGCGGGGGCATGATTATTGGTCTTCCCATGGAGTCATGTCCTGGGTAGTAAATGAAGCGGGTATTCTGGAGCTTGTTCATATTCTGTCGGCACAGACGGGCAATTGCTTCCTGCATAGCTCTAACTAGTCCTTCCTTCCAAGTGCTTCCCGTTACAGAAAACCAGATGGTTTCCCATGCTGGGGCTCCAAGCTTTCCTCTCAGATCTGTAGTAACTTCCCACCGAGGTTGTCCTCCCGATGGATGGTTGAGGGGTATTCCGAAGAACTCGGGATACGGACGTCCTAAATAATCAACCAGTTGTTTCAAATCCTTCTCGAACATGAGGTTTCCTCCGTGGCCAAGCTGATAAGACTTGCACGTGTACTCCATCTGTGAAGAATTATGATGAGTAAGTTAGAGAGGTAGTGTGTCAAAAATTTATGTAGTAGTATAAGAAGAATAGAGCATAACTTTCTTATTTTGAAGAAGATCTCAAGGATAAGAGGGAGAATAAGTTTTCTTAAATAGTCACTTCCTTTGTTTTGAAACTAAATTTTTCAGACGTCCATTCTAACTAGGGTCTCCTAAGGTCAACAATGGCTCTGATACCAACTTGTCAACACCCGGATTTTTAAGTCCAGATGCCTATTATGCCATCCCTCGCAATCCCAGGAATATTGTTTTTGCGAGACATAATAGATTGATATCACAACACATCATTCATTACAACACATAATCGTCTTACAAATAAAGGATCACATGATCCAGCCTCATTACGATAATATAAGTTCTAGTGATCCATTACATAACACATAGCGGAAGCGAAAATAGTGTAGTAGTAGTCCATCTATTCCACAGGCAACTGTTGACGTCAAGAGTGATCCTAGTTGTCGTAGACATCCTGCTGTCCTTCTTCCGGGTTCTGGTACTCTTCTTCATAGTCTGGCCATTTGAATAGCCAGGGACACAGCCATGAGTACTTTAAAGTACTCGCAAACTAATACTAAGGTAAAAACTATCAACTATAGTAAGGGGGTTCTAAGCTCTAGTTTTATTTGCATAAAGCCAATTTTATTTTATAAACTCTTTAATAATCCAAGCCTCTCCATTTAACTATCAAGTGAGAACATTAGTGTCATTCCCACAACTCAGTTGTGATTCAAAGTCCAAGTCACCTTTCAATTCAAGTCACAAGTCACCCTTCATATTTTTAGAAAAATTCTGATGACGGAACAGTATGGCATTTCCAACTGTCCATGACCGCGGACGCGGCTATTCGAATAGGTTAAACTCTGCAGAGGTTGTACACTTGGGCCACAACAATTGCAATAGTTCGTCAGGGTAATCGGCCCCGATTTATCGTACGCAGATACGCGAACTACCAATCCTAACCTTTCATTTACATACTCTAGTATAGGCACCTCTCCCCATGAGCTTGGCCTCCCGGTGAAAACAAACCGTCAACCCGGGAACTGCACAGGGCTTGGGTAGTACATTCACCTCATTTCATGTCATTTCACATTCAATGGAGGCAGCCTCGGCATAACCCCTATGACGCTTGTTCAGAGGGAACCCATACTAAAATACATAAGTTTCCAGCTAAGCCTTACCCAGATTCAGGTATTGTGGGGGTACTTGTAAAATTGGAATGGTATCGCATCCGAACCCAACCATCAGTTTTGATAAAATTCACCAAGTCATTCACAAATCATATTCACCTTCAAAATCTTTCAATAGAATGACTCATCATTCCAAGGTTTTCAAAGTCATTTCAATTCACAAGTTCCCAACTAGAATAGTCACTTTTTAATATTGAGCACTAGCAACTAGTTATGAGGGGTGCTAAGTATCTTGGAGCTTGCTAGGCTAAGTGTGATGTTCTTGTACTACTCTATAACTCAACCAAGTGAAATCATAAATTAAAAAGTAACTTTGATAAATAGAATTTAATAAAGCTTGTATAGTAAAAACTTGGGATAGGACCATAAAGTAAAATGTAATGGTGCCTTGCTCTTGTAGAGCTTTGCACAAAGTAGCTTGCATTAGTCTAGCTTGCCTTGATTGTTGATGTGATCAAAGTTCTCTTGCTCTTCCTCTTGGTAGAAAACCTCTTCCTCTTGATAGTCTCCGGTACTAGCGTCTATAAACGAATACAAGGATACAATCACCAAACAACACTTAAGTAGTCTTAATTAGCCTTAATGGCTCACACAATTGATCTAGCATTACTACTTAACATTTATTCCCAAATTATGCTAGGGTTTCTTACTTAGTCTTAGGAAAATAATTTCGTCTCATTGAAATTGGAATTAGGGTTTCTATGTAGTTCTTTGGAGAAATAATTTCCTCTTATTGAATCTTCTTAAGATTTAATCTTCTCAAATAACCAGGGATGATCACATGTTGACCAAGGTCAGCACTTCACACTTATCATCTGAGAAAAAAGATTTAAATGAGATTCATCATCTCATGTGATTTAAATAACCATTGCAATTTAAATACTATTTTGATTTAAGTTCCCCAAGTGAGCAAGTATGAGCCTAAGCAATAGAGGTCATCACATTACTTCATAACACTTGAGAAAATGATTTAAATGAGGTGCTACACCTCATAGATTTAAATTCCTAAAATTTGAAATAGTTTAAATGGACTAGTATTGACTACATAGCCAATATTTTGCTTCTAGCCCATGATCATGTACAGAACCCATATCATATTTTTACATAGTAAATTAGATTTGGTAAAATGTGAATTATAGCAATTGGATTTACTTCAAAATTCAAAATGGTTGATTTTTAAGATTTATTTGAATACTGAAAAGTCTCTGTCTTGTTAATTTTGCTATTCAAATTCTACACAAGATATGAGGCTGAATCCGGTGGAGTTAGCTAGATAATTTCATAAGCTTTCTGGAACATTTTGATTTGCTAAATTGGGACTTGCAGAATTTGAACTATTCAATTTATAGTAAGGGACGAGTATTGAAATATTTGCTGAATCAAATTATTTGAATTAAACCCAAGTGGGCTAGGCGGGAACAGAGAAAGGCCAGCCCAGTAACGACGCAGGCCAGCTGACAAGAGGTCCCACTAGTCAGCGAGAGTAACTCGCCGAATCGGTATGCTCTAACCTGTACCATTGGATTAGATGCAGATCCGATGGCTGTGAGTCGTCGTCACCGACGGGGAGAAGACCTCGCTGCAGCGGCGGAGGTAGGGGGTCGGCGGCGTGCTGGAGCTCCGGCGGGGGGCGACGCGGATGCTAGACGACATTGTCGATGACGAGGAACCTACTGGTAGCCGTGGGAGGAGCGGAGGTGGACGGAATCGTGCGATTGCACGGTGGCGGACTCTGGCGATCGACGACTAAATTGGGGCTCTCTGTGGCGTAATTGGCGTGGAGAAGAGGTGGAGGAGGTCGAGGAGAGGGAGGGGAGCAGGAATGGTGTGGAGTTTGCAGTGCGGGAGGGTCTCTATTTATAGTCGCGCGAGAGCTGTGAGAGGCCGTGGAGGGTCGTCGGCGGCAATGGCGCTCCAGGGCGCGAAGGGGCAAGGTGATGGGGGCGTGGTGTTGCAGGTATCATGGCGGTCATGACGCGCGTGAAGGGACAGCGAGGGGAGGACGGGAGCGTGCTGGCATCGTCGCCGTCCTGGCAGTACGGGTGCGGTAGAGATTGGATCATGGCGACGGCGACGGGTCTTCCTCGAGCTAGCGATCGTGTCTACGGGGTAGAGGAGATGATGGCCAAGCTTGATGCAGAGGGAGGGCTGCAGGGGAGGACGAGAGCGACTGGACGAGTGACACTCTGGCTCGTCCAGGACGTGCCCGTGCGCGCTCATCGCGTGCCTGGCATGTTTTCTGGCGTGTCTGGGCGTGCGTCGGGTGACCAATGCCGTGCAAGCCTTGAGCTAGGAAGAGTACTGGCATGCGTAGAGGAGTGCAGGCATGCTTGATGACATGGTGCTGCTGACCAGAGAGGAAGGGTGAGGTAGGGTGGCATGGTGGTGTCCTTGTGCTCGGCATGGATGCAAAGGTGATCATGTCTCCACTTTAATCAGAGCAAAAGGCAGGGCTTGATGCAGAGGAGGTACAGGAGCAACAATGATCAAAGATCAAAAGGGGTTTAGGCAAAAATCCAGAGGTTAGATTAGGTTTAGAGATGGTTTCACACCATTTGGTCAAGGTTTAAAGGCATAGGGCAAGAATTGAGTATTATGGCTATGTGTCACATATGCCTCTATGCATATGTTGCATTTGAGTTTTAATTTGACTTGGCTTGACCCAATTGGTGTTGTTGAGTGTTGAAATGGTATAGAGGAGTGATCCAACCATTCACAACATGTCTTAGGGTCAAGATCCTTAAATTCACAAATTTGCTATTTTACTCTCATATGCCTCTATGGCATTTTTAGTTTCTTTTTATTTTCTTGTGTTTCACTTTGGATTTGGTTTGATAAGTACTAGGTAAGGTGTATGAAGGTTTTCCAAACCTCTAAAAAAAGTAGAAAGGTCTAGGATAAAGATTTATAAAAATAGCCATAGGCACATATGCCCTTTTCTTATTTAATTTCCTTTTATTTTATTTCAAATTGGATGATGAAAAGAGGGGTGAGGTTTAGGTTTTAAGATCAGTTTAAACTACTTTAACAAGCAATCATGGCAATAGCACAAGAATTAAGCAAGATCACTATGTATCGAACTTAATTTAATAAATTTTTTGTTGGTTCCAAAATTTGGAACTAGGAAAATTCATTTGTTTTGTTTTGAAATTTTTGGGATGTTACAAATTCGCTCCACATGTTGCTAGTGAACACTGGGTCTCTATCTGACACGATTGCCAGAGGCAACCCATGAAGCCTATAAACCTCTTTCACATACAGGGAAGCCACCGAAACAGCTGTAAAGGGGTGCTTGAGGGGTAAGAAGTGTGCATATCTCGAAAACTTATCCACCACCACCAGTATGCAGTCCAACCCCGATGATTTCGGCAACCCAGTGATGAAATCCATGGTGACCACTTGCCACGCTCCCTCTGGTGTTTTGAGTGGTTCCAATAGTCCCGGGTAAGGCACTCTCTCGGCTTTTGCTTGCTGGCAAACAACACAATGGGCCACATACTCCTTCACATGCTTCTTTAGATTAGGCCATGAGAAGGTATGTTTGACCCTATGATAGGTTGCATGGAACCCAGAGTGTCCCCCAATTGGACTTGCGTGTAGAGCATGGAGAATTTTTTGCTGAATTTGAGTATTAGATCCAATCCATATTCTTCCTTTATGGCGGATGATCCCTTGCTGCAATGAATAGTTGCCTTGTGGAGTTTCCAACGCAAGTTGTTGCAATTTCTGTTCTGCGATGGGATCTTGCAAGTAACCCAGTGCTACTGCTTCTAACCAAGCCGGTTTGCATTGAGACACAGCCAACAGCTCTTCTGTATCTGCATGAATGTGTCATGAAAGGGCGTCTGCCACTCTGTTGTCCACCCCTTTTTTATAAACAATTTTGTATGTCAAGCCAAGGAGCTTAGTGAGGGCTTTGTGCTGCCAGGGTGTTGTTAACCGCTTGTCATCAAGGTGGATGAGGCTGCGCTGGTCAGTGCTAATGATGAACTCCCCATGCTGAAGATAAGACCTCCATTTGTCTATCGCCATAAGGATTTCCAAGCATTCCTTTTCATAAGTCGAGAGTCCTCTGTGACGTGGTCCCAAGGCCTTGCTCAGGAACGCTATAGGATGTTTATTTTGCAGCAACACGACACCAATGCCCTTACTGCACGCATCAGTTTCAATTACGAAGGTCTGGGAGAAATCAGGCAGGGCCAGGACAGGGGTTGAGACAAGCGCTTACTTCAATGCTTGGAATGCTGCTTCCTTGTCGGAGTTCCACTCAAAGGGAACACCCTTATTACGAATGAACTTTCTGTAATATCCTGTCATGCCCAAAAATCTTCTCAGTTCTTTGACGTTTTGCGGTGGTTTCCATTTAACAATGGGATCAATTTTGGCCTTGTCAGTGGACACCCCTTCTGCACTAATGACATGGCCCAGATACAGGATTTCTTGCTTGGAAAAGGTGCATTTTGATTTCTTCACCTTCAGTTCATGTTTTAACAAAACTCCTAGCACAACTTCAACATGGGTTGCATGCTCATTCAGTGTCTTACTGTAAATGAGGATATCATCCACAAAGACTAACATGTATTTCCTTAGGAATGGTGATAGAATGTCATTCATCACACTTTGGAATGTTGCAGGGCCACCAGTAACTCCATACGGCATAACTTTGTACTCAAAATGCCCTTGATGGGTTTGGAAAGCTGTCTTGTACTCATCACATTCTGCCATACGGATTTGGTGGTAGCCTGCTCTCAAGTCCAGGCTGGTGAACCATTTCACACCCGATAGCTCATCAAGAAGCTCATCAATCACTGGCAATGGGTACTTATTCTTTACTGTCAGTGCATTGAGATGTCGGTAATCAACACATAACCTCCATGTTAAGTCCTTCTTGCCTACCAGCAGAACAGGGGAGGCAAACGGGCTAGTGCTTGGTTTTATAACACCTTGCGCCAATAGCTCTTTAATCTGCTTTTTGATTTCATTTTTCTGCATTGGGCTGTATCGATATGTTCTTAGATTTACTGGACTGGCCTCGGAAGCAGTGGAATAGTGTGGTCATACTTTCTATGGGGTGGCAAACCAGTTGGCTCCTCAAACACCTCGGCATATGCGTTCAAGACCATGCCAATTATGTGTGGCACAGTTGTTTGTGTTTCACTGTCAGTAGTGAAATATAGATGGACCAGGTAATAGATGGAATCCTGCTGAGACATGGCATGCAACTCTGTAGCTGAAATTTCTTCACAATAGTGAGTCTGTGCTTGTAACCCTTGCAGCTTGCAAGATCTGTCTTCCCACTCAAACTGAAACCATTTCTGTGCCCAGTGTGTTTGCATCAATCCAAATTGTTCCAACCATGTCATCCCAAGAATCATATCGTAACATTGCAGGGCAGGACCTTTAGTGTAGTGTTGAAGGAGTTTCCCTGACAAGTCCAGCCACAATCAGGAATCTCAGAAGTGCCTTGCAATAGACCTCCCCCTGCCACTTTTACTTGCACCGGATGTTGCAAAGGTATAACTCCAGACAATTTAGCCGCCAAATGAGAGCTGATGAAATTGTTTGAAGATCCCGAATCAATGAGGATCAAGACATCATGCCCTTGAATCTGCCCAAGCAATCGCATAGAGTGCAAATTTTCTGATCCATTCATTGCATGTTTGCTAATAGACATGAGCACTTCTGCTGTATCTGCTATGGCATCTTCAAATTGATCAGCTTCCACATAAGAAGGCTCAACATCGGAATCTGAGGTATGTAACATCGCCAAGAGTTCTTCCACTACATGCAACTGGACAGTTGTGCTGCATTTGTGGTCGGGAACATATTTTTCACCACACGTGAAACACAGATTCCTAGCCTTGCGATAGGCCTTCAGCGCTGACACTTTGTTGGATATTGCAGCCGATTTGTCATCAGAATGAATCAAAGCAGGGGGCCTGGCTGTTGGTGAAAAGCTCTGACGAGAGAAAGGTCTTGGTTGCGGACCTTGTCTTCCAAAAAATTTAGGAACATCATCATCAATTTCCTCCTGCAATAAGGCCAAGGAAACAGCAGTCTCGAGGTCCTCGGGGCGTTGAATCATAACAACTCTACAAATATCAGTGGATAAACCTTCTATAAAACGAGTGGTGAAAAAGGTGGGATCTAAATCAGGTTTGTAGGCTAACATGTGATGCATAAGACTGTCAAATTTTTCGATATATGCCACTACACTACCAGTTTGCTTAAGCCTGAAAAATTGGCGATACAACATTTGATACTGACCCCTATCAAAGTGTTTACTAAGCAGCGCACACAACTGATCCCAGGTAAACTCAGCTAGTTTATGTTCCACACTCTGTAACCAAAGAGCAGCGTTACCAGAGAAGTGCATAGTGGCATACTCAACTCTGTAACTAGGATCTACAGCGAACAGGCGAAAATATTTTTCTGCGGACTTCTGCCACAACATCGGATTTTCGCCGTCAAAGCGGGGAAAATCCGTGGGAGGCGGAGCTGGTGTAGTGACATGCTGGTTTGCAGTAACAGGAACAATATCGAGATTTGGTCGACTGTTCGTACCTGTGACCGGGGACGACAGGGTGAGAGCAAATTGCTCGCCTGTCGCACCCCGGTGTTCTGTTTGCACGCCGTGGCCAAGTTGCCCGGAGCCCTGCTCCTGTGGTGATGCGCCCGCGTTGAGCGGCGCAAGAGGCTGGACTAGCGACGCTGCTCCTGGCGGTGTGCCTAGGGCGCTGAGGCCAACACCCACCACCACACGATCGATCTGCTTCCTGAGCGCTTCCACGGACGCGGTCAGATCTGAGACTTGCGAGTCCACGCCATTGCACCATGAGTTGATCGATTGGAGAGAAGTTGAGGTGGCTTCAATTGAGGCCTAAGTCGATCCCAGCTTGGCCTCCACCGCTGTGAGGCCGCTCTTGAACTCCTCCTTCAAATCGTGCGCAAAGCAGCAATTTGCTTGAGGACTTCCTCCATGCTGCGGTCGAGGACGTCGACACGATCCGACGTCGCCCACCGGGTTTGGTGCGGATGATCCAGGGCTAGATCTCACCTTCCGCACCCCAATTCCAGCAACCGATCGGAGGCGTCCCTGGAGGGGAACTTTGTGCCAATTTGCGTGTACAAATCGGCGCCTACCGAGACGGGTTTACTGTCCAGATCGAGGGATTTTACACAGGGAAGCGGTGGATCGAGCGGCTCTGATACCAAATGTTATGGCCATTCTACCTTCCTCTGTATGATCCACAGGTTTGATAGTTGATACAGGTGAATGGGGAAAACAGAGTAGAGAAACAGAGAGGAGGACTAGACAGCAAGAGGAAGGGGCTCAGTTACAGGTTGGTCCAACCACAACCACTACAATGCCACAACCTGTGCTTTATGTATGTCTTGACCTCTGTCCACCTGGCTTGGACGCGACGTCGATGAGATGGCGTGTCCGTCCCTGATTGGCCTTCATGTAGTCCAGTCAGGCCCACAGACGCGGGCTGGCTTCCTTCCTGCGCGTCGAAGCCTTCTTCGCTGCTTGCCTAACACTGATAAGGCCACATCTCGCTCCAGGTCCATGACATCGTCTGTTCCCCAGCAACCCAATATTTCTGAGCTCGCGGTGTCCGCCATGGCCACCCCCTCGAGCTCCCATTGATTTGATTTCAGATGCAATGGCCGCCCCCTTGAGCCCGTTGGCTCGATTTGTGCTGCCGTGGCAACCCCTCGAGCTCCCATTGGCTGGATTTGGAGATGGACGCCGGCGGCGAAGAATCCTGGGCCGGAGGGAGGTGAGGGCGGGGGAGTCGCTTGTTCTCGATCTGAGATGGCCATGGTGGCCGGCGGCGTTCGAGGAGGAGCTGCTGCTAGAGGGATGGGATTCCAACTCGACCCACTGGATTTGTCTTTAGCATGTCACACACAAGTACACAACCAACGCTGGGGAAAAAGAAACGGGGAAATAGAAATAACTTGTTGTCATGTCTGAAATACTAGATTATTTTGTACACAATACACACATTGGGCACTGGTAAATTGCACTATTATTGTCGGTCGGTAGAGTCAGTTTTCAACAACAGCAGTAGTAACAACTACAACAAAGCTTTTTTTTTCAAACAAGTTGGGGCAAGCTAATATGAAACTTAACAAAAACAAAAGAAAACCAAAAAAAAGTAAACTAAGATTCCGACACATGGATTGTCTCCATGCAGCTATCAAAAGCCAAGAAATTAGGTACATTTCAATCCCCAACAATATTACACCTGCGTGAAACTAAAAACCGCTTCCCAAAAAAATATTAGAGTTGCGTGGAATCAAAAACCAACTCGAAAAATGCTAGTCAGTCAAAAAATAAAACCGATCTCAACAATAGAGTAATAATTTTGGAGTCGGGTAATTAAAACCGACTGAGTGGCCCCAGGCAGCACTATATTCGTTGCTGCGATGCAAGTGACCTATACGGCTATACCATATAGTGCTGGTCACATGTTTGGGATCGAGTGACCGGAGCAAACCCACACTTTGCCCTGATCGATTTCAAAGATGAATGAAGAATGAAGAATTTGCCATTTAGTTCTCTGGACGTCAAAAGGTTTCTAAACTGATGTGGTCCGATGATCCGGCTGTGCACAAGAACGTTGGTATCAACTACGAGGAAACAACTAGATTAACAACATTAGTGCTCCGTTGATTGCTCAGGTTTAACAGACAGATGCAACACTGGATTAACAACTCGTCCGCGTCTTTCATCCGGAGCCTCGCACCGGCGTCGCCCGCGCCGGAGATGAGTGAGCCGCCGCAATGGCCCGGATACGGTTAAGATGTGGAAGGGGTGGACGAGCGAGATGGAATTTTGAAGGCCATTGAAAACAGGAGGTGCCGTTTTGGCACCCATTATAGAAAATAATAAAAAATAATTTTAAAAATGTCAAAAAAATATGACATAATTTTTTTGGTATACATCGTGACATCCTATGTTCGTTCACAAGTTTTTGTGGAAAAACAACATTTTGTGTGGTGTGTACAAAAAAGACAAAAAAATGGCCTGTACGTAGTCGTGTTACAGCATCAAAAATTTTCTTTTTTACATGAGCCATAGAAAAATGTTTTTTTCTTTTGAAAACTTGTGTACCAACATAAAATGTCTAGATGTACATGTAAAAATTTAGTTTAAATTTTTTTAACACTTCAAAATGTGGATTCACATAATGGGAGCATATGCTCCTATGAGTCAAAGTGCATTTCCCTTAAAAACATGGATATTCAAAGGTACATAGTTATATAGTTGTTGAGATGACGAATGAAAGTGAGGGGCGGGAGTAGATGTTGGTTCATAACTTCACTAAAATTCACTCTATCTAAGAGGCGGACCATGTATTCAGCAAAGCTTAGCTGGTTCCAGCTACGGGAGTGGTATTTTGGAACATGGGAGCATATGCTCCCTATATTTTAAAATGCATCTGACACATATTTTAAATTTCAAAAAAATTGAAACAAAAAATTCGCACGTACATATTCATGTGCTACGCGCTCACAAAGTCGTTTTATAAAAAATAAACTTATCATGTGACGTATGTAAAAAAGACAAAATTCAGTGCTTAAAACAATGCTTTTCATAGGATAAGTTTTTTTTTTTACATAGGTCACAAAAAATATTATTTTTTCGTGGAACTTGACGCACACACATATATTATGGAGATGTACATATATATTTTTTTCCAAAAAATTTCCACACTTTAAAATATGTTTTGTTGGTAGAGAGAGCATGTGCACCCGGGAGCCGAATTGAATTTCTCCTCCAGCTACCAGCTATTAAAAGAGTATATCTTTATCCAGATGCAAAGGGACATTATCCAGCAACTACAAATGCTTCTAATGGTTATATATAAATAGATTGTGCTAGTAGTAGTGGTCTTGTATTTCAATAGACCAAGGGAAATTGATCCAACAGAGATAACTTGCAACGCCCACCTAAGATAGTCTTGGGTTCGTGTACATAGAACAATGTGGCATGCAAAACCTGAACTATATTTCTCTATTTTTAATTCCCTCAAATGCGAACATGAGAGACCTCGGGATGTTAACCTCTAACTTGTGATCTTCACACTGAAACTTCTGCAAATAGTTTAGCCCTGTGTAGAAGTGCAGAGAATGCTAAAATCCAGATCATCCATCTTTGTAAATATGCTTGGACCGAATTGCGGATAGCTCACAGAGCAACCCCTCAAAGAGTAATGCTTAGTGCAACTGCTAGTCTCTATCTAGTGTGGCAGTTTTGAATTTGGATTTCCGACCTCTTCACGGTTTCCCATCTAAACACCTTCAAAGCTATTGCAACCGTTGATTTGCATTACGAAATGGTTAGCTGCCGGCCATCAAGTATCGATAGAAATAATCCAATGGCATCGTGTTGCGCTGGATTCGTCTCTCCCGGTTTGCACTGTGCATCCAATCATTCCAACTCGAGCATGCGCGTGCGAACCTCCTAGGAGTTAGAGCATCCTCAGCCGTCTCCCCGATGAGGCCTCCAGGACGTCTTTTTTTCATCCGGATGGACGAAAATGGCTCAGTCGTGCCCCTGGCTCCTCGTTTTCATCCGGATTAGGCCTTTCATCCGTCCGGAGAGCCCATGCCATCCCCGACCCCCCGGGGAGCTCGGGGACTCTGGACGAGAGAAAAGCGGGGATGGGTCTGCTCTATCGGCGAGAGAACAGACGAACCCACCACTTTGTCGACACAAATCCCTCCTCCCCTCCTGTTGCTCTGTCGCCACCTACACCACCCCTCGCCAATATGCCGACCGATTGCGTCAACTCCACCGTTCCTCCACCCACCAACCTATATTCCGCCGCCCGTCGTGCCCTCTGCTTATTTTTTGCCGCCGGGCAGCTCCCTCGTGTCGCTCCTCGTCGACACACCCGGTAGGTGTTCGTCCAATTGCCTGGCCGGACATGGACTCCGACGAGGAGGAGGAGAAGATGTTCGCCAAACTTCTTGAAGAAGAAACGGCAGCCACCGCCCAAGACGAGGAGCACCTGCTGATCCTAGCTTACCTGTCCGGCTTATACACCGAAGCGGCCATTGGTCGCCGTGGTGGGTCGGCACCAGGTCGCTGGAAGTGCAAGCCGAGGCAGCAAATGGAGGGCTACTGCATGCTCTACGCCGACTACTTCGCCGACGATCCATTGCACGGTGAGGCTGTTTTTAGGCGTCGTTTCAGGATGAGCCGGAAGCTCTTCCTGAAAATTGTGTATGCCCTTCGAGAGAACGACTCCTATTTTAGATGCAAGTTGGATTGCACCAGCATGGCAGGGTTTTCCGCCCTCCAAAAGTGCATGGTGGGTATGCGGATGCTGGCATATGGAGCTCCTGGTGATTCTACCGATGACTATCTTCAGATGGCGGAGTCCACCGCCATTGATTGTTTCTACCGGTCCTGCAGGGCGGTGCTAGTAGTGTTCGGGGACATCTACTTGAGATGACCGACTGTCGAAGACACTGCTAAGATCCTCGCTGTCAATGAAGCTCGAGGATTTTCAGGGATGCTTGGAAGCATTGACTGCATGCATTGGAAATGGAAGAACTGTCTGTTTACCTGGCAGGGAATGTACAAGGGTCACAAAAACTGCACTGTGATACTTGAGGCAGTGGCTACCCATGATCTCTTGATTTGGCACTCCTTCTTTGGTATGCCGGGATCCAACAACGACATCAACGTCTTGCAGTGCTCGCCGGTCTTCTCCAAGCTTGTTGAGGGTCATGCTCCCCCGATTAACTTTGTGATCAATGGCCGACAGTACAACAAGGGATACTATCTTGCAGACAATATCTATCCAAAGTGGGCAACATTTGTGAAGACTATCTCAAGTCCCACCCTCCCGAAGGAGCAGCAGTTTGCCAAGGAACAAGAAGGTTGCCGAAAGGACATCGAGCGTGCATTTGGTGTCCTCCAGCAGAGATTTGATGTAGTCCGGTTCCCCGCTTTGATTTGGTCCAAAGATCAGATGTGAGAGGTGATGAACTGTTGTGTGTGCTTACACAACATGATTATCGAGGATGAGCGGAAGCATCCGGTTCCTCCCAACGAGCTAGCTGCACCATATATATGACATAGAGGGTCCTCTTGCACAGCCTAACTACCAGGTGTCGGCATCGTGAGCTGAGTTCATCGCTATGCGTCAGGAGATTCGAGACTCCACAATGCATCAGCAGCTGCAGGATGATCTGATGGAGCACATATGGACGCTTCGAGGCAACACCAACTAGTTTCCATTTGATTTGTTTAAAAACTTGTCTTGTTTTGTTGAATTGTAACATTTATTTGTAATAATAAGCCAAATGTTAGCAAAACTGGTCAAATTCGCCGAATTATGCAGGAAATTTAACATCCAGGGACGTTTTCCTCTTTAAATCGCCGAACCTCGGGTGTCTACCGGGGAGACGGCTAAAACTTCGACGCTCCCCGGGTCAAACTTTCGTCCAATCCGCGGTAAATAACGCCGGATTTCGGTCCGGGGAGCCCAACGGTTGGAGATGCTCTTAGCCGACTGTTCTAGAGAACTACAGTCCATGCAAACTTGCAACGTGGGAGGTCTGCCGATAAATACATTTTTCTATTCAAGCTCAAGCGGAGCTAGAAGTTGTAGTACATGCACATGATTATTTTGTAGGGACACCTGACACGACCAACGACTGACCATGAGTTACCCCATCCTGATTTTTCCAATATATACTGTAAAGATTGAAAGAGATGTTTCCCATCTCTTGTTTCTGTGATGAAGGTTTCTTCAGACCCATCTAAATAAATCATTTTTATGGAACGGAACTTGCAGACTTATGTGTGTTAACAAAGACCCACGGAGAAAATCATACTTTGTAAATCACACAAATTTCTCACTTAGATGAAAAATACTTTCTCCATTAAAAAATAAAAGCCTTCGATTTATCTAGATTCGTGTATATCTACACATTAGAACACTTCTAGCTAGATACATGTGAAGTCGCTTATTTTCAAACGAAGGGAGTAGCAAAAAATACTTTTGCACCCACTGTCCTAGCCTCCTAGGCACCCTGGAAGCTCAATGTGGATACGCCCCTGGCGTCTAAACGAGTAAGAAATACACTATAAACGATAACCTTAATAAACAAATAATTTCATCTCACATCGTTAAATTAAAAAGAATTAATATGTTTCTGAATTGTTGACTGATCACTTATCTCTTATTTAAAACTAACTTACAGTAAAAAATCAAATTCAATAAAAAAAATTAGTACGCGATAGAAACAGATCCATAATATTTTTCAATATCTCTGGTAATACTTTATATAAAACTAACTGTAATGATCTAAAGAAAAAACGTAATGACCTTCGATTATAATTTTTTAGAGCGGCATATGTTTTTATTCATTACCATTTCACAAAAAAGTTATACTCTCCACTTAGATACCGTAAACATGCAAATCACGTGCTACTTACTAGTACTAATAAGTGGACTGCTGCATTTGTTGTGTCTGAAATACACTACTATTTTGTACGCACTACAGTAGAAGTTCAAGTATTAGATTCAGTCGGTTTTAGAAGAAGAGAATGGGCAACACTTTTGCCCCGTTTCAAAAAAAAAAAAATGCTCTATGCATCGATTTTTCTCAAAAACCGTCTCCCAAAAAATATTTAGGCCGGGTGAAATAAAAAACCGACCGAAAATTGGAAGAATAGGTTCAGAAAATAAAGCTAATCCTCAAAATTATATTATTGGAGTCGGAATACTTAATAAACTTGACTGAGTGACCCAGGCGGCAGTGTATTTGTTGCTGCGATACCATGTGATGGTCACATGTTTGCGACCGAGTGACCCGAGCAACTAAAGGACGGGCACACCTCCAAAAAAAATACGTTTTGAAGCTAGTAACTAAAGTATCGCATAATAGTGAAGCGACCAACTAAAGGATAAACATTTTTATGAAAGCACAAACATTGGCATCAAATTGAATTTGGACACGTTTGCTGAGAATACATGATCGGTTTAGTGTGCATGCTCAAGGAAGGAGGCTCTTCTTCAACAGATGCCTTACTAAAATACCCTCCTTGTGATTCATCACAACAAACAAAAATGGGTCATTGTACAATGGGTATAACACTAATACTAAATCATAATGAATGTTCACAGTTTCCTATATGTTTCAACATCATCCAAAAAATCTAGCATACCAAAAAAAAGAAATGTGATTGTGCTCATATATTAGTCTCAAATTTGGTATAATTCATAGTGAAGTTCACGTCATCAACTAAATAGAGCAGCTACAACGCGATTGCACATAACGGTTGATACTCCATACAAACAGTGTCCACTTGCATAAGATAGTAAGGTACGTGCTCAATGTGTGCAACGACTAAAAATCAACTCGCTACAGCGCGAGAGAGGAGACAGATAACAAAGTACATCCCGTGAATGATGCACGACTAATTCCAGCTAAGCAAAGCACAGTGCATCGCCTGAGACCTCACATGCCTAATTAAACCCGTGTCCACTGCAGGCGGATCCCCCAACACGAGCTTAGGCAACATATTCTTTTCTAACCGGATCAAGGAAGTCACAAGCGCGCAATACAGTACCATCGGATGGGAAATCAGTCGCTCCTTGAGTAGGTGCGTGCCCATCGGATCTGATGTGATTTGTGTTTTTGTATATGCAGATAGGGAAGGATGAAGAGCGGTGGTGATGCGGAGGTGCAACAGGGAAGACAGCAATCCAAACTTTACTAATGAAAGTAAGTGCAGACCATGTATTCAACAAAGTATAGCTGGTTGCTGCTACCAGCTATATATGGATTATCGCTTTATCTAGAATCAAAGGGACTTTATCTAACAACTATAAATGTTTCTAGTAGCTGTATATAAATAGCTTGATGTAGTAGTGGTTTTGTACTTTCATAGACCCAACAAAGAACACTTGCAGCGTCCATCTAAGACGGTATTGGGTTCGTGTGCACATAACAATGTGGCATGCTAGATCTGGACTATTTATTTTGTTGTTGTCAATTCCCTCCAATGTGAGCATGAGAGACCTCGGGATGTGAACATGTACGTTGACTGAAGCTTGCAAAAATAGTTTAGCCCCATGTACAAGTGCGGAGATTTCTATAGTCTACCTCATTCATCTCCGTAAGCATGCTTGGGAGCAAATTGGGGATCGCACACGAAGCAAACCCGCATGAAGTAATGTTTTAGTGCACTAAGTAGAGTATCAAGCTTTCGCTGAACTCAAGATTGCAACAAGCAGAACGCGCTCCCTGAGTTGGTTTATTGACAACCAATGACTCTAGAGAAAAAACCTATTCAAAGAATATATTTTTGGAATCGGCAAGAAAAAAACCCCACTTAAAAATCCTAAAACTGTTGTAAAAACTAACAACCTCCCAAAAAATATTAGAGTTATGTGAAATTACAAACTGATTCAAAAAATGCTAGAGTCAGTCAAAAAATAAAACAGATCCAAACAATAATAATATTCGAGTAGGGTAATTTAAAACCAACTGAGTGACCCCAGCCAGCCCGATATTCGTTGCTGCGATGCAACTGGCCAAACAGATCCAACCCTGGCCAAGCAGAAAAAGGCCATTCATGGTTGTACTGCACTGAATGGTGATGATATTATTAATTATCTATCTTAACTTCTTGCATTTTTAAAATTTAATTTCTGGCAAAGAATTTGCACTACCATGGTTACATTTGTTTCATTCAGTGAGAACAGAACAGGACTACACTCACAAAGCACAAACAGAAACATCAGTCAGGGGTATATTGCACACTCTGAAATTCATGTTGTTACTGTTAAAACATCGATATACAGCCATCTCAAAATGAGTAGTCAATATACATCCACTGTTACAGATCATATGAAGCAAATTTACTAAGAAGATCGTCTTTATTTCATATATTAACAGGCAAAGTCAATTACACTGTTGGTCTTTCAGATGGTGATCACCCTACATCTCTCCGGTGGTAAGTCATGCTCCATCAGCGGGCCAGTTGACGTGGACACCAGGAAACCATCAACCCTGGCCGCCGTGTCAACATCGACCGTCACTGTGCTCAGCCCCCTTCCAATCACGTAGATCTTCCTCCCGATGGCCACAAGATCACAAGGGGGGCGTGTGAGCTTGTCTGACAGCCTGCCTAGCATCACCCACTCCTTGGTCTCATTCAGCCACATCATCAGCTTCGTGCCCAGGGACTGGTCAAGCATGTAGAGGGTTCCATCATCCAGAACAACGGTCGGGCCAGACCAGCACAAGGCAATCTCATTCGCCGTGCCCCTCCAGGTCTGGTCAACAGGGTTGTATATCCCAGCAAAGTACATCTTGTTCCAGGCAGCCTTGTGGATGGTCACCAGCTCACCACCCAAGGCCACAAACTTTACTATGTCAGGGGTGAGCATTGGATTCTTGTGCGCAAACCAGGACTCTGTGGCTTTGTCATAAATGTCCCAGGAATTAGGTGACTTGTCCGTCAAACCTAATCCACCAGTAACATAGAGCTTGTCTTTCAGAGCTGCTGATACAAAATAACACCTGAAATCATTGAAGCAGTGTGCATGTGAGTGGTCCATCCTATACCCCACAGGAATAGCACGCTACATAATGGAACAGAAATTAAAGTACATGGAGGAAGAACTATGCCAATACAAATACCTAGCAGTAGGCATGGGAGCTGCTTTGCTCCAGGAATTTGAAGAAGCATCATAACAATACACTTCATCATTAGCATCCTTTAGCCAGCTACAACCACCCAACAGAAATAACCTCCTGTCCAAGGCCTCTATGGAAATGCCTTCACGCGCTGAGCATGGAGGTTCCATGACTCGGATGACTTTCAAGGTACGAGTTGCAGGATCAGGAGCAAGAACATAGCACTTGCAGCCAGTACCCCTACATATCACATATATCCAAGACTCGTCCAAATTGTTCCGCTTGCGGTAAGAGTGCCACTCTTCACTGCATAACAATGCTTTCCATCTCCTTGAGACACATCTGAGAGCATTATGACAATGCCGAGGAACCCTTGCTAAGCAAAGAAGGGCAATCTCATCAGGAAGACCATGTAAAAGTGGGGTGTCAAGGACAGCAGATTCCATCTTCCTACAGGTCAGCTTCCAGGGATGCACTACTTTGTAGGATCCTGACAAAGAATAAAGCAGATGAGAACACTGCTGGTCTACTTAAAAGATATAATGATAGGAACATTGTGGTACAAAACATAGAACATCTAAAATTCTGGTACAAAACATAACCATTAGCCTTCACATAACTAAAGATAAAATGATTTGAGTAAAATGGAAGGATAGATTAAAACATGCCACTATTGCATAGTGAGATTGTAAAACAAAAGCATAAAAAATAATGAACATTATACTAGTGCAAGAATATAGGAGAACAAAGACAAGCAACTAAGCACAAAATAACGTATTGTTAAGAGATAATCAGCTACAATAAGGCACAATAATCTAAGAACAAATATAAATATAAATACAATACCAATACTGAGAGGGAGCACAACTTTTCAAAAGAAGTGCCTGTTTTGGATATATCATGATTGACCAAAACAAATTTATAATTGTCAATTTTATAAGAAACAAATAATACTATATTATTTATTCACATTGTTTAGGCACACTTGCTCAAGAACATTAGATCAGTTTTGGATGTACAACCAAACGAAGGGTGGGAATATTCAAGAGCCATCCTTCAACACCAGAGTTTTTCATTTTATTCTGCTTGTTTGCTGTCAAGAAGTCTTTCATTTGAAGAAGCACATACATGATACATTTGCATTGATCAGGTGAATGCTATGAGGCCCAGTGTTTCTTTGAATTGAGATAAAATGTAAATAAAAATCATCATAATAGCTGTATTAATTGTTCACATACATTTGCTCAGAGTCTTTGATCAGTACAGGGTGTATAATCAAGGAAGGATCACTTTCTAAAGAGACACCTTTCTCAGATACCGTCCTTTCTTTCTCATTATTTCAAGACAGATAACGTAAAAAAAAAGATAGCAGTTTGCTCGAAAAGCACAAACAACTAGTGAATTCATTCTAATTCCAGATATGCATGTGTGTGTTTGCTCAGAATGTATGATCAGTTTAGGATGTGTAATCAATGAAGGAGGACTTTTTCAAGAGCTTCCTTACTCAGATACCGTCCTTGTGATTCATCACAGCAAACATGTAGATGCACTCAATGTTTCAAGAAAGAAAACATGACAAAAAAAAAGGATACAGGCTACTCTAAAAGCACAAAAAGGGGTAACTGCTTTTAATTTCACAATTGCAGTGTTGTTTGCTCAGAATATATGATCAGTTCAGGATGTGTAATCAATGAAGGAGGACTTTTTCAAGAGCTGCCTTACTCAGATACCGTCCTTGTGATTCATCACAGCAAAGAGGTAGATGCACTCATTAGTTCAAGATAGCTAACATGCCAAAAAAATGATAACAGGTTGCTCTAAAGTCACAAAAACGTGGGATCTTCTTTTAATTTCAGAATTGCAGTGTGTCTGCTCAGAATATATGATCAGTTTAGGATGTGTAATCAAGGAAAGAGGCCTTTTTCAAGACTAACCTTACTCAGATACCGTCCTTGTGATTCATCATAGCAAACAGGTAGTTGCGCTCAATATTTCAATATAGATAACATGACAAATAAAAAGGACAACCAACTGTTCTAAAAGCACAAAAAGACTTTGCATGTGTTTGCTCAGAATATAAGATCAGTTTAGGATGTGTAATCAAGGAAGGCAGCCTTTTTCAAGTGCTAGCTTACTCAGATACCGTCCTTGCGATTCATCACAGCAAATAAACAAAAAATTAATACCCATGGAGTAAGTGAAGTATTGGGTATACATTTCAGGTATGAAAGAATGAAGAAGGAAACATGATACATTTTTGAAGCAACCCACCAAAGGATAAACATTTAGTTTGAAAGAAGAAACAGCTGGTGGATTGCTGCCAAATTAAAGATTTGTGCATGTTTGCTCAGAACATATGATCAGTTTAGGATGTGTAATCAAGGAAGGAGTCCTTTTTCAAGAGCCACCTTACTCAGATACCGTCCTTGTGGTTCATCATAGCAAACAAACAAGAAAACACATGTTCTTTGATTAACCAATGAACTAAGCTAAGTATATTCTCTAAATTCAAAACAAGGAAACAAACACCATTACAAAGCAACCAACTGAATGATAAAACTTTTCTGTTGGAAAGCACAAAGAGCTACGGATTGCTGTGAAAATTAAGATTGTGAATGTTTGCTCAGAACATATGATCAGTTAAGGATGTGTAATCAATAAAGGGAGCCTTTTTGAGGTCAAACCCTTCTCAGATACCGTCCTTGTGATTCGTCACCGCAAACAAGCCAAAACAGAAGTCATGCTCAGAATGCATCGAACACAATCAACTCCAGTAACCAATGAACGCAGTTTAGCATGTCGGGAAATAACCAGGGGTACAAAAAGGTATTGTTCTCTGGAGCTGAAATGAAGTGAAACATTGCTAGTTCGAGTAACTCGTCTCCGACTGGATAGTGGTCACAGCAACACAACAAGCTACACGGCAGACAAGGACCGTACATCCGTAGGAACAACGACCGCGTGCGGAAGATGGTACGCTACTTTCAGTTCCATACACTGTACCGACTGCTACTAACCAAAATAAACTGCATCGCCCGATACCTCCGATTCCTAAATCAACCGCGGACGAAACCCGCGAAAACGAGCTCGTATAACACGATCTAAACGGATTAACGAGGTCACCCACGAGCGAGCAATACGATACCATCGGATGGGAAATCAATCGCACCTTGTGAAGGTGCATGCTCATCGGATCTGAAGAGGTTCGAACACAGGGGTGAGCAGAGTCGGAGGGTGGAGGCCAAGACTGGAGTGGAAACCCTAGATCTGGCGAGGATCGGTCGCGGGATGGGGAGGCAGTGGCGGCGGGGCTAGGGTTTGGGTTCGGCCATGGAGGCGGCGGCGGCGGCGAGGGATGGAGATGGAATGGCTCCGTCTCGACGCCATTATATCGTGGCGGAGATGGAACTTATCTTACAGGTCCCTCGTGATCTCCTAATTGACACAATCTGAGTAGCTCTGCCTGCAGAGAGATACATGTAAGATTTTGAAAACTTTAGGGTACTCCGATGTAAAACGAGCAGCGTATTAAGCGCCAAAATAACAGAGCGAAGAGGAGAAACTCGGAACCCTAAAACACTAGCGCGCCGCCGCCGCAACTCACCGCGATGGAAGCCTTCCCGCCGCTCGCCCCGGCCGCCGGCGCCGCGCCCTTCCCGCCACCTCCTCCCGCCGCCGCCGCTGCCGGCGGCGGTGCGGCCCCGTGGGCGTGGGGCGACGCCGCGACGGCGCGGAGGGAGACGGCGCCGAAGGAGTCGGCGGCGCAGGCGGTGAGCCGCATCGTGTCGAGCTGCGCCGACTCGGGCGGCGTGGCGGTGGCCGTCGTGGACGCCAACGCGGTCATCTCGGGGGGCGCAGCGCTCGCCACCACCGCCGGCCGCCTCGTCACGGTGCCGGAGGTGCTTGAGGAGGTGCGGGACGCGGCCGCGCGCCGCCGCCTCGCGCTCCTGCCCACGCCCGTGGAGACCGTCGAGCCCGCCCCTGAGTTCGTCAAGAAAGGTCCACACCGTCTTCCTGGATTATAATCTGTTCATTCATGCTCTGCCTGCGCTGTTTTTACTTGTGTTTTTGTCGTCAGAAAAAAATTAGACCTCTAGTTAGCGTCAACAGTCGCTGTATGACGACTTGTTGATAATATACTGTACTTCACTCTATCAATTGATGAAACGTTGGAAAGCAAGTAGCCATTGTAGTTTAGGCGCATCTTGATAGCCTTATTGCTTGATTCTGATTGGTGTTAGTACTTAGAGTAACCTTGCATGCTATGTTGAGCGGGCAGTAGGCATATAGTATATGGAACAGCGAGCACAGAGCAGTTCAAAATGATGCTGGAGTGTCAAGCTACAGATAATAGCAGATGTTTGATGCCATCATTGTTTGTTTTTCCTACTATACTATGCTGAGATACGGTCACACGTACCCTAGAACTTACATCTATCGAAAATAATTACCCTATTACTATCATCATTTCTCTGGTTTACCTATCCATATTGATAGGAGAGACTAACTTGTGTACCTTCATTGCTTGCAGTTGTCAAATTCGCCAGGGAAACAGGGGATCTCCAAACACTTTCAGATGTCGATATGAAGATTATCGCTCTAGCTTACATGTTGGAGGCTGAGATCCACGGGACCAGCCATCTGCGGGAGCACCCACCTCCGCTGCATGTCGTCAGCGTCCGGAGCTTGAAGGAGGCTCCGCTGCCGGGCTGGGGCAATAATGTGCCAAACCTGGCGGAGTGGGAGGCGTTGGATAAGATGTCTGAAGCACAAGGGGATCTTAGTTCTCGGATACTTCCGCTGAAGGATCTTGAGAACCAGCATGTCCCCACAAGTGAGACCAACAGTATTTCTGAGACACCTGGGGATGAAGAGTTTCAGCCTTCGAAGAGGGAGGCCTGTATACCTTGGGAGGATGACGAGAATAATGAAGGGTGGTTTCCTGCTGTTAGCCGTACCACGCACAGGAAATACTTACGGAGGAAAGCGAGGCGTGATGCCCTCAAAGGATCTGAGCAAAGTTTTGACACGAGTTCTATTGCTCCATCAGTCGATGATGATAATGATTTATCTGAAAATGGTTTGGATCCAGTGGATGACACTTCTGCTGTTCCAGAGAAAACAAGGTCAAATACTGATATCTTGCAGTCCCGGGAAGAGAATAAACCCCAAATTGCTGGAGACCATTTCCACTCTGACCAACTATCTAATGGAGATAATGGGGTAGGCAACGCTGCTGCTGTTGAAGGGAGAGATGCTACTGATGCATGCACTGAGCAATTGGGTAACTTAGATATAAAAAGTGAGACAGAGGAAGGCCTTGAGGCTTCTTTTGTAGATGATGAGAGCAGTGAGCAGAGTTGGGCACTGAGGTCCTTATCTGAATCTACTGTAGCGTGTGTTACTAGTGACTATGCCATGCAAAATGTTATCCTGCAGATTGGTCTCCGTCTCTTGGCACCAGGTGGCATGCAAATACGCCAGTTGCATAGGTATTTGAGTTTTAACATTTTCGGACCTCTTTGGCTTGTCAACAGCCATTTAGATGTGTATTCTATTTATAGAAGCTTACATGCTCTTATATGTCTCTCATATGTTGCTGCTGATTGGGCAGATGGGTTCTGAGGTGTCATGCTTGCTACAAGGTCACCCAAGAGATTGGAAAAATATTTTGTCCAAAGTGTGGCAATGGTGGCACCTTGCGAAAGGTTTCGGTAACAGTCGGTGAAAATGGGATCACTATGGCTTCACGACGGCCACGTGTTACACTCCGAGGAACAAAAGTGAGTGCGGTAACTGCTCACTTGTTTATTTTTTTCCCCGTATTGCCTAGTCATTGTCTTGTTTTGTCACTTCTCTGTAGTGTGGCCATTGTGATTGATTGTTTTCTGTATGGTCTGCTATTCTCCAAGAAACATTTGAAAATACACATGGGACAATGTTATCATAGAGCATGTTAATATTTCTTTCTGTGGAGGTCAGAGGTGTAGCAGTGAAGAAATGTGTCCTTTCAAATCATTGGTGATGGATACCCAGAACTCTGCTAGGAGTATTTCGACAGTTCCTTATGCATGGCTTGATATTAGAACATCCGATCTCTCTTCAGTGAAGCAGATTTTAAATATGTAACAGTGTCATGGTTTTCCATGTGGGCTTACATGTTCATTTCATTACTTGTTCTTGAATACTTGGGTTGAAATATTTCCATGTGCCGGCTACCTTTGCTGAGTTGATTCACATAGTGATGTTGACAATGGTGTAACTAATTGCCTTTTTTGCTTTGCAGTTTTCCCTCCCAATGCCCCAAGGTGGAAGATCTGCCGTAATTAATAACCCCATTTTACGTGAAGATCAACTTCCCTCAAAGGTTCTGCATCCTAAATCAAAGAAGTCGAACAAGCTGGTTAGTGCCCCTGCTTTACATGATCGCCGTAACAAGGATACATAGTTAAAAATTCTCAGTTGTAATTTTTTACAGCTTTCCTGTTATTTCTTTGTTTGGAATGCTTCAGTCTGTTTGTAGCAATGGAGTTCTTCATAGAGGAACAACCCTTATAACCATTACTCTTTGCTATAGGGGGATGATTTCCTGGGTGCCGAGGACATATTTACCCACAGCGGCGAGAAGAAAGTGGAGCTGAAACCCCCAGTTAGGAAGGCACTCGCAATGTTCAGTGGGAAACGGAATCCTAATGACAACCACTTTTCTCGCAAGAAGGGCTAAGTTCATTCACATGTGCCCTTCTGTTATTTTGTCATCATGGTCTCACATTATGTAACGAGAAAACCAGAGTGTTCCCTGGACCTCTTCTGTTGGCTAGTGTGGAGAATGTTAAGACTCGGGGCATGGAAACTTTAGAGTTTTGCAACACCTATGTAAGGTTTACTTTGAAAAGAACATCTATGTAAGGTTCTCTTTTATTACAATTATTATACTACTGAAGTACCTAAAACCAGGATATGTAAGAAGTAATGGGAGGGTAGCAAGTAAGGCATGATCTTATTGAGTAAGAGTTATATTATTCCTGCATCCATTGGATTCATCTCTATAAAACTAAGCGTGTTTTTGGTTGATGACTACATAAGGGCCGGATTGGATCATTCCTGTTTTTGTGGATGGGATGGGGACCATACCTGTTTCTGTTTGGTTTGAGGGGTATGAGGTGGATGGATGGAGTGTGTTTAGATTAGCTTTAATTGCATTTTAGCAGGTTGTTAACTTTAGTTAATCAAACATTATTTGGGCCTCATCCCCTCTTTGCTGGCGTCCCTCTCTGTTATCTCATCGGCATTCTCCTTGAAGCTAGCGCATTCAAATCTTGGGGGAGCAGTTGTCGGACGAGAAGGGGAATCGTGACACTCGACGAACGAGGCGGAGGATGGCCCGAGGTGATGATGAGGAGGATTGAAGTCGGGATCTGGCACCTGCGCTAGCCGTCTGGTGGCGGGGTGCCGTTCATGTGTCTGCAATGGTAAAGGAGGTTAGCCAGAAAGTGGGATCGGGATCGATGGTCGGGGCAATTTTGGCGGACCTCTCGATCCACGTTTTCTAGTGAATATTTCCCTTTCCCATCCACCTCATCTCTAACCAGACACTATCAAAAAGTAGATGGTCCCATCCCATCCCTCCTCTGGCCAGCAACCAAACGCACGCTAAAACAGTAGTTTACATGCTAGAGCAACTAGGATGAACAATTCACTCGAAATAAACTAAAAAATGTCCTGATCACAACTCATATTTTCCTTGGCAATGGCATCTCGTTATTTCTCCAGACATGCTCCCTAGTTAGTCCTGGGAGGCAAAGGAACGCACATATTCCCTAGTTAGCCAGGCCGGAGGAGTTAAGCATAACTCAGTGAATTTTTGGTCGTGAGATACCAATCTTTTTAGAAAAAAAAAACAACGCTTAATTAATCATTAATATTATTTTAGACAGTTTTTAACCGAACCTGGCTGCCGTAAGGGGGTTGATTTTGAATGCCTCTCTCTTTTCTCGAGTTTCTATTTTGTACGATGCTTTCAATAAAATGAAAATTGAACCTAATGGAACATAGCTAGCGCATAGTAGCCTTCCATTTGGGGAGAGATATAAAATCTTCCTGAAAACAATCCCAGTCTTCCATCTTGAGCTCATCAATTGATACATTTAGTTGATATTAGTGCTTCGACGTCTCCTCACACGAACAGTCATTTTGAAGACAAAACACTTGGGCTGTTTTTGACTATTACTCTTGCAAATGCAGCAAGTGTATCCAACTGTGCGTGATAGTAACTATGCCGCAAGAAAATAGAACATATCTTCAGCAATGCAGCAAGAGTACGGCAACCGAGAACCGACACCTGTCCTCCCATTGATCACAGTACGAAGTCTTCATGCACAATTTTCCACAGTAATGACAGAAGACCTCAAAGTTTGGAGAACCAGGGTAGGTAACAAGTAATGGGAGGATAGTAAGTATGGCCTGATCTTGTCATTTCTTCAAGAGATTGTATTCCTGCATCCTTGGACGCAACTCTATAAAACTGATACAACCGGGTAATAGGTTTGGACAAGCTAGAGCAACTCGTATGTCATCTCATTATTTCTCTAGACATGTTTGCTAGTTAGGGTTGGGAGGCAACGGGTAACTGAGGAACACATGCTTTTCTTTTTCCACTGTTCCACGAGTTCTAGTGCAGACCGGCTTGCATGGAACTTCGATTTCCATGCGTTATATGGGTTGACTTCCAGTCAAGTGCAGCACTCGATTCGGAAGGAGAACGACAGGCCAATCAGGTCTGATCAGGAAATTTTACAAGACTTGGTCGGCTTGGCACATAAGGGTCGCGTATCATCACAGTCGCAGGAGACTACTGAGTGTAGTTGTCAGATGGTTGCCGTCCAGGCTTCCTTGCGGCGGTGTCTACAAACCTTTTTTTTTAGAAATATCCGCGGGAGTCAACTCACTCATGCTAGATGAAGGATCTGATCACGTTTCTGATTTCAGTCTTAAAGTCCTTCCTGCAAAAGTCCAGGGATGTGTTTGTAATTTTTTTAATGTTCTAGGTCCTGATGTAAACCATTGTGTACTGTTATCTCCTTATTGATGCAGCGTCAGGGTCCTCGGAGGCCCTTCTTTGTTCAAAAAAACCCACTCCAGCTAGCGCAAAGTTTTTGTTGCTTCGTGAATGCCAGCTGTGTATATCAACTGGATAATCCCAACTTCATGTTCACCTAGAAATCGATCTCAGATCGACGGAGCACGACGTAGTAGAAGAAACACATGGCAATATAGGGCACGGTTGGTAGGTCACACGACCCCTAAACAGGCCCTCGGAGCCAAAAACCGGGCAATTGGAAGCCTAAGCTCCCTCAAAATATTTGTCCATGCGTGCGTTAAAGAATAATGCTAGACCTACGGAATTTTTTGTTACGGGCAGTTGTACGGAAGGACGTGGTGGCTGCTGCTTGGTTGAAATCTGGTTTCCTTCCGTGAGTTTAGGAACGTAGATCTGGGACTAATCACCACGTCAGCGCGTAAGTGAGTTTTTGTAAAACTGAGCCCGTAGATGTAGCATTACTGTGCGTTAAAGCAGTCTGGCCCAGCTGCTACGCCTGATTCGACCGTTTCCACGGATGTAGGCCCCCTGAGTGCAAAGTGGGGCTTCCCAGCACGCGTGAGGAAGCGGCGCGAGACGTCGCGTCGGTTTGTGTCACGCGCCATAAATTTCCTTCGGCGCCCTCTTCCTCATCTCACTCTCTTGTCTTACACCCTTCCCCCAAACTCCTCGGCGGTTCCTTTGCCCGTGATGAGGCGTAAATTCCCCGCTGTCTCTGTTGCCACTGAACGATCTTGAGAACCAACGCCAAATCCCTATATGTGAGACCAAGAGTATTTCCGAGACACAACACTATGGGAGAGATGCCATGCGCCGACGGCCCCGCACCATCGGCACAGAACATTCAACCGTCGGCACCGTCTGTGCCGACGGTGACCGTCAGCACACCATCGTCGGCACAACTCTGGTCGGGCTAGCCAAGGCCACTGTCGGCACAACTGGTCACCGTCGACACAGCTCTGCACCGACGGCTGGGAAGGTGGCCGTCGGCCGTGCCACCGTCGGCACGGTACATTTCTCATCCGGCACGCGTAACGGCGCCGGCGATGCACGTTAGGCTGTGCGACGGTGTTGCCGTTGGCACAGTTGCTCCCTTTTGTTTCCAGAAACGGCGCGAAGCGTGTCCATTTCAAACTTGGAAAAAAGGCGCGATGTTGGGCCGGCTGTGCAGACGGTGTCACCATCGGCACATACCCTGCCCAGTTTTTTCAGTTTTTTTCCAAATTGGTTCGACTAGCTCAGAAATTGCAAAAAATGCAGAGGAAATATCATTGAATGTTCCAGTAACATATATAGCACAAATATATGACCATAGAGCACAAATATATCAACATATAGAACCAAATCCCACAAATATAGCACCAAATCCCACATATAGCACAAATATAGCATACAAGACCATCGTACATACACGGGATCCACTACAAAGATAGCAATAGTCATCATGTAGCTAGTACAATGTAGCAACTATCATGATCCACGCGGAGGGTAGTAGTCACGCAACTCGTCTCAGTTGAAGCGAGGTAAAGGTACTTCGACGGTGCTCGGGGAGGTAGAACCACGATGAGAGCCACCGGAAGTAGAAGCATGCCGAGCTGCGCCAGAAGCACCAGGAGAACATCGACCAGGGTGCATCGGTTTACCATCAGCAGAGACGTTCCCGGATTATCCCAATCCCTACATGTTTGATACCACTTGTTATAAAAGCGACAAGCAAATAAAGAAGAACGAAACAAGAACACACGCAGGGGACACAAGATTTAACGTGGAAAACCCCTTCCAACACAGAAGGGGAAAAAATCACGGGCGCCAGCCAGCAAAACTTCACTATATCGGGGAGTGTTTACAAACGCCGTGGGTTATCTTATAATCTGATAAACCCTAGCCGGCGGCTTACAAGATGTATATATAGGCGGTGCCAACGATCCGTACCGTACCGCGGGGGCTGCCGCCCCCCTACGGTCCGGTCCAAGCCTCCAGCGACGGGCCTCGCTCCGCTCGTCAGAAGTTAGCCTTCCTTTAGTATATGAATTTGGATCACAATACAACACATGCCACTAGCTAAGATAGCAGCATGGGCAGCCTCAGGTACAAAGTCTTCACCCATCCACAGTAATGACAGAGGAAGTAGTACCTAAAGTTTGGAGAACCAGGGAAGGTAAGAAGTAATGGGAGGATAGTAAGTATGACTTTTGTTATTGATGTAAGAGATTGTATTCCTGCATCCTTGGATGCAGATCTATATAACTGGTACAACCGAGTAATAGGTTTGGACAAGCTAGAACAACTCGTATGGCATCTCATTATTTTTTCAAACATGTTTGCTAGTTAGGGTTGGGAGGCAACGGATAACTGAGGAACACATGTCTTTTCACATTCACTGCTCCTCGAGTTCTAATGCACAATGTCTTGGGTGGAACTTCGATTTCCATGCATTATCTGGGTTGACTTCCAGTCAAGTGCAACACTCGATTCGGAAGGAGAACGACAGGCCAATCAGGTCTGATCAGCAAACTTTACAAGAATCGGTCGGCTTAGCACGGGAGGGTCACGTATCTTATCAGCGGAACGCAGACGATTAATGATTGTAGTTGTCAGATGGAGATGGTGCCGTCCAGGGTTCATTGTGACGGTGTCTACAACCTTCTTCAGAAATATCCTCGCGAGTGTTTAGAACATGCTAAAGCAACTAAGATGAACAGTTCACAACTCTTATTTTCCTTGACAGTGACATCTCGTTATTTCTCCATTCATGCTCCCTAGTTAGTCTTGGGACGCAAAGGAACGCATATATTTGCTCATCTCGCGTCTGCAGTTTATTGGATGGAAATACCCTATCATGCAGTGATCCTATAGTGGCCTCCCAGTTCCAAAAATAAGAAGATATAACATTGCTCTTGTTAGTTCAACATAGCCAAGCCTGAGGAGTTATGATTGCTGAAGCCCTTTGATTCAGCATAACTCGCGACTTTTCGGTCATGAGATACTAATCTTTTTAGGAAAAACTGTGCTTAATTGATCATTAATATTGTTCTAGACAGTTTGTAACCGAACCTGGCTGCCATAAGTGGTTGATTTTCAATGCCTTTCTCTTTTCTTGAGTTTCTCTATTGTACGATGCTTTCCATAAAATGAAAATTGAACCGAATGAACATAGCTAGCCTTCCATTTGGGGTGAGATATAAAATCTTCCTAAAAACAATCCCAGTCCTCCATATTGAGCTCATCAATTGATACATTTAGTGCTTCGACATCTCCTCACACGTACATAGAAGACGAGAAAATGTTCTTTATAGTTCACTAAACATGCGTGCTTTCACAAAAAAGAATTTGTCATTCTGAAGACAAAACACTTGGACTGCTTTTGACTGTTACTCTTGCAAATGCAGCAAGTGTATCCAATTGTGCGTGATAATAGCTATGCCGCAAGAAAATATAACATATCTTCAGCAATGCAGCAAGAGTACGGCAACTGAGAACCGACACCTGTCCTCAGATGACCTCAAAGTTTGGATAACCAGGGTAGGTAAGAAGTAGTGGGAGGATAGTAAGTATGACCTGGTCATTGATGTAAAAGATTGTGTTCCTGCATCCTTGGATGCAGCTCTATATAACTGACACAACCGAGTAATAGGTTTGGACAAGCTAGAGCAACTCCTATGGCATCTCATTATTTCTCTAAACATGTTTGCTAGTTAGGGTTGGGAGGCAACGGGTAACTGAGGAACACATACTTGTTCACATCCACTGTTCCACGAGTTCTAATGCACAATTTCTTGGGTGGAACTTCATTTTCCATGCATTATCTGGCTTGACTTCCAGTCAAGTGCAACACTCGATTCGGAAGGAGAACGACAGGCCAATCAGGTATGATCAGGAAACTTTACAAGAATCGGTCGGCTTGGCACGGGAGGGTCACGTATCTTATCAGCAGAACGCAGACGATTAATGACTGTAGTTGTCAGATGGAGATGGTGCCGTCCAGGGTTCATTGTGACGGTGTCTACAACCTTCTTCAGAAATATCCTCGCTAGCTAGTGTCAACTCACTCGTGATAGCACAACTGGTATCCTAGAAAAGGTTTTTGTTTTTGTTTTTTGTTTCGTGAGTGCCAGCGTTGTATATCCACTGGATAGCCCCAACTTCATCTTGAGCTGGAAATCGATCTCAGGACGGAGCTCGGCATAGTAGTAGAAGAAACGCGGCAATATAGTGTTCGGGAAACTGATGGATGCACCTGACTACCTGAGCACTAGCTAGCGTGCCATCTTTTAAAAAAACTTTATCTTAACATATTTTTTTTAAAATGGTCCTATACATATAAATATACTAGATGCACTCATTGTGCACTCTCACTGTTTTGTTTGTTGAATTGTGGTCTGGATGAGCAAGTAAAGTAACGAGGTCATCTTAAAAATTTGAACACCATTGTTTTGATTTATAGTTGCATCGGTTGATTAGCTGAAGTTTTTTTCTTAAGTAAATCTACCGATGTAGAGCTGACCACAACCATGTGTTTGTTCTTGTTGTTGAGGACGTTCAGGTTAGCAGAGAAGCTGGCACACCTGTAGTAGTAGGTAGTAGCAGACTGGTGCATCATTGTCACCTGTGAGAAGCTGGAAGAAGACCCATTTGTATGCTTGCCGCAGCATTGGTCTCGCTGCCAGCCATGATGTCAGATCCGAGGGAATTTTTGTATTTCATGCTGTGTTATAATGGTTAACCATCAGTTTTTTTTTGAAATGGGGGAAATATCGTCCCAGCTTCTGCATCCATTTTTTTATTAGATTATTCACAACACCTTACAAGAGCAATACAAAAGATCAAAACTCGAAGCCACCTCGCTAAACCTAAAGAGGGATGAGGGGGGTGACAATTCACCAACTCATATCATCCAAAAACCAAATGCCTTCCCAGGCCGCCCAATAGCAGATGAGAAGCACATCCAGTCAAGCAGACTCTCAGCATAAGCCAACGCACACACCGTAGAAGTTGCTACCGCCGTCTTCCTCGACTCCATCTTCAAGAGAGATCATCGCATTGACCATGCCAGACCTGCCATCGATGCCGTCACGGCGCCAGACGACTCCACCATCCTGCGCGTGTCCATCACACTGCATCCGTCCCGAGACACCACTGCACCATATGCCATGGCGACTCGATGACGCCGACACAGCAAAAGCACACCGCTCCACCTCAGCATCACCGCCATCCGTTGTCTGCTCCAAAAAACGATACCCCAATAGGGAGAACGGCGTTGCGCGCCGCCATCGTTCGATCCGGGAGACCCGAGTCTGGGATTTCCCTCGGAGCAGCCCAGACGAATGTAGCTGCAAGAACAATGCCTTCAACAAGGATGCAACGAACAGGCGCCGCCATCGTCCGCCATGACTGCAGTCAAGACCGGTTTTCACCGGCAGCCACGCCGCCGTCTGGGACTAACGCAGTTGCAGGAACAATGCCTTCAACAAGGATGCGACGAACAGGCGCCGCCATCGTCCGCCATGACTGCAATCAAGGCCGGTTTTCATCGGCAGCCACGTCTCGCCATTGGGGACTAGATGACGGATCGCGAGACCCGCCAAAATAGCCACGAAACTAGCCGATCCCCTCCGACAAAAGAGGAAACCGCCACCGCCCAAGCTTCCTCATGCTGCAGATCAGACCCAGGAGCACCGTCGACAACCAACATGGACGCCAGAGATGCAGGTGTACACAACCCGACCACGCCCTGATGGGCTCAGACCTGGCCCGCCTACCCGCAGCCATGCCCGTCCACCGCTGGAGTTCACCGAGGAGCCCTGGCCGCCGCCGCCGCCTGCAGCAGTGCCGTAGATGGCCGGAGCGGGCGCCGCCGCCACCACGCCATGCCGGCGACCGAGGAGATCTGCCGCCGCCACCACGCCAAACGGGCTTTGCCCGGCGGCGGCTCCGGCAGCGGCGGTGGGCGGGGATGAGCACAGGGGAGGGAGGGAGGATGGCCGCCGGGTTAGGTCGGGGGTGGGAGGGGTTAGGTCGGGGGTGCAGCCTTAATCCTTCTACCTACCAATGTAGAAAGTATGAACATTATCATTATGCCGTCAGTGTCTGTCCCAAAACTTATTTGATGCCCTGCGGATCTTTGGCTTTGATGTGCTGATCATGCTGGTCGAGTTTGAGTCTTAAAATGATTATATATGCCGGCCTGTGCAAATTGGTTTCTCACTGTTTTGCTGTGTGCTGGGGATGTCCAGAAATGGGAGGTCATGCCAATTTTTTTATGCTTTTGCCGATTAGTTGCCTTGACTATGTCTTGTCTACCTTTTGTAAAAAAATTCAGATTTTCCCGGAGAAACATATCGTGGTGAACATGAATTGGCAAAGTGATTTAAGCTTGCTTTATTTTTTATCAGGCAAGAATCATCTCACATGATGTATGTAGTCATGCCAAATTGTCAAGATTTTTTATTGGATGAAAATCTTAAACGCCCCTGTTTTTTCCTTGATGTCGTTCATTGTCTCGCCAGAATCCCTGTTTTTTTTCTAGCTATCTAGATTGGGACGTGAGCCAGCCTCTGTTTCAGCTGCACATAGCGCGTTTGAGGCGTGAACATGGGTAGTAGTTCGCCGAATAGGTGCGAGCAGAACAAAGAAGTGCTCCCCAAGTTCGTTCGTGGCAGCGCCCAGGGCTGGAGTCGATGAAGACTATACTAGGGAACCAACGGCAGCCTCCGCCATCGGTGGTGGTATGCCTACCCGAGAGGCTAGATGTATTCATGTCTGAAAGCGGCTGTGCTCGGCGAGACATGAGATAGAAGAGAGAGTCGATGTTAAGAAAAAGAAGGCCAACAAGAAGAAAAAGTTTAAGCCCAATTGTGATAGACAAACATACAAGTCTTCGACTAATGACGCCACTAGACCTGCCCACTCGTACTAGAAAAGCTACATCCCCAGTATACCCGCCCGAGAGAGAGAGGGGAGATAGTCAGCCACCCCCATCCCTACCCAACCTCGTCAAAGTCACAAGCCACACGCGCAGGGGGTGGTCATTCTTCATGAAACAATCCATGAGTTACACAATAAGAAAATGGATGGGGTTTTGTTTAAAATTGATTTCGAAAAGGTTTATGATAAAGTCAAATGGCCTTTTTCACAACAAACGCTGAGAATGAAGGGTTTTGCTCCGGAGTGGAGTAGAATTTTTCAGCGGTTTGTTCAAGGGGGAAGTGTAGGAGTCAAGATTAATGATGATATTGGTCATTATTTCCAGACCAAAAAAAGGCTGCGACAGGGGGATCCTCTATCTCCAATGCTCTTTAATATTGTAGTAGATATGCTTGCCATCCTGATTGAACGCGCTAAAGAAGATGGTCAAGTAGGAGGACTTATCCCTCATCTTGTTGAGGGTGGTATCTCCATATTACAATATGCTGATGATACGATCCTTTTTCTAGAACATGATTTACAAAAGGCGGTCAATATGAAATTAATTTTATGCCTGTTTGAAGAGCTTTCAGGACTTAATTAATTTTCATAAAAGTGAGATTTTTTGTTTTGGAAAGGCCAAGGATGAGGAGGACCAGTACAGATAGATCTTTGGATGTGACGCTGGTTCACTCCCCTTTAGATACTTGGGTAATCCAATTCATCATAGAAAGCTCAGGAATTCTGATTGGTATCCGGTGGAAACCCGATTTGAGAGCAAGTTGGGTTGCTGGAAAGGAAAATTACTATCCTATGGTGATAGGTTTTTTTTTTGAAGCATATACAGTAGGGAAGACCCCTACTGCTTCATTTTTCATTATATATCAGAAAACAGCGGACATTTACAAAGGAGAATAGAAAAAACTCCTCAAGAAAAAGGAAGAAGAAGAAGAAGAAAGAAAGGAGAAAAGAAAAACAAGTCATTTACAAGCTGTCAATCCATTGTTGCATACCCTCTTTTAGACTTGGTTTTGCTCTATGCATAACAAGAACAAAGTATTCTTTGAACATAGCAAAGCATGTCTGCTGACTTCTGTCTTCATTATCGAAAATAATTCTGTTTCTATGGTTCCATAGACTCCAAGCCCCTATGATGAGAATTTCCTTGAAACATATACCACCATGTCTTTGCTTCCCATCCTTGAGCATATCAACAAGAGATAGATTAGTATTCCATTCATATCCAAGTCTCCACCAGAAGTTCTGACTAAAGTCACATGCAAAAAAGAGGTGTAGAAGAGATTCATTGGGCTCATCGTCACATATCACACAACAACTATCTTCTACATAGAAGTGTTTTCTAGTCATAAGGTCTTTGGTGTTTAGTCTGTCCAGAAGTAGCAGCCAAAAGAAAAATTTATGTTTGGATAAACAACATGATTTCCATATCCACTTGAAAGGACTAGAGACCTGAGGAAACTCACTTATACTTTCATAAACCTTTTTGGTGCTGTACTTTCCTCCTCCTCCCCATGTAAGATTCCATATATCATTGCCTAGATTCATGTTTAATGGCTCCACTGCAGAAATTAATTCGTGACATTGATCATGAGCAATGGTGGATAAGGGCAAGTGGAACATGTCAAAGAAATTTGATTCACTGTAACCCTTTGCATGGCTAATAGATAAATCTATATTTTTGGCAAAAGAATGTAGCTGTGGGTATTTCAGTTTCAAACATTCATCTAACCACTTATCATTCCATAAGAGAGTAGAATTTCCAGATTTAACTTGAGGTGCAGCAACTGATTTGAACAACTCAATTAATTTTGTACAATCCCTCCACCAGAAAGAGCCCTTGCTACTTTTTTCTTGTGGTATTTTCCCATCACTGTAATATGCTTCCCACAGTAAATTGACCCAGGGGATATCTTTTTTGTTGAAGAACTTAAACAGAAATTTTATGAGTAGAGCTTGATTCTGTTTTCTTAGATTTAACATTCCAAGTTCTCCATTTTTCTTTGGACTGCAAACAAGATCCCATTTTGCCAGACATTTCCCTCTCTTGTGAATATCTTTATCATTCCATAAGAAAGTTCTACAGGACTTTTCCACATGATCAATGATAGTATAATGTAGCTTGATAGTACACATTGCATATATGGGCATAGAAGATATAATAGATTTGATAACCTCCAGTCTGCTAGCATATGACAACAATCTTGCAATACCTGCAAGTCTTTTGTCCACTCTTTCAGCTATATATACCATGTTTTCAATCTTAGGTTTTGTAGTGCCCATAGGAAGTCCTAGGTATGTGAATGGCAAGCTTTCTGTCCTGCAACCCAAAATATCTGCCAATTCTTTACATCTTGCAGCTGTGATGTTTATAGGGACAAGAGAGCTTTTATGGAAATTAACTCTAAGTCCAGTTGAGACTGTGAATTTATCCAGAATTTCCTTTATCTTATTGAGCTGAATTGCATCAGCTTGAAGAATGAACAGTGTGTCATCAGCATACTGTAAGATAGGGAAGTCTTGGCCATATGAATTATTAACTGGTAATTGAATCTCTTCATTATTCCAGGCATTATTAATAACAATCTGCAATAACTCAGCAGCCAGGACAAACAGAATAGGTGACAGGGGATCCCCTTGTCTAACTCCTCTCATGCATTTTATTGATTTACCTGGAACCCCATTTAATATAATAGATGTAGTTGCTGTACCAAGAATACTTTCTATCCAAGATATGAATTTGTCCCCAAATCTTAAATATCTGAGCATACATATGATAGCATTATATTCTACTTTATCAAATGCCTTTTCAAAATCCACTTTGAAGATAACAATTTCTTTCTTTGATTTGTGGCAGATATCCAAATATTCATATGCCCAGGCAAGACAGTCTTGTATGTTTCTGCTCTTAATAAATCCATACTGATTTCTGTGTATGAGGGGAATAATTACATTCTGCAACCTATTTGCAAGAAGTTTTGTGATCACTTTTAGAGCCATACTGACTAAAGAGATTGGCCTGAAATCAGAAACAGTCTCTGGACAATCAATTTTAGGAATGAGAGTTATATATGCAGTATTTATGCTTTGAATATCCAGATTCCCATTGTGAAAAGCTTCACAAAGTTTATAAAAATCATCCTTGATAGTATCCCAGCATTTTTTCATGAACAATCCATTAAATCCATCTAGTCCAGGAGATTTGTCACTTGGCATGTGCTGAATTATCTCATCAATTTCCTCATGAGTGAAGGGTCTCTCCAACTCAGTAAGCTCAATATTGTGATTACTAGTGCCAATCTCAAATTGCATATTAGTCTGAGCAGATAAGCCAAGCCTTTCTTTATAAGATTCCCATAACAGAGCAGCTTTATGTGCATGCTCAGTAATAATTCTTCCATCTTCAGTTGTAATACTAGCAATATAATTATGCCTATAATTCCTTGTTGCTATAGCATGAAAGAACTTTGTATTTTCATCACCTAGCTTTGCCCATTTGATGTTTGCCCTCTTTTTCCAATATTTTCTTTTTGCCTCCAAAAGATTGAGTGTATGCTTCCTGAGGGCAACCCTGAAATTTCTTTCTATGACAGAAAGAGCTCTTTGATCCTCTAACCCATCAAAAACTGCAACCACATAACAACAATTTCCAATAAGTTTGTTTAGCATATGGTGATAGGTTAGTCCTTATTTATTCAGTTCTGACTAGCTTACCAATGTTTATGCTGTCCTTCCTGCAGATACATGTTGGGGTAAAGAAACGTTTGGACTTCTATAGATCAAGGTTTTTTTGGCAATCTAAGGAACAAAAAAAGAAATATAAACTCACGAAATGGAATATTGTATGTAGACCTAAAGATCAAGGGGGTTTAGGTATTGAGGTTCTCGACATCAAGAATAGATGTTTATTAAGTAAATGATTTTTAAAACTTCTTAATGATGAAGGGGTGTGGCAGGAACTATACAAGCCAAATATCTAAGACATAAGACCCTATCTGAGGTCCAAGTTAAGCCTACTGACTCTCTCTTCTGGAAATGATTGATGGGGGTTAAAGATGATTTCATTTCTAGAAGTTTTTTTAAAGTGGGAAATGGTAAAGGAACCTAGTTTTGGGAAGATATATGGCTAGGAAAAGTTCTTTTAGCGCAGCAATATCCCTCCTTATATAATATTGTGCGTCACAAAAAATGTAACAGTAGCTCACGTGTTAGCTCAAACCCCTCTGAGTTTTCGGCGGGTATTGAATGGTAACAAATGAACTTCTTGGCTACAATTGTGTCACAAATTAATGGCGATAAATTTGAATGAAGAAAAAGATATATTTGTTTGGAATCTCTCACCAAATAGCTTATTTACGTTCAAGTCTATGTACGAAGATCTTATAAGTGACCACACCCCTTTTTTGCGAAAGTATCTCTGGAAGGTTAAAATCCCTCTTAAGATAAAGATTTTCATGTGGTCTCTGAGTAATAAAGTACTGTTAACTAAGGATAATTTAGCCAAAAGAAAATGGAATGGGTGCACCAAATGTGTTTTTTGTGGAGATGAGGAAACTATTCAACACCTTTTCATTTAGTGTCATCTAGTTAAGCTTCTTTGGCACATAGTAAATTTCACATATGATCTTCCTCCTCCAACCAATATTACTAATATGTTTGGTAATTGGCTGAATGGAGTAGATAGACAATCGAAAGCTTTTATCCATATTGGGGTTTCTGCCTTGTGTTGGTCTATATGAAGGGTCAGAAATGATATCATCTTGAACAAAAAATAATCCTTTCACTTTTTGCAGGTTATCCATATGGTGTCTCACTGGGTCCAGCTTTGGGCTCTCCTATCGCCGGAGGGACAGCGGGATGCCATGGTTTCTAGATGCACTTGGCTCCAGATGGTCGCTCAGGATATTTGGTGCCAGGGTGGCTGGTGTCACACTAGGAGACTACTTTGAGTTGTCAGGGTAGTTTTATACTTTTTTGTTCGCTTGATGATTTTTGTATCATTTTTTGGCGATGTTTGAGTTGTAACACATTACTGAATTTGAATATTTTTAATAAATAACCGTGTGCATCATCATGATGCAGAAGCCGGGGTTACTATCCCCATTTCGAAAAAAAGCTCGCACGCGGCTCTAGTGAGAACAACCTCATATATAGAGAGAGGAAATTTGAGGGTGGATGCAACTCAGATCTCTCACTACAGATCAGATGGCCATAGGGTAATGCGCGAGCTATTGGATGGGGGAGGAATGGATGGTTCAGATCAACAAAAATGGGGTAATCTGTGGGCAGTGGACTTCTATCATCTGATTGGATGGGAGAGGAAAGGAGCAGACGATGTGATTCTACTTTGCTATTGGCTTCCATGTGAGCATGCTGAAGATAGCACCAAACCATGAGCAGAAAAGGGCACCAAATCTGCATGAACAATGAGCTCGTGTCATATGCGTAAGAATTTGGTTTGTTTCAATTTCATATAGTTAGACTTTTCTTAGTGTGAAAATTCAAAATGTGTTCTTGATTGGTTGTGCCAGCCAATGACCTTGTTGATGGCATTATTTTGTGAGCACGGACTCTAGACGCTATCTTCGTAGTGATTTGTGTTTCAGCTCGGGATCTTTGGTTTTTCTTTATCTTCTTATTTTTTTAGTAGGGTTGTGTGTATTTAGGATATGTTGTATTAAAATTTAAAACATATCCTAAGAATTCCATGATTTTGATGTTTCTGTTGCTGCCCCTACACCTCTTTTGTCAGACAGTACCGATGCTTGTGCGTGATTTGGTGAAGCATGAGCTCACCAAGAACATAGGTTGGATGCCTCATTTGCATGCGCTGCTACGCAGAATCAGGTTAGGTGTTGTCTAGGGTGGCACTCGGAGTCTTCAGCTCGCGCTACGGCTGGGCACCAACTCGGAGTAGAATTGGTGTTGGATAAAAGATAGAGGCTTGGTTAAGTTTATCTTGATATGTTTTGTTGCTGGTCCAGCTCCCCTAGGATGAAAGGGTGGCTATAGTTGATGGTTATAGTTTTTCTTTAGTATATTTTGATGTTGTATTGGACTGTAATGCTAGGAGGTTTTAATGTGTATGTCGTGGTGTGCTATTGTGCTGGGTAGTTTGCTAGGAGCTAGTGGGGTTTGACCGTTTGAGCTATATTGATCCGAATTAGAACTTAGTACATATTATTAGTTTCATTTTCAATGAAATCGGGAGCTCTGGCTCCTCAGTTCGAAAAAAGGTTGCCGGGGTACGTAGACACAACACATCAAATACCATGCGGTTCTGCTCTTCCAGGTAATCCAGAGCACCCGCATTACAAAATTATAAGACTGTAAGCATGCATTTCACTTTAGTCAAACATGTACATAACCATATGTTTTTCAATCATGTAGATACCAAACAAGTGTGAAGTATTCCAATGAACTGTTGTATTGTGATCCAAATTTATATACTAAAGGGAGGCTAACTTCTGACGAGCGGAGCGAGGCCCGTCACTGGAGGCTTTGGCCGAAATTGGCACCGCCTATATAATCTGCAGCCCCCCGCGGTACGATACGGATCGTTGGCACCGTCTATATATACATCTTGTAAGCCGCCGGCTAGGGTTTATCAGATTATAAGATAACCCACGGCATTTGTAAACACTCCCCGATATAGTGAAGTTTTGCTGGCTGACGTCCGTGGTTTTTCCCCCTTCTGTGTTGGAAGGGGTTTTCCATGTTAAATCTTGTGTCCCCTGCGTGTGTTCTTGTTTCGTTCTTCGTTATTTGCTGTCGCTTTTATAACACGAACTAGCAACTTGGACAAGTCCTTGTGCACCGCCAATCATTCATCCTCGGGTTAAGCATTTAATGAGAAGGATACATACATATTAATAAAGCCCTTCAGAAGTGCCGATGGAGCTATTTGAGCAAAAGTTGGCTAGTACGGCACCCTCCTACATATGGACCATATGGCCTCACACAACACTCACTTTCTCACATTAAGGCTTGGGAAGCACCAGACACAACATTTTACTTCCTATTATAGTGTGACTCGCATTGTTTATTGAACTAGAGACACGATGAGAATTTGAATGCATTTTTTCATGAATTTAGGGTTTATTCAACATTCAAATATCCCTGTACATCAACTTCTTCTTCTTCTCCTTTTTGAGTAAATCAATATGCTTTTTTATTGCAAAAGAAAAACAAAAGAATTATGGCACCCCTCCTACATATTGACCATATGGAGTTGTGTGTTCGGGTAGAATTTAGCTAGTATGGCACCCTTCCTAGCTCCAACATACGGACCACACTTACTTTCTAATATTTAGGTTTGGGAATCACCAGAAACATTGGCATCTCAGCGCGCAACATTCTGCTTCCTATTATACTCTATATTTATCAGACACACGACATGATGAGGTAACTACTGCCAATGAGGTCGAAGGCTTTTTTTCGTGAATTTAGTTTTTTTGTAGAACGTTTTAACTGTTTACCATAGTTAACTCAACAATTAAATTTCCTTGTAGATCCAAAAGAAGAAGGAGAGGATCCATGTGTCAGGGGATCAAACATGGGAAAATGATAGTCCCAGTCTGGAGTCTCGACCTGGCATATCGCTGGTCGTCCTTCGTGAAAATCAGAAGGAATTTGCACATTGCACAATACAAATAGACATGCTTTTTTATTGCAGGAAAAACAACAACAAAAGAATTATGTCCAACCTAGGGAATTCCCTCCTACATGATCACATTTTCCTTACAGAAGAAGAATGAAAACAATCAACCAGTATACCCCACGTACCTCCTTTCCATTTTCATGCACAACATTAACACGATCGAGAACAAACATTTATGTCACAGGCTTTCATGCGTAGCACCAGAAATTTCAGAAGAGCAAGTCGTCGTTCGTCGAGGTGAACCCGCCGTAGATGTCGCCCATGTTGAGCAGGTCGAAGTACCCGCCTCCGGCCACCATGCCGGCGCCGGCACCGCCGTGAGCAACGGCTGCGGCGCTTTGGTGGTGGTGGTGATCCTGCTGGTGCGGATGCTGGTGATGCTGCAGCGCGTTGCCGTAGCTGCTGCCGCTCATCTGGTCCCCGACGAACGCGCCGTGCGACGGCGTCACGTTGCCGGAGCTGGCCGTGGAGGCTGGCCAGTGTGCGGACATCGTGTAGCTTTCGGGGCCCGCCGCCGCTACCGCAGCCGTCGGCATCCAGTCGGCGAATACGAAGTTCTTGGCCTCGTGCTGCTGATCGATGAATGGCTCGGCGGGCGAGATGGCGTGTTGGCCGTGGCTGCCACCGCTAAGGTTGGCGTCGTGGTCCCCGTGGGTCGACGTGGCCGTGCTGCCGCCGCCGGTGTTGGCACTCATGGAGGTGAGCCGCTCAGGGGGCGACGGGCTCTTGCCGGCGTTTGAGGAGCCCATCACTCTCTTCTTCAGGTACGAGTTCCAGTAGTTCTTCACCTCGTTGTCTGTCCTCCCGGGCAGATGCATCGCTATCTGCGACCACCTGACCAAACAAACAGTACTCGAATCATCAGCACCACCATGATTATGTTATACTTATAGCGAGTGGATTTTGTACACCCACCCCTGCATTGCCTTAATCTTCTGTTTATGGACATGACAAATGATGAGAATGTAGGATGAAGAGGAGTGCAGGTGAGTTGTTTGAGGTGATAATTATGTTTCTTACTTGTTTCCCAACTTGGCTTGGAGGTTGATGACAACATCCTCCTCCTCTTGGGAGAACATTCCGCGCTTCAATCCTGGCCGCAGGTAGTTGATCCAACGCAACCGGCAGCTCTTTCCATTTCTCTGAAGACCTATCAGGAAGCAAACCAAAAACAGGGCAAACAGTTTCAGGCATAATTCATGTAAAATGTGATTCAGGGATAGCACTTAGCTCAAATTGGCGCATCACTTTTTGTGCTAGAATTTTGACTAATCCAGGGACCGTACTGAAAGTTAAGTCGTGTGATGGTCAAATGGAGCTTTAAGCAATTATTTGCTCAAGTTAATTGTTGCTAACCTAACTGTGGATCAGCCTAGATTTCACAATTCACCTATACAAAGACTAGATCATGCATTCAGAATGGAACTCTAAACAAAATACAAAATATCCATTAGAAAGAATGCAAGTTCATCAAGCTATTGCTAATACGAGACTAGACTAGAATTCAAATAAAAAATTTGTTGTTTATGCAAGCATTGGCATGCAAAAATCTCCATGAAAGGGGGAGGAAGTAACAACCATTCCTATATTCAGGGAGAGGAGCTCACCAGCCTTTGAAGGGACAGCACTCCAGCAGCCAAGGCCATGCTTCAGGATGTAGTCCCTCAGCCTCTGGTCCTCCTCAGGCGACCACAGCCCCTTCCTGTAGTTCATCTTCGGCTTGTCGCAGGACCGGCACCCCATTGCCGCCTCCTTCCTCTCCCTTCCACTGATATACTCCCTAACTTGCTGCTCCTGTCTTCTTGTCTCTCAGAAGAAGAAGATGAGCTGTTGCAGTAGTAGCAGTAGACTTCCCCAGCTCCATGTGCTCCCTGTGATTTAAAGGGGTCTGCCTGGTTTAGTTTAATCTTTGTGGAATTGAGTTGGTGATGCGATGCCTGCACATGCTTCAGATCATGAGTTCCGAGGCTTGGTCAGAGGATGTCCACCTCCCTCTCGAGATTCTCCAGGGTTATTCACTCGGTTTTGGCTTTGCGCTAATGATTATGTGGATGGATGCTTGCTGGCACTAGGATAGGACACACATTTTGTTCTGGAGTCAGTAACTGAGATGTTTCTCTAATCAGCAGTTGTTTATGCAGAAGCCACCTAGATCATCAAATTTTTTTTTTGAGAAAGATCATCAATTTTGTTATATATGTTCTTCTACAGTTTGTACTGAACCAAAATCCGGAGAGGATTTTTACGCAGGCGGTGCTACTATGAGAATCAACCGTGTTTTTTTATCAGCCTACGAGGGTAACAGCATAATGTTAATCAAATTTGTCTAGTAAAAAATACTGTTATCCAATAATCGCAGCCCTAAAGGTCGGACTTTCCTCCCTCAATGATGGGTGAAGCATTGACATTAGCTGTTCCTGCAATGAAACAGGCTCTTGGATTAGTAATGGCATAGCCTGATTAATCCCCTCTTGCAGATATCAATCATTAGGAAGGGCCAAGAATAGAGAGCCAGGGACACAAACAAGATGAGACAGACCAGTTAAGATCCAGAAGGATATGCACCGCAAGGATCAAGAAGGTGAAATGGATATATAAACAAGGACCTCCGATGCCAATCACAGTGCACCATTTCACATTCACCCAGTGTTGGAACAACTGAGTTGGCAGACCGACTTCTTCAGGCCATGCCGCAGGTAATATTCTTCGAGGCAGAGAACGGTGGAAATCGAGCTGTTTTGTGTGGTTTTGTGTGCTCGTTTAGGAAGACTCTAAAGTGTTTTCTTGCTCTCGGTATATGTCATTGGGTTAGTAGGACTGAGATTGTGCTAAATTGAAAATGAACCACCAGCTTCAGTTTGGCAGCAAACATCAGCATGCATTGCTGAAGACTTTGTCCTGTCTGCACACCAGTTCTTTTCATGAAATCTTAGTGTGTGGGGGACTTTGTCCTCTCTGTACACCAGTTTATCTTCTCTGCTTAACCTACTCCTGCTCGATCCTGAAAAAGAAAGACCTTGTCTAAAGCGACAGATGAACAAAAGGCAAGTTTTGGTTCATGCAAAATAAAAATTCTAGATTTTTGTACGCCGACAACTGCTTTGCTCTAGGATTCATGGAAAGTTCAGACTTGGAAGTTCTGAATGTCCTAGTGCTGCCAACATTCTCTGCATGAGTCCAGAACGTTTCTGTTCTGCAGAACCTACACTTTTTGGTTCTTACGGAACAGGAGAACCGAAAAGAAACAGCATGATTCAGCACGTACGTCCCATTATTAACCAAAAACACAGAACTTATATCAGTGAAGTTTCCGGCCAGTTAATTCCTTGACTAGGGGGTGATTAATCATATGGCATGAGGTCCTATCTTTCTCTGGCCACATTTAAGTACACAGCAATGACCTACAGAAGAGGACGACCCCATGTGACCCTCAAGGGCGTCCTAATCTCCCCACCGTCAAACAAGGGGATTTTCTGATGCTGATGCTAAAAAAGAAAGAAGAAGAATCAGAGATTAAAGATTTCTCTCTTTGTAATTAGCCAACACATATATAAACTAGGAACCTAATTGACTTGGGCACAAGTGCATGTGGGCAAACACCTAATCTCCATACAAATTCAGCATCTTGCACAATACATTATGCACCACTGGTTAAACTAATGGAATTCTTCTCAGAAGAAGTATAGGAGGAATCTTCTGTCCCAGCGAGAACAGCTCCCTGACTTGCAAGAGGACTTTGCTGCTCTTTTAACATCTTCTAGATTAGTGCAAATGTGAAGACAATTTTTAAATATGTTTTTTAATATTTCCGGCGATGATTAAATAATGGGATGTGCAAAATATGCTGCTAATTAAACAAATGAGCCTAGAACATGCAGCGGGAAGGAGGGGCTTCTGATTTGTAGGAGCAATAGCAATGATGGGATGCAAGTCAATGCTTCGCTCCAGAGATTAATCCACAGATCAGACAGGCAAGATAGCCCAATTGTATACACAAGCACAGCTCATGCCATCATGCATCAATTACTTAATTAAATCCACTGCAGAATTGTGTCAGTATATCTTTGCAGGATTAAGCAGAAGAACAAGAGAGCTAAAAAACAAGTGCCAACTTGCTAAGCATGCACACTAAAAAAATTAAGAATTTTTTTTAGGATTAGAATTTAGAAGAATTAATGCAGGCATCATGCATGATAGCTGACACAATTTGAGGTAATTTGGTTTTCCTTGTGGCAACTAATGCTAACAAGTACTCTTTCTTTCCTCAAGCAATAGAAAATTAAATATGTACGTGACCTTGCATATGTTAGAGTTGTATTTGTTTTACCTTTCGTATACCATACAAACTGTGTATTGGATACGGTTTCGTTGTGTACTTCTATACCCCTATATATTAACACGTAACCCGTACTAGCTCCACGTACGGTTCAACCCTAATATTTACATGGTATCAGAGCAGCCTTCTCCCCTCTAGCTGTCTCGCCGACAATCCGCCGCCGCCGCCATTGGCCGGTGAAGCACCAAACAACCACAAAACTCTCCGGCCGCCTCACGCCGCCAGGAGCCTCAAACACCAAACCAGAAAACACAGACAACCCTTCCGATCGTCCTTGATCGTGATTCAGAAAACCAAAACCCAAAACCAAGAAAAAAAAAACCCTAGATCGTTTTGCCCGGCCGCCGCTGTTTGCCGCCGTGAAGCACCACATCCCACACACAACCAATGGCCTCGTCTTCGTCTGCTACCGCCGCCGCGAATCTTGCGGCCGCCCTTGGATCGCCGCCTACAGAGAAACTCACCCGCCAGAACCATCTGTTTTGGAAAACTCAAGTCCTCCCAGCCCTTCGTGGTGCTCAAGTCCTCGGTCTGCTTGATGGATCTGATGCTGCTCCCTCCAAAACCCTCGAAGTTGAAGACAGCGAGAAACGAAGTCCACTGTTCCCAATGAAGCCTACGCTGTTTGGCTGGCCCGAGATCAAACTGTCACGAGCTACCTAGTGAAAGGGCTTGACATCGATCTCCTCTCTCATGTTGTTGGTCTCGAATCTGCTCATCAAGTCCGGACAACCATTGAAGGTCTGTTTACCTCTCGGTCTCGTTCTCGCGTTAATATGCTTCGAGGTGCCCTTGCCAATACCAAGAAATTAGAGCCGACGAGTGCCACGGTTTATCTCCAAGATGCGCGGTTTTGCATCCGAGCTTGCCGCCGCGGGAAAATAGTTGATGATGATGAGTTAAAAGGATACATATTGGGAGGACTTCGGGGGCCTTATACCCCCTTTGTTGCATCAATGAACGCCACACCCAACACCACCCTCACGGACATGTGTGCTCAGCTTCAAGCGTTCGATGATCGTGAGGTATTGCTAGCTGAGTCCAATCAGATTAATCCTGTTTTTCAGACCTCTGCCAATGTTGCTGCTCGTGGAGGTCCTCCGCCTCGTTCAAACGAGCCACGTCGTGAGGGTGGAGGATACAGAGATGATGGTGGTTACCGTGATGGTGGCTATCGGGACCGTCGTGACGACTATCGTCGTGATGACCGTGGAGGTGGATACCGTGATCGTCGAGATGATCGCGAAAATTGGAGACGTGATGATCGTGACCGTGGCAATTACAGGCGTGATGATCGCCGTGATGTTCAGCGCCGTGATGGTGGAGGTGGTGGCCGCGGACGTGATGACCGTGGTGCACCCAAGGGAGGTCGTGGTCGAGGCCGGACCCCCACACGATTTGTTGATACCACATGCCAAATCTGTACCAAGTATGGTCACCCCTGCAAATGAGTGTTGGTGGCGCTACTCCGATCGTGATGATGATGATGATCGCCGCAATGGCCGTGACCGTGCTGAAAAAGGAGCCTATGGCGTTGATACAAATTGGTATATGGACAACGGCGCCACTGATCATATCACTGGGCAGCTGAACAAGCTACATACTCATGATGATTATCGAGGTCGCGATCAAGTTCACAATGCAGGTGGTACAGGTATGGCAATACAGCATATTGGTAGATCAACATTGCATACACCTCATAGTTCCCTTCAATTAAATAACATTCTTCATGTTCCTAGTGCCACCAAAAATCTATTATCTGCTCATAAAATCACTCTAGACAATGATGCCTTTATTGAAATTCACCCATTTTTCTTTTTGATTAAGGACCAGGCCACCAAGCAAACAATGTTTAGAGGTCCATGTCATGGCGGCTTATACCCTCTTGTGCCCACTACTGCTGGTTCTGACAAGCATGCTTTCATCACCATCAAGCCGTCTTCATCCACTTGGCATCGTCGTCTAGGTCATCCGTCGTCCTTCATTGTTCAGCAAGTCCTTAGAAAGAATAATCTCCCATATTCTCCAGAAATAAATCCCTATGTGTGTGATCCTTGTCAACAAGCAAAAAGTCATCAGTTGCCATACCCCACTTCTACTAGTGTATCTACTGTTCCTTTGGAACAAGTGTTTTCTGATGTATGGGGCCCTGCTCCAGTTTCTGTTGGCAAACACAAATATTATGTAAGTTTTATTGATGACTATAGTAAGTTTACATGGATATACTTGATTAAGCAAAAGAGTGATGTGTATCAAGTCTTTCTTAATTTTCAGCAACTTGTTGAGAGAAAATTTGGTTGCAAAATCATTACTATGCAAACTGATTGGGGTGGTGAGTATGAGAAACTTCATGGGTTCTTTCGGAAAATTGGTATCACACATCATGTCTCTTGTCCACATGCTCATCAACAAAATGGTTCTGCTGAACGCAAACATAGACACATTGTTGAGGTTGGCCTTGCTCTTCTTGCCAATGCCTTTATGCCTTTGAAATTCGGGATGAAGCCTTCCTCATTGCTACCTTTCTAATTAACCTTCTTCCCACCAAAGTCCTAAATCTTCGGTCTCCTGTTGAAAAACTTCTTCAAGTCAAGCCCAACTATGATGCTCTTCGCACCTTTGGCTGTGCTCGTTGGCCAAACCTTCGCCCTTATAATCAACGCAAGCTCTCCTTTCGCTCAAAACGCTCGTGTCTTTCTTGGATACGGTCCTATTCATAAAGGAGTCAAATGCTTAGATATCTCCACAGGGCGCGTCTATATTTCTCGTGATGTTGTTTTTGATGAAAACATTTTTCCTTTTCAGTCATTACATCCTAATGCTGGTGCCCAACTTAGGAAAGAAATTTTGTTGCTTCCCGAACATCTCACATCATCATCGCATGCTAATTATGAGGGTGCACATGTTGATCTTCCTATGCATATTGTTCCTGTTACTAATCCTACACAGGTTCATGATGGTAGCCCTGAAGAAAATCGCTCAACTTCTGATGCCAGTACTGAAGATTTGAGCTCAAATGATGAAGAAATTAATTCGCCACATAATTCCCCTGGCGCGGATCCCGAAGCAGATTCTGCTGCAGGGACAGAACCTTCCTCGCCTGCGTCGCCTTCCTCGGGTCGCGCCACGTCGCGCCCTGTCTCCAACCCTGCACCCGACCAAGCTGGGTCCCGCCGCGCACATGCGGAAGATGACACCGTCGAGCGCGGGAATTCCCCTCCGCCTGGGTCCCGCTCGCCATCATCACCCCCTGCGTCCACTCCTGGTTCGTCACGTGGCGCGTCAGCATCAGGCACGGCAGGCGGAGCTGATTCCCCTGTCGGCCAGGACAGTGCGGCCGGATCCTCTTCGTCGGCCTCTCCTGCGGCTTCTCCTGTGGCTACTGCCACGCCAGCGCCAGCTCAACGAAGACCGACTACACGTCTTCAGCAAGGGATTCGCCAACCAAAACAATACACTGATGGAACTATTCGTTATGGTTTATTTTCTCGCTGCGGGAGAACCCGACAACTTGAATGAAGCACTTACGATACTCAATGGAAACGAGGCAATGACGAGAGGAATATACAGCCTTGATGGACAACGGAACCTCGGCATCTTGTGCCACCAAGTGCAAATAAAAATCTTATTGATCGCAAATGGGTCTATCGAGTAAAGAAGCACGCAGATGGTACCATTGAAAGGTATAAGGCACGCCTTGTTGCCAAAGGCTTCAAACAGAGGTACGGAATTGATTATGAGGATACCTTTAGTCCTGTTGTTAAGGCTGCAAGTTGTTAGACTTGTGTTATCAATTCGTTGTGTCTCAAGGGTGGAATCTAAGACAGCTAGATGTCAAGAATGCGTTTCTTCATGGCGTTACGGAGGAGGAAGTCTATATGAAGCAACCCCTGGTTTTGTTGATCCTCGCTTTCCGCATTATATTTGCAAATTGGATAAGTCACCTGTATGGTCTTAAACGGGCACCGCGTGCGTGGTATGCGCGGCTCGGTTCCAAACTGCAAGAGTTGGATTTCACTCCATCCAAGGCTGACACATCTCTTTTCTTATACAACAAGAGAGGTATCACTATGTTTATGCTTATATATGTTGATGACATTATTGTTGTGAGTTCATCTGATGAAGCAACAACAGTCTTACTTCATAATCTCAGTACTCACTTTGCTCTTAAGGACTTGGGTGAGTTACATTTCTTTCTAGGCATTGAAGTTAAGAAGTGCTCAAATGGAATTCTTTTGACACAAGAGAAATATGCTAAGGATTTGCTAAAAAGGTTGGGATGTTACACTCGTACATCATGTCCAACTCCATTGTCTACTGCAGAAAAACTCTCATTGACGGATGGTACACCTCTTGGCTCCGAGGATTGTACAAATTACGAAGCATAGTTGGAGCATTGCGGTATTTGACCTTGACACGGCCGGATTTATCTTTTCTGTCAACAAGGTCACGTCGGTACCTTCATGCTCCCACCACAGCCCATTGGACAGTCTGTGAAGCGCATCCCGAGATATATTCAAGGAACTATTCAGCTTGGTCTCAAGTTTCATAGATCATCATCTACTCTACTTAGTGCCTTTTCGGATGCGGATCGGGCAGGAGATATTGATGACAGACGTTCCACTGGTGGTTTTGCTGTTTTCTTTGGTCCAAACTTAATATCTTGGAGTGCCAGAAAGCAAGCCACAGTCTCTCGCTCTAGTACGGAAGCAGAATACAAATCTTTAGCTAATGCAACTACTGAATTAATATGGATGGAGAAACTTATTCGTGAATTGGGAGTACCACTAAGGCAGCGTCCTTGTATTTGGTGTGACAATCTTGGAGCAACTTATCTTTCTGCTAATCCTGTGTTTCATGCTCGTACCAAGCATATTGAGATTGATTTTCATTTTGTTAGAGAAAGAGTTGCTGAAAGACTTCTTGACATCAGGTTTATCTCTACAAAAGACCAAGTAGCTGATGGCTTCACAAAAACCTTAGGTGTTAAAGATCTAGAAAAGTTTAAGCATAATCTCAACCTCTCCCGAGGTTTAGATTAAGGGAGGGTGTTAGAGTTGTATTTGTTTTACCTTTCGTATACCATACAAACTGTGTATTGGATACGGTTTCGTTGTGTACTTCTATACCCCTATATATTAACACGTAACCCGTACTAGCTCCACGTACGGTTCAACCCTAATATTTACAGCATACACACTAGCAAAGAAAAAGATTATCCAATTGATACAAGTATATTATCATGGGTTCATGATAGTTAATGCAGTGCAAGGAGATTAGTGGGGTACTATCCCAAATTAAGTGGCAGAGAAGAGGGAAGCCATGAGCACACTAGTAGCACTTAACCCAAAACTAGATCAGATAAATCTAGTTTACTTAAAAACTTCATAAGTCTAACTGACATTTTTTTTCGAAATGGGGGTAGCCTCGGCCTATGCATCGGTTGATGCACACATCCTTTCATTAAAAATATGAATAGTCAAGAGTTAAAAATCATGGATCAACGAGGATCGATAAAAATATCAATCATCTAAAAATAAGAACCATGCGAAGCATTCTAAGCATCTTCCAATCTCTTAATAGGCCGCCAAGTAGCCTGGTAGAAAATATCCTGGGCAACCATTTAAAGGCCATTGCATCCAGAAACCATGGACTCCCGCTAGTTCTCTGTGAGCAAGTAGCACCAAAGCTGGATCCAATGTACCATAGTGTCAATAATCTGCAGAAAATTAGTAGAATTCTTTTTGTTAAAAACAATATTATTCCTGCAATTCCATATCGACAAGCCGAAACACCAATGCAAATCCTAACTTTGTCTGTTTTGTCCGTTCCATTAAGTCAAATCCCAAACATATTTATGATATTGGCTGAAGGTGGAATATTATATGCAGCAAAAATTACTCGCCAAACAAGTCTAGCAAAAGGGCATGAAATAAACAAATGTTCAACTGATTCCTCGGTATCATAGAAATAACATTTTGTATTTCCATTCCAATTTCTCTTTGCTAGATTAACACGAGTCAAAAGAACTTTTTTACTGAGGAACCACATGAAAATTTTAATTTTTAGTGGAATTTTTAATTTCCAAAGATATTTGCGTAGGTATCTTGTATGACCATTTAACATATCAGCATATAGACTTGACGGTGAAAATCCCTGATGATGTTAGATTCCAAACAAACATGTCTTGATCCTTATTTAAATTTACCCATTGATCCCATTTATTACCCATAAGTTACCTCTGAAAACCAATATTTAACGGAACCGAACTCATAACAGTTGCCACTGTATCATGTTTACGGTGAACTATGTTATATAGCTGTGGGTATTGAGATGCCAGGGTTAGCTCTCCTAGCCATATATCTTCCCAGAATCGAACTCCTTCTCCCGAGCCGATTTTAAAACTCCCCTGCTAAAAAATTTCCCCTTAACTTTCATTAATCCCTTCCAGAAGGGTGAATCAGTCGGCTTACTTGCGACTTCAGCCAAAGTCTTTTGCGATAGATATTTGTTTTCTAACAATTGTTGCCACAAACCTTTTTCAGAACGAAGCTTATATATCCATTTGCTAAGAAGACAAGAGTTCTTTATCTTCGACACTTCAACTCCAAGACCACCTTGGTCCTTAGGTCTGCAATTCAATTTTTACTTAGTTAACCAATATTTCTATTTATTTTCCTCACATTGGCATAAAGAAGCGTGATCAAAAAAAAAATCTTCCTTACCCCTTTACGTATGTCAAAGAAAGGTAACATAAATATTGGTAAACTAGTAAGAACAGTGTTAATCAATATAAGGCCATCATCATATAATAATATCTTCCTCGCCCAACATCCAAGTTTTCCTTCGAAACGACTTTCAACAAGATTCCATTCAGAGTTTTTAAGCTTTCTGTAATGGATTATTATACCTAAATACCTGACTGGCAATGAACCAGATTCACAACCAAACAATTATTTGTATTGCTCTTCTTCTTCCTTAGCCCTACCAAAACAGAAAAACTCGCTTTTCTGGAAATTTATTTTTAACCCTGACAATTCTTTAAAGAAGCGTAATATTAATTTCATATTAACAGCTTTTTCAACATCATGCTCCATAAAAAGTATAGTATCATCGGCATATTGCAGTATAGAAATTCCTCCCTCAACAAGATGAGGAATTAGACTTCCGATCTGCCCGTCCTCCTTTGCCCTTGCAATTAAGATGGCGAACTTATCTGCAACAATGTTGCATAACATGGGTGCCAATGGATCAACCTGTCGAAGACCTTTCCTGGTTTGAAAATAGTGACCAATGTCATCATTGACCTTGATCCCTACACTTCTGCCTCTAACGAATTGTTCGATGAGTTTGCACCATTTGGGATCAAAACCTTGATAAGTCTAACTGACATTAGTTCCTTTAGTTGTCCGTGTGTCGGTGTGTGTATCATCCTGAAGCTGATCCTCTAGTGTTGTGATCATTGTCGACTAGCTGGTCTGCTGCTGCTGCCTGCTTCCATCTAGGCTTCGAGCGAGAAGGTCTTCGCTAGCTACAAGCTGGGCTTGTTTCATATGTGTGTGTGCTTGTGACGCATTGTAAGCTGTTATCAACATCCTTGTACTTGTGGCCGTATGGCTTTATTAATTTGAAGCTAGACATTTATGCCTTATGTTCTAAAAACTTAGTGGTGCTTTTTACGGCAAAACATGCTTAACTTTGTCGAATAATAATGTTTACAGGTATAAAGACATGATCAGGAGATGGATTAGCCTTAAATGGCACCGTTTGTTAAACACAATTGTTATGTACATTGTGTATGTCACGTGTTAGGAGATATGGTAGTTAGTTGTTTCAGTCTTGATGTACACGGCATGATCTGAACTATAAAGATCATGCCGATCTTATCTATCTTCTCACGTTGTAATCCTTCCCTTGTACGCAACCTGCCGTTGGCAGCCTATATAAACATGCAGCCGATGGGAGTTCCAACCATCGTTCCCACAATACCTCTTGAGCGATCATATGGTATCAGAGCCGATTTCCTAAACCCATCTATGTGCCTCGCTCCCAACTCCCTCACCACCATGACCGATCCCCTAGCTGGCATCACCGTGAGCGAGAAGTTGACGAGAGCTAACCATCTCCTATGGCAGTCCCAGGTCCTGCCCCCCATCCGTGACGCCCGCCTGTTGAGTTTCCTCGACAAGGAGACGGTGCTTCCGCCAGAAACCCTGGTAGTGGAAAAGGATAGCAAAACCACCAAAGAGCCGAACCCCGCCTACGACGCGTGGGTGGCTGCAGATCAGCAGGTCCTCACCTTCCTGCTCAGATCGCTGACGCCGGACATCCTCGTCTCTGTGATCGGGATGGACACGGCTGCTGAAGTCTGGGGGGGCATCAAGGCAATGTTTGCCTCCCAGTCAAGGACGCGGGTCTCAAACCTGCGCGTCGCCCTCGCCAAGACGAGGAAGGACAACATGACAACGACGGCCTTCTTCACCAAGATGAAGGACTTCGCCGACGAGCTCGCCTCCGCGGGCCGGCCCATCGATGAGGAGGAGCTGGTAGAGTACCTCCTCGCCGGCCTCGACGACACCTACAATCCGTTGTTCGCCGCCATCGGCATCAACCGTGGCGAGGATCTCACCGTGAGCGATCTGTATGCTCAGGTGACTGCGTACGACAACCGCATGGAGATGTTGACCGACGGTGCCTACGACAGCTCCTCCTTTGTCAACTCCGCTCAGCGTGGGCGCGGAGGACACCATGGACGGAACGGACACCGTGGAGGCCGCGGTGGCAACCATGGCCATGTTCTTGGCCAGCGTGGCAGCGGTGGTCATCGTGGACGTAGAGGCAGGGCCAGCGGCAAGGACCGCGATCTCGTCACCTGTCAGATCTACGGGAAAGCAGGTCATGAAGCCTGGAAGTGTTAGCACCACTACTCCGACGACGATGAAGAAGAGGAGGAAGAAAAGGGTGCCAATGCCTTGTCCAACTCCTATGGCGTGGACACCAATTGGTATGGCGACACCGGCGCCACCGATCACATCACCGGTGAGCTCAACAAGCTCACCAGGAAGGAGAAGTACCAGGGCCGTGATCAGATCCATGCGGCCAATGGGCAAGGTATGAGCATTAGTCATGTTGGTCATGCAATCGTTAATACCCCCTCTAAAAATTTGCACCTCAACAAAGTTCTTCATGTTCCACATAGCCTTGTTTCCATTCGTTTTACTCTTGACAACAATGTTTTTCTTGAGTTTCACCCATGGTTCTTTTATGTGAAAGATCAGGCCATGAAGAGGGTTCTTCTTAAAGGACGATGCATCCAAGGTCTCTACCCCTTCATATCTTCATCACCAATCAAGAATAAGCAAGTTTTTAGCGTCACCAAGCCTTCAGCTTCACGGCGGCATAGTCGTTTAAGTCATGCTTCCTTTCGAATTGTTCAACAAATCCTTAGTAGACATGAGCTCCCATGCTCCAATAAAGTTAGTGTTGAGTCTGTTTGTGATTCATGCCAAAGAGCAAAAAGTCATCAATTACCATATGAGAGATCCCATAGTGTTTCCACTGCCCCCCTTCAACTTGTGTTCTCAGATGTCTGGGGACCTGCACCTAATTCAGTAGGGTGCTAAACATACTATGTCAGCTTCATTGATGACTTTAGCAAGTTTGTACGGATCTATCTCCTTAAGAAAAAGTCTGATGTTTTCCAAATATTTCACAACTTTCATCACCTTGTTGAATGCCAATTCGATAGAAAAATACTTGCTTTACAATCTGATTGGGGTGACGAGTATGAGAAGCTCAACTCCTTTTTCCAGAAAATTGGTATTGAAGACCATGTATCATGCCCTCACGCCCATCAGCAAAATGGGTCAGCTGAGCGCAAGCATCGCCACATTGTCGAACTAGGACTTGCTCTCCTTGCCAATGCTTCCATGCCATTAAAATTTTGGGATGAAGCTTTCATAACCGCCACATATCTCATTAATATGTTACCCTCCAAGGTCATCAATAATCAAACACCCATGGATCGACTTCTTAACAAGACACCTGATTATCTATCTCTTAGACCTTTTGGTTGTGCTTGTTGGCCTAACCTCAGACCATATAATAAACGTAAACTCGCCTTTTGGTCAAAACAATGTGTCTTTCTTGGTTATAGCCCCATGCACAAAGATGTCAAGTGTTTAGATGTCACATCTGGTAGAGTCTATATCTCCCGAGACGCTGTCTTTGATGAAACAGTGTTTCCTTTTGCCAACTTACATCCTAACGCTGGTTCACTTCTCCGTCGGAAAATTCTTTTTCTACCCGAGTTTCTCCAAAATCCGGTGTCATCTCATGAGGGGAATAAACGTTGCATTGATCTAACACCTAATGCTGCTAATATACCTGGTCTTGTGAGCCCTTGTGTGCAGGAAACTAGAGAAGAAAATTGCATGCAAAATGGTGCAAAAACGAGCTCAAATGAAGCTAGCATACGTACTAGCATGGCTGGCGCTGAGCACGAGGAGCATCATCATCGGATCACGCACGAACATTCTCCTGGTAGCGTATCTGCGCGTGCGTCAGCCGATCGAGCAGAGAAGCAGCCTCGGTCACCGGCTCACCAATCCAGCCCCGCCACGTCGCGTGGCCCTGCCACTACCAGTTGTTTCCCGACTGCGTCGCCATCCACCAGCACATGCATTGAATCATCAAGCGACGCGCGGCACTCGCCGGTTGGCTCTTCGGGGGAAAGCGTGTATGACGCTGGCGCTGCTCCGACAGAATCTCTATCGCCCGTGCACCTAGAGGGATCCACTGTGCCGCCTCGACCTGCAGCTCCACCCGTGGCCGTTCACAGGACAAGGTCAAAAACCGGTAACTTAAAACCAAAACGGTACACAGATGGTACTTTGCGTTATGGTTTATCTTCCATTACTAGTGAACCTGACAATTTGCAAATAGCTTTAGCTGATAAAAATTGGAAGCAAGCTATGGATGATGAGTACAAAGCTTTGATAGATAACAAAACTTGGCATTTAGTACCGTATAAAAGTGGTATAAATTTAATAGATTGCAAATGGGTCTATAGAATTAAAAGAAAATCTGATGGTACTATTGATAGATATAAGGCTAGACTAGTGGCAAAAGGGTTCAAACAAAGATATGGATTAGATTATGAGGATAATTTTAGTCCTGTTGTAAAAGCTGCTACTATTAGATTTGTGCTAGCTATTTCAGGGTCAAAAGGATGGAGCTTGAGGCAACTAGATGTAAAGAATACGTTTATTCATGGCGTTCTGGAATAAGAGGTCTACATGAAGCAACCACCTGGGTATGAAAAATCAAATGCTCCTCATCATGTGTGTAGACTTGACAAGTCTCTATATGGGCTCAAGCAAGCGCCAAGAGCATGGTTTGCTAAGCTGAGCTCCAAACTGCAAGAGCTACGTTTTCTGGCATCCAAGGCAGGTACATCTCTTTTCATATTCAACAAGTCAGGTATCATTATTTTTGTGCTAGTCTATGTGGATGACATTATTTTTACTAGTTCCTCCAACAAAGCAATTGCATCACTTCTTCAAGATCTCAGTTCATCATTTGCATTAAAAGATTTTGGTGATTTGCACTTCTTCTTGGGCATTGAGGTTAAAAAGTTCAGTCAAGGTATTGAATTAACTCAAGAAAAATATGCTTTAGATTTGATTAATAGGGTTGTCTTCAAGAACTGCAAGTCATTGCCAGCACCACTGTCAACATCATAAAAACTTTCTGTCACAGACGGAGAGCTCCTAGGACCAGAAGATGGTTGATACGTCTCAAACGTATCTATAATTTCTTATGTTCCATGCTACTTTTATGATGATACTCACATGTTTTATACACACTTTATGTCATATTTATGCATTTTCCGGCACTAACCTATTAACGAGATGCCGAAGAGCCAGTTGTTGTTTTCTGTTGTTTTTTGTTTCAGAAATCCTAGTAAGGAAATATTCTCGGTATTGGACGAAATCAACGTCCAGGGTCTTATTTTTCCACGAAGCTTCCAGAAGACCGAAGGAGTCACGAAGTGGGGCCACGAGGTGGCGCCACACTAAGGCGGCGCGGCCAAGGAGGGCCCCGCGCCGCCCTGGTGTGTGGGCCCCTCGTGATGCCCCCTGACCTACCCTTCCGCCTACTTAAAGCCTTCGTCGAGAAAACCCCGCATGCGAGAGCCACGATACGGAAAACCTTCCAAAGACGCCGCCGCCGCCAATCCCATCTCGGGGATTCAGGAGATCGCCTCGGCACCCTGCCGGAGAGGGGAATCATCTCCCGGAGGACTCTTCATCGCCATGATCGCCTCCGGATTGATGTGTGAGTAGTTCACCCCTGGACTATGGGTCCATAGCAGTATCTAGATGGTCGTCTTCTCCTCATTGTGCTATTATTGTTGGATCTTGTGAGCTGCCTAACATGATCAAGATCATCTATCTGTAATGCTACATGTTGCGTTTGTTGGGATCCGATGAATATGGAATACTATGTTATGTTGATTATCAATCTATCATATATGTGTTGTTTATGATCTTGCATGCTCTCCGTTGCTAGTAGAGGCTCTGGCCAAATTGATACTTGTAACTCCAAGAGGGAGTACTTATGCTCGATAGTGGGTTCATGCTAGTAGAGGCT